>NC_135976.1:3902958-4202958 GCF_053455715.1 Rhinoraja longicauda
TGTTAGGGGAGATCTTGTCTGATCACTTTGATTGAATTTTTCAAAGAGGTAGCCAAGTATACAGGCCAAGGGCAGTGTGGTCGATGTCATCTACCGAGTCTAAAGTAAGGCCTTTCAGGAGGTCTGATTTAGGAAACTGCCCAGAAATTAGGGGCCAACGGGATACAGGAAAACAACCCAGAAAACAAATTGGATCAAAAGTTAGGCTTGGTGATGGGAGTTGGAGAGGTGTGGGTAAAACTGCACAAGAGATGGGTTGGACCACAGGTTTGTATACAGTTCTGTACTCTATTGGAAGGATGGGGAGAGTGGAGAGGAGACTGCCAAGGTGATGACTGGGCTGCAGCTTTTCAGTAATGAGTGGAGCTGGATAGGCTGGGATTGTTTTTGTTTTGGGGGGAATGAAGGAGGCTGAGGGGGAACCAGATTGAGCAATACAAAGTTGTGAAGGTACGTACGTACAAGGAAGCTTTTCCCCCAGTGAGACCCAACAGGTGAGGAGGATATCGGAGAAAGATTTTTTTTTCACCCTGATGGTGCTTGAAATATAGAAGGCACTGCCAAGAGCTGGTGAAGGTGGAGACTCTTACAAGCGGCACGGTAGCGCAGCGGTAGAGTTGCTGCTTTACAGCGAATGCAGCGCCGGAGACTCAGGTTCGATCCTAACTACGGGTGCTGCACTGTAAGGAGTTTGTACGTTCTCTCCGTGACCTGCGTGGGTTTTCTCCGAGATCTTCGGTTTCCTCCCACACTCCAAAGACGTACAGGTATGTAGGTTAATTGGCTGGGTAAATGTAAAAAACTGTCCCTAGTGGGTGTAGGATAGTGTTAATGTACGGGGATCGCTGGGCGGCACGGACTTGGTGGGCCGAAAGGGCCTGTTTCCGGCTGTATATATATGATATGATATGATGATTAAAAAGATATCAAGATAAGCATCTTTAATGCTAAGACCCAGAGCTAAGGGCCAAATGCTGCTTATTGGATGCTTGGTGGCTGGCATGGAGCTGATGGGCCAAAGGGCCTGTTTCTGTGCTGTAAGAGTCTACGACTCGATGTTGGCTCATTTGCTAGTGGAGGGATACTAAGAAGACCAGTCCTGGTGCTAAGCATTACGATCTTGGAGATGGTGCAGGTTGGACAGATATTGATGGGCTGGGGAAGGCAGACACTACAGGATCGTGGAAGTATTTGAAAACAAACGTGAGTGCTGGAAGGTGAGAATAACCTTCAGCGGTCACGGTGGCGCAGCGGTAGAGTTGCTGCCTTACAGCGATTGCAGCGCCCGGAGACCCGGGTTCCATCCCCGCTATGGGTGCTGTCTGTACGGAGTTTGTACGTTCTCCCCGTGATCTGCGTGGGTTCTCTCCGAGATCTTTGGTTTCCACCCACACTCCAAAGACGTACAGGTTTGTAGGTTAATTGGCTTGGTGTAAATGTAAATTGTCCCTAGTGTGTGTGTGTGTGTGTGTGTGTGTGTGTGTGTGTGTGTGTGTGTGTGTGTGTGTGTAGAGTAGTGTTAATGTGTGGGGATCGCTGGTCGGTGCGGACTCAGTGGGCCGAAGGGCCTGTTTCCACTCTGTATCTCTAAACTAAACAAAAACTAATAAAAGGTATTTCACTCCACCTGGTACATGTGACAATGAAGAAGCCATTGAACCTCTCAGACGAGCGATAGGGCGCAGTGGGAATATCGGAATACAATGCAGATAGAGAACATTCTCACCAGCAATTTATCACCCTGGCTTTGTGAATGTTTTTATTTACTTCCGCAAAATGCTGGAGTAACTCAGCAGGTCAGGCAGCATCTCAGGGGAGAAGGAATGGGTGACGTTTCGGGTCGAGACCCTTCAGTCTGAAGAAGGGTCTCGACCTGAAACGTCACCCATTCCTTCTCTCCCGAGATGCTGCCTGACCTGCTGAGTTACTCCAGCATTTTGTGAATAAATACCTTCGATTTTGTACCAGCATCTGCAGTTATCTTCTTACACTTTTTATTTCCTTTGTTTGGCATCCAGCGGTTAATTTTGTATGACATATATTCCTCTCCAGGTCTCGGCCTTGCATTCAACTTGCAGCCTGCACTGACCATTATCGGGAAATACTTCTACAAAAAACGTCCTCTGGCTATTGGGATCGCCATGGCGGGCAGCCCAGTGCTCCTCAGCACACTGGCACCCCTCAACCAGTATCTGCTTGACAATTACTCATGGAAAGGGGGCTTCCTGATACTGGGAGGTATCCTGTTGAACTGCTGTGTAGCTGGGGCTCTGATGCGCCCCCTCAACCTTCCATCCAAGCCGGCCAAAGTATTGGAGAGTGTCAAGCAAGAGGAGGGGGTGAATTCTGAGCTCCTGAAGAGCGCAAAAGCACCGAAACGTACTGTCTTTCAAACCATCAACAAATACCTGGACCTGTCCCTGTTCAAGCACAGAGGCTTCCTGGTCTACCTGTCTGGCAATGTCATCATGTTCTTCGGACTCTTCGCTCCTCTGGTTTTCCTGTCTTCCTACGCCAAAAACATGGAGATTGATGAGTATAAGGCGGCCTTCCTGCTCTCCATCCTGGCCTTTGTGGACATGTTTGCCCGACCATCCATGGGGTTCTTGGCCAACACCAAGTGGGTCAGGCCAAAGATACAGTACTTTTTCTCCTTCTCCGTGCTGTACAATGGCATCTGCCACATCATGATGCCCTTGGCCACGGACTACACCGGCCTGGTTGTTTACACCATCTTCTTTGGCTTTGCTTTTGGCATGCTCAGCTCCGTCCTGTTCGAGACCCTGATAGACATAGTGGGAGCAGAGAGATTCTCCAGTGCCGTGGGACTGGTGACCATCGTAGAGTGCGGCCCTGTGTTATTGGGACCTCCACTTCTAGGTAAGCTGGGTTGGAAGTTGGGGTGATGTGTTGCTTCTGGAATGGTGGGTCACGGTGTTATAGAATGGCACAGGTAATTTGTCTTTTATTCCTGCCCGTGCACAGTATTTTCATTGGTCTCACTTCTCTCCGTCTTCCCAGAAACCTGAACCTTCCCCTTAGTCTTGATATGTTATTCTTTTTAGAGAGTCTTTGTTGAGCTGGGGCAGTGGTAGAGTTGCTGCCTCACAGCACCAGAGACCCGGGTTCGATCCTGACTATGGGTGCCGTCACCATGGAGTTTGTACATTCTCCCTGTGATAAAACACAAGATGCTGGAGTAACTCAGCGGGTCAGGCAGCATCTCTGGAGAGAAGGAATGGGTGACGTTTCGGGGTCGAGACCCTTCTTCAGACTGAGTCAGGGGAGAGGGGAACGAGAGATATGGAAGGGTGTACAAAGAACATGTAAGATGTGAAAAGGACAGACCAAAGCAGACGATGGTTAAAGAAATGTACAATGGTTCATTGACTCCCTGTGACTGCGTGGGTTTTCTCCGGGTGCTCCGGTTTCCTCCCACACTCCAAAGACATACAGGTTTGTGGGTTAATTGGCTTCTGTAAATTGTCCGTAATGTGTAGGATTGTGTATGGGGTATAGGGCAATCACTGGTCGGCACGGACATGTTGGGCCGAAGGGCTCATTTCCATGCTGTATCTCTAAAGTATAAAGTCACAACTGAAGTTCTCCAACAGCCGTTCAGTGTACTTCAGATCAGAAAATGTCACTGCTTAAAGATAAATATTTTCATATTTTACCTATTGGATTTTCTGCCAATTACCTTAAATCTGTCACGTCTAATGCTTAAATTTTCAAAACTGCTGATGACTCTGACCATCTAAATAAAATCTTCCCTTCACGTATTCTGCTGTGGGGAGAATAATCCCAGCCTCCCAAATCTCCTTGCATTACAGACGCAAGGAATTACAGTTGAAAGTAATTCTCTAATAGCCCACCCTGATGCCATAAGCAGTCTGGTTTAGTTTAGTTTAGAGATACAGCGCGGAAACAGGCCCTTCGGCCCACTGAGTCCGCGCCGACCAGCGATCCCCGCACACTAACACGCACTAGGGACAGTTTATACTTGTACCAAGCCAATTAACCTACAAACCTGCACGTCTTTACAGTGTGGGAGGAAACCGAAACTCTCGGTGAAAACCCATGCGGTCACGGGGAGAACGTACAAACTCCGTACAGACAACACCCGTAGTTGGGATCGAACCCGGGTCTCTGGGGCGGCAAGCTCTGTAAGGCAGCAACTCTACCGCTGCGCCACCGTGCCGCAGTTTAATTCACATTTGGATCGCAAAGTTGAAAATAAGGGTCCAGGAATGCATGTTGATTAGGGTGGGGGGTTTTATGAAGAGGGTCTATACAGCGGGTAGTGTGGGAACGCAAACTGCACAATGGGCGAGTGGGTGGGGGACAGGGTTGGCTGTACATTTGCCTGTTTGGGAACAGGGTGAGGGGGGGGGGGTGGGACCGTTGGCAATAGGGGGGTTGAGGATAGGGTGAGATTTAATGGTGGGAACTTGAGGAACTAGAGTGAGAACAAGTGTCAGCATTTGGGAAAGGTCAGCACAGTGAGCAGGTTGGGGGAGGGAGGTGTGGAATTATACGGAGGAGGGTTTAGACAAAATGGTTGGACTGCACTGTGGATGAGAAGACTTGTCCTCTTCTGTTACGATTGTGTCAGGGGTGGGGCGTGCAATAACTGCTGAGCTGTCTTTGTGTTGCAGGAATGCTGAAGGACTCATACGATGCCTTTCACTACGTGTACATTGCCTGTGGGGTGGTCCTGATT
The DNA here is from genome assembly GCF_053455715.1 of Rhinoraja longicauda. NCBI lineage: Eukaryota > Metazoa > Chordata > Chondrichthyes > Rajiformes > Arhynchobatidae > Rhinoraja > Rhinoraja longicauda. Next base: position 3,907,682 of record NC_135976.1, read on the forward strand.
ATTGCCAGCATCTACCTGTTTATTGGCAATGCAGTGAATTACTGGCTGTTGGAGAAGGAGAGACATCAGGCAGAGGGGCAGTCAAAGCACGAAGCGACGATCGATCTGAACGAGGCCAATGCGGACGCGAGCCCCAGGGCCGCGGACGGGGGCGGCGATCAGGACACGGTTATTTGAGGGTGGGAAGGACTCGACTGTTTCTTTCTCGACATTTTAACATTTTGAGATTCCTGCCAGCTTTGCTCTTCACACTTTCACACCCATGTCTCTGGAGAAATGCAGTGAATGACTGGCGGCGTGTCAAAGTTGGGGAATATTTATTGTGAGGGCGTAATCGCCTGTAATCGCCACCCCCACCCTTCTCCACTTCCCCATGTCAACCGCTCAATTCATCCTCGGATCCCGATCCTCTCTGCGTTGTACTCGAGCCTCCCAGCGTTGATTTCCTGGACTCGATACCCAGCCTGGACAACAACATTACGATGGAATTTAAATAATTGTGCGTTTTTATTTCCCCCTTTGCCCCCTTGTATCGTGCACTTGGCCATAAAGGTGACCGTAGACAGGCAGAAGGTGACTGTGTGCCTGGCCGCTCAAACGGCTTTGTTTTGAAACCTGTGTGTCGGCTCCCAAGGGCCAGGCCGCTCCCACATCGAACCTTCCAGCACGCTGATGGGCAGGTCCAGGAGCAGCTCCCAGCTACACCTGTCCCATTAACAATTGGCAACACAACTCGTCCCGTTAGGATGGGTAACGGGGAAGGAAGTGGTGGGATTACAGTGATTGTGGCCAGGATGTTGGTGTCAACATTGGTGGCTACCAGTGGATTTTACATCCCTCAAGTCCAGCTAGCTCGTCCACAGTGTTCTGGGCGGTACTGTAGCCGGTACCCCTACCCTGAGATCTGTTGGAGAGGACAGCTGGATGTTGGGGTTGGGAGCGTGGGCGAGCACAAATATTCAGCAAATAGCTGTTTTTCATTCCTTTCATTCCAGCTCTACCTTGCTGATCCATAAGCTGGCTTACATTGTAATATTGTTACCTCACACTTGTATCCTTGTTTCACGCTTTACCCCCTTGCCCAGGAGCTGTGGATGTCCCGGAAACAAGAGGCCCATCCCACTAAACACTCAGAAAAACAAGGTGATTGCATTTTGGTGACTCATTGAATTGCAAGCATCTATTGCAGCCTTTCCCAAACGCCCAGTGTCTCCCGGGAACAGTTCCTCCCCTTACGCACCTGATGTGGGTCCATGGCGATGGCTTCTACCTGACCCTCTCTCATATTGCTGAGATTATCCTTAAGCTGTCACCGTCACCATCTATCCTTCCCGCCCAGGGTCAGAATGGGTCAACGATAAAACCAGCCTTAGCAGCAGGGCCCCTCGCGTTATTCATCACTGGATCCTCATCCCCCCCCCCCCCCCCCCACCTTAACTGCAATCTCAGGCTAATGGTCATGAATAAGGGAAATGCTGAAAGTTGCATTGCAAAATGAGAATTGTGCTTTAGCCGCGTCCAATGCTACAGAAGTATGTCCAGGCCGTTGGATACAGAGTTCATTCAGAGTGCAGCAGCAAAATAGAGTTTCAACCAGCCTGGGACTGGAATATGTTAAGAATCCTGGAGCTGTGTAGAGAGAGGTGAAGACTCTCAGCTTGTGGACTGGGATGCGAGTTGTAGATGGTGTGGGGGGAGGGAGGGGAAATGGGGGAGGGCATTAATGGGAGTTCAGGCACTTGCCTTATCTTGTGAGATAATGACCCTGAACTTTAAAGTGTCGACTATTCACTTAGTCAGATCATGGAGTCACAAGTTAAGTGAACGTGGTTTGTTTGGATCATTTTTCTGACCTTTGCTCATAGATTGTGAGATAATATTCTCTGTTTGGTTGGATGTGTACTCGAAGCCTCAGCATTGCTGAGTTGCTGCCGGGAACACTCAGCCACGTGGATTTGTAAAGAATCTACGGAAAGGATGCTGTCCAACAGATTTCAGTTGGCCTTTATGCTCCACACACAAACTTCCTCTCTGTCTGCCTCCATCTTACTGCTATCAGACCGTCCTTCAATTTATTCCTCCCTCGTGTGCTTAGTAACATTTTCCATTGATGTGTCCGGGCTTTTGAAGCCAGCTCTTGCCCGTAGCACTGACCTCTGCTCTCTCGATTAAAGATATTCTTCTGCGTTCCGGTCTGCGCATGCAAGTGACGATTTTAATTTTTTCTTGTCTTGCTTTAGACAATAATAGACAATAGGTGCAGGAGGAGGCCATTCGGCCCTTCGAGCCAGCACCGCCATTCAATGTGATCTTGGCTGATCATTCTCAATCAGTACCCCGTTCCTGCCGTCTCCCCCACAGTGGAAACAGCTTTGTGTCTCATGTAGCGTGGACTTGTTGGGCTGAATGGCCTCTTAATAAGTCTGTCATGTCCACACTGGATTAGACATAAAGATGTGATCTAATAATTTAATATTTTGAACTCCCCAACCCCTGCCAGACTTTGAAAGACTCTGAGGGTTGATCAACAGCCTTCTGTTTTCTGGGAAAACACCCCAAAGGCTATCAAATCTTTCTTGGTGGGAATAATCCCCCATTTAGTGTCATTTTTGTAAATAGTGGCACATCTCCAGTTTTATCTATCCATTTTGTAACATGGAGATCAAAAGTACTTCCACTTGCCATCAACCTAATGTTCAATCCACTTAGCAAAATAGAGTCATAAAATTGCTGACCCTTTTGTCCATCTACATGAATGCCATTTGCATATAATAGGTCGGCTTCCTACTGTACCATCATCATCATCATCATCATATCATCATATATATACAGCCGGAAACAAGCCTTTTCGGCCCTCCAAGTCCGTGCCGCCCAGCGATCCCCGTACATTAACACTATCCTACACCCACTAGGGACAATTTTTACATTTACCCAGCCAATTAACCTACATACCTGTACGTCTTTGGAGTGTGGGAGGAAACCGAAGATCTCGGAGAAAACCCACGCAGGTCACGGGGAGAACGTACAAACTCCTTACAGTGCAGCACCCGTAGTCAGGATCGAACCTGAGTCTCCGGCGCTGCATTCGCTGTAAAGCAGCAACTCTACCGCTGCGCTACCGTGCCGCCCGTACCATGTGTTGGAAGGAACTGCAGATGCTGGTTTAAACCGAAGATAGACACAAAAAGCTGGAGTCACTCAGTGGGACAGGCAGCATCTCTGGAGAGAAGGAATGGGTGACGTTTCGGGCCGTCTTCAGACTGCAGAATGGTCTCAACCCGAAACGTCATCCATTCCTTCTCTCCAGAGATGTTGCCTGTCCCACTGAGTTACTCCAGCCTTTTGTGCCTACCTTCTATAGCTTGCCTATTTAAGTGCCTATCTAAATCTCTCTTGAATAGAGTGATTGTATCTGATGCCACCACCTCCTCTGGTTGTGAATTCCAGATGCCAACCACTCTTTCCCCTTAAAAGGCTTTCCCTTCAAATCCCCTTTGCAACTGCTTCCTCTCTCATTAAACCAATAGCCTCCTGTTTTTAATTGCCCCATCAAGGAACAAAGATCATGATTATTAACCCTATCTATGCATCTTATCATTTTGTACACTTTTATCAGGTCACCCCTCAACCTCCTTTGCTTCAAGGAAAACAAATGTAGTTGTTCAATTCCCCCTCCAATCCAAGCAAAATGTGTAGGAAAACAAAACTGCAGATGCTGGTTTAAATCGAAGGTAGACACCAAATGCTGGAGTAACTCAGCGGGACAGGCAGCATCTCTGGAGAGAAGTAATGGGTGACGTTTCGGGTCGAGACCCTTCTTCAGTCTGAAGAAAGGGCTCAACTTGAAACGTCACCTATTCGTTTTCTCCAGAGATGCTGCCTGACCCGCTGCGTTACTACGAGTAGGCAATGGTTGGCATGGTCTCGGTGGGGCTGAAGGGCCTGTTTCCATGCTGTATCTGTAAACTAAACAATCCCAAGCCAATGTTTCAGGTGAAAGCCCTTTATCAGAACTGGGAAAGAAGCTCAGTAATAGGTGGGAAATGTGGGGAGGGGGATTGCCTCCTGTGGTGTACAACCACAGCAGGACAGTTCATGGTTAAGCTGCAAAACAAAGTTGCCTGGTCAGTCAGTGAGTGAGTGGATGCTAGCAATGGAAGAGTGGGAACAAAGTCAAAAGAATGTAAGAGTTGTCAATTGCAGAGCAGGAAGATATTCCTTGCCGGTCTCGCAGGGCTTTGTCTTTCCATCCCAGAGGGAAAAAATAAAAAGGGGAAATAAAGCAAACAAGCCTCACCAATATTACAGATGGATGAGCGTAACGGATGAAGAAATTGTATTTGATATTTGGTGCACAGGTCGCTGCAGTGAGCACAGTGGGAGGGGCTGTGCACGTTGTGGATCGAGAGGGCTTGCTCTGTGCTGCGTGCTGTTGAGTTCTTCATGCTGGTAAACCTCTACCCTCTGCAATGGTTTCTTCACTTGGGTCTTCGGTGACAGCAGGAACGCTTTGTCCGAGAGTTCTCATTCCCACAGGCAGTCGACTACTCTTTGAGACGCTCTTGGGCAGGTTACTTTAACCGTGCTGTCCACCCGAATATCAGCAGTATTCGTCCGTGTGCCCCAGTCACCTCATCAAGCTCATCGTAACCCGCAATCCGTCCACTTCTTCATGTTACATTCCATGCTACTGTTATTTACCGCCTACATCCCCCATCTTAACGATAATCCCCACTATTTTTTCGCATTTCTATAAGTGTCCCAAAGATTTTATGACACTCTTCCATTCCCTGTGTGTGTTGTTTGACTCAGTGAGTTGGGTGATGGATATATATCTGCATTGCTCTGTTTGGCCCAGTGGTCTGGTGGCCTGGATGGTTCGGGCCAACAGATTGATCATCTGTTTGGGTGGGGGTCTGATGTTTTTGTGAGGAATGTGACGTCACTACCTCAGCTTCTCAAAAAAACAAAGCCAGAGGCTGCTGCGTTGGTCTTTCAGAGGTGCAGCCTGAATATTCAGTGCCAGTTATTGTGACAGGGTCTTTGTCCAATGTTTCAATATTTCTGTTTGTGAAAACCGACATGTAGATTATATTGTGTAAGAAGCAACTGCAGATGCTGGTTTGAACCGAAGATGGACACAAAAAGGTGGAGTAACTCCTCTCATGAGACAGCATCTCTGGAGAGAAGGAACGAAGAAGGGTCTCGACCCGAAACGTCACCCATTCCTTCTCTCCAGAGGTGCTGCTGCCTGTCCCGCTGAGTTACTCCAGCTTTCTGTGTCTATGTAGATTATATTTTTGTCTTTGTTTCATGCAACGTCGATTGAATATGAAATGAACACTGTCATGTTGAATTTATTGGTATTCTCTGTTATCCAGGCACTCTGTTCAAAGGAGAAATGCTAGAGTGTAAATCATTAGTTATATTTACTTAAGGCTTAAGACGTTATGGCAATTTTGACAAGGCCAGCAAGGATTAAGTGAATTTTAATAAAGTTTCATAATGCTGGAAGGCCTCCAGTTATTTGGAGATGTGTTTTAACTTGTTTGCCATCAATTTCTGGTGATGGGTTACCGATGAATGATCTTCATTTCAAGAACAAAGGAACATATGACTCTGCTGCTAATGGCGCCTACTTGCCCATCTCCCACCGCTGTGAATCCATTTACACCAGTCCACCAACCCCTTGAAATGAAGTACCTTGTTTTCATTTTCTTTCCCTTTCTTGTAAACTTCTCCTTATCCACTACATTCCTCCTTTTTTTTTCTCACCACTGTTGTCTGACACATTACTTCCACCAGACCATATCGAGTCGTCCTTTTTATACAAGGGCAGACCATCAGCTTGACAGTTGACTGCTGGGAGAACAGGCATCGAGGACCTGATTACAAAGTAGGTAAGTGTGCGTAGATTGTGCTTAGTGCGTAAGTGTGCGTAGAAGTGTGTGCAAATGCTTGAAAATGGAATTGCTAGGTCCAGTGGTTTCTCCACTTTTACATCTATTTACCTCCTACTTAGTCATAGAGTCGTAGAGTGATTCACTGTGGAAACATGCCCTTCGGACAAACTTGCCCACACCGGCCAACATGTCCCAGCTACACTAGTCCCACCGGCCTATGTTTTGGTCCATATCCCTCCAAAACTTTTCCTATCCATGTACCTGTCTAACTGTTTCTTAAATGTTGGGATAGTCCCTGCCTCAACTACCTCCTCTGGCAGCCTGTTCCATACACCCACCACCCTTTGTGTGAAAAAGTTACCCCTCAGATTCCTATTATATCTTTTCCCCTTCACCTTAAACCTATGTCCTCTGGTCCTCGATTCACCTACTCTGGGCAAGTGACTTTACCCGATCTATTCCTCTCATGATTTTATACACCTCAATAAGATCACCCCTCGTCCTCCTGCACTTCAAGAAATAGAGTCCCAGCCTACTCAACCTCTGCCTATAGCTCACACCCTCGAGTCCTGGCAACATCCTTGTGAATCTTCCCTGTGCCCTTTCCAGCTCGCCTATAATGTGGTGCCCAGAACTGAACACAATGCTATAAATGCGGCCTCACCAACGTCTTACACAACTGCAACATGACCTCCCAATTTCTTCACTTGAATTGATAACTTGCGTGGTCCCATCTTTGATGATTTCCATCTCCAACACCAACTCCACTCCACCCTGGCCCAACCTCGCCCAGCCCACGAGCAGTGGCAGTGTCTCAAGGTTCACTTTCTTAAAGGTATCATTGTGGTTATATTGCTGCAGGAACACACACGGGCTTGATTCAAAGATATTCATTCAGATCTCATCAGAGAAGCTAAGGAATTTAACTTTATATAAATCTGGGTCTGGAATAAAGAACCTCAGAAATGACCAGAAAGTCACTAAAAGCACCACTGGTTCATTAATGTCAGATAGCGAAGGGAGTCTACTATTCCTGCCTGGTTTTGGCCAGTACCTCCATCACTCACCACCCTCTGATGGTAATGTGTTAATGGCTCAATGGTACCTAATTTGTCACATGTACTGAGATACAGTGAAATAAATTTTTGTATACAGTTCAGTACAAGTATCACTATACATAAGCACTTAGATACATAGACAATAAACAATAGACAATAGGTGCAGGAGTAGGTCATTCGGCCCTTCGAGCCAGCACCGCCATTCAATGTGATCACGGCTGATCCTAACCCGTTCCTACCTTCTCCCCATACCCCCTGACTCCGCTATTCTTAAGAGCTCTATCTAGCTCTCTCTTGAATGCATTCAGAGAATTGGCCTCCACTGCCTTCTGAGGCAGAGAATTCCACAGATTCACAACTCTGACTAAAAAAGTTTTTCCTCATCTCAGTTCTAAATGGCCTACCCCTTATTCTTAAACTGTGGCCCCTTGTTCTGGACTCCCCCAACATTGGGAGTCTGAAGAAGGGTCTCGACCTGAAACGTCACCCATTCCTTCTCTCCCGAGATGCTGCCTGACCTGCTGAGTTACTCCAGCATTTTGTGAATAAATCGATTGGGAACATGTTTCCTGCCTCTAACGTGTCCAACCCCTTAATAATCTTATTCTTTTCGATAAGATCTCCTCTCATCCTTCTAAATTCCAGTGTATACAAGCCTAGTCGCTCCAGTCTTTCAACATATGACAGTAACAAGTACATCTTAGATAAGCATCTCTGATACAGTAAAAGTGTGTAACAGTAGTACACTGAGATAATATACAGAGTGGCCAGATTTGGTGTCATTTCCCAAGTCCCAGTTGTTACAGGTGTAGAGTTCACAACCTGACCATGAAGGCCTGTGGTCCTGGCAGTGTTGCAGGGTTGGCCTGGCCAAGCTTAGCCGTTGTCTGTGCACTGCAGGCCATGTTTGCTCCATGCAGTCGGGCTCGTGGAGCGGTCCAGTCCAGCCGAGGCCCAGGCTGCTGCTGGGCCTCCAGTGACCCACTCCACCATTGAGGCACTGCACTGCCTCAACCGCCCCCACTCCCCAGCATTGGTTAACTGCCTTCTGAAATGGAAGTACTAAACTACATTTTTCAAGAGGCAACTCAGAATGGGTGGTATTTGCTGACCGTCCTGTGAATGTATAAGCAGATGGTCTTGGCTTCCCTGATGGCCAACACTGGATGAGCCTGGGGCCAGGCCTCTGCTGATTCCTGTGCCAGACCACAGATTCATAGGCTGGTTTTCAGCATCACAATTGGGGCTGGAATATATTACAGACATCTGTTACTATTTTAGTGTGCGGTTCTCAAGAACGTCACATTCTGCTTCTGAAATCCAGACAGGCTGTGGTAAACAACACACACACACACACACCAATGAAAGAAAGCTACTGGCAGGAGACTGAAGGGCGGCACGGTGGCGCAGCAGTAGAGCTACTGCCTTACAGCGCCAGAGACCCGGGTTCGATCCTGACCACGGGAGCTTGTCTGCACAGAGTTTGCACGTGTGACCTACGTGGGTTTTCTCCGAGATCTTCGGTTTCCTCCACAAAGATGTACAGACATACAGGCTTGTAGATTAATTGGCTTGGTATAAATGTGAACTTGTCCCTAGTGTGTAGGGTAGAGTTAATGTGCGGGGATCGCTGGTTGGTGCGGACTCGGTGGGCTGAAGGGCCTGTTTCCGCGCTGTATCTGTAAACTAAACTGGCAGGAGACTGGAAACCCTGCTGTGTGGCAAGGCTGGGATCATGCTGAAACTCGGCCATCTCCTGCTACGAGCGTTTCCCAAAGCCCTGCTCTGGTGGGAGAGGGAACTGGTGAAGAGACGGGATGAGACCTTTCACAGCCACAGGACATCTCGCAGTGCTGCAGTGAGGGGCTTGTTCCATGAAGACTAGTCTTCGTGCGGTCGGCAATAAAATAAAACAGAACCCACCACCAGAATACAATGCAAACACATATACCAAATGAAACTATTATACAACTATATTACAATCCCTATCCAGGATGCATCCAATCCCCCCCACGGTGCCCAGCGGTCCCGGAAACCTCCCAGGTTGCCCGTGCACAACACCGCCCGGGCGCGGACGTTACCCCGGAAAAGGGGCAGGCAGCTGGCTCGGGCAGAGCCCTCTTCTGCCTGGCGCCATGAGTCGCGGATGGCCAGACTTGGCCAGGCCCAGGCCCAGGAGCAACCCAACCAGGACATCCTCGGCTTCCCCTCTCCGCTACGCACTGGGTGTCCAAAGATGAGGATGGTGGGCGAGAAGTGCAGCCAAAAGGCAAGGAGCAGCCCCTTTAGATATTGAAACAGGGGCCAGCTCTTCCACTGTCGGCAGGGAACCCCAGACAGCAGGTTGTTGAGGGAAAGAAGGAGAAACATCACGGGCTATGGTACATCTTATATACTTCATAGCCTACAACTGGCATCTGGGGCAAGAGATTATAACTGGCAATAATAATTTAGATACAAATTAGATTTTATAACACCAGCCTTCTAACCATGGCCTTATTAGTCCCACCAGTTAAAAACCAATGGCCATAAATGAGAGCAAACAATCACGTGGCACAACAGGTCGTGTTCTTGCCTCACGGCGCCAGAGACCGGCGCCGGCTTCAATCCTGACCTTGGACACTACCCGTGTGGAGTCTTCACGTTCTCCCTGTGATTGCTTTGGTTTCCTCCAGTTTCCTCTCGCATCCCGTATACGTGCGGGTTTGTAGGTTAATTGGCCTCTGTATGTTGCCCCTCGTGTGCAGGGAGTGGATGAGAAAATGAAATAACATAGAACTAGTACGGACGTATAATTGATGGTCAGCATGGATCTAGTGGGCCAAAGGGCCCGTTTTCACGCTGTAGCTCTAACTCTAAAGCAATAGCATTTGCATTAGAATGAGCAACGTTTTAGTTTTGCGGACTGCGCTGTAAAATAATGCTCTTTCCTGGGAGTTTCACTTGATCATCACCAGAGCGTTTGAGGCATTGCTGTAAGATCGCATTCATGCAGGGGCGTGCAAGGGCGCTGACAGGTCCTTGACTAAATGTGTGGGTGGTTACCACAACGCCCGTGATCTGAGCTTCGCGGCGTGGAGGCGAAGAACTGCTGAGGGGCAGTGAGGTTTAGGACTCGCAAAAAAGAAGTCAGAAAAAAGCTAGTGCATTGGCACAGAAAAAAATAAATGAAAAGAAGGGGCAAGGCAGTAGAGTTGCTGCCTTAAAGAGTCAGAGACTCCGGGTACAAACGGTCAATTAAAATATGTCAGTAGTGGCAATTGCCCGATTGTGATAAGATCCCCACCGCATTCACTAATATCCATTAGGGATATTAGGGATAGGTCAACTTATTTACATCGACGAAACCAAGCGCAGGCTTCGCTGAACACCTGCGCTCGGTCCGCATTGACCAAACTGATCTCCTGGTGGCCGAGCACTTCAACTCCCCCTCCCACTCCCAGTCTGACCTTTCTGTCATGGGCCTCCTCCAGTGCCATAGTGAGGCCCACCGGAAATTGGAGGAACAGCACCAAATATTTCGCATGGGCAGCTTGCAGCCCAGTGGTATGAACATTGACTTCTCCAACTTTAGATAGTTCCTCTGTCCCTCTCTCCTCCTTCCCAGATCTCCCTCTATCTTCCTGTCTCCACCTATATCCTTCTTTTGTCCCGCCCCCTGACATCAGTCTGAAGAAGGGTCTCGACCCGAAACATCACCCATTCCTTCTCTCCCGAGATGCTGCCTGACCTGCTGAGTTACTCCAGCATTTTGTGAATAAATACTTTCGATTTGTACCAGCATCTGCAGTTATTTTCTCACAATATCCATTAGGGAATTAACTCTTCCCTCTAATAGTTTGGGTTTACATGTGACCTCAGGCCCACCCTTGAAGTGGTAGACACAAAATGCTGGAGTGACTCAGTGGGACAGGCAGCATCTCTGGAGAGAAGGAATGGGTGACGTTTCGGGTCGAGATCTTTCTTCAGTCTGAAGAAGGATCTCGACCCAAAACGTCACCTATTCCTTTTCTCTGGAGATGCTGCCTGACCTGCTCAGAGTTGCTCCTTGTGTCTATGTTTAGTTTATTGTCATATACACCAAGGGGAAATGAAGTTATTTGTTCACATACACACATAAAGCTTGCAGAATAAACAGTTAGGGATCACGGTGAGCAGTTAGATTAGGACACAAAGTGCTGGAGAAACTCAGCAGGTCACTGGAGAACACGGATAGGTGGCATTTTGGGTCGAGACTCTCCAGAGTAAACAATTACTCTGTCATTTTGAGAAAAAACAACAAATATTGGCCATGCCATTCAATTGCTGTGACCAAATAAAAAAAAAAAAACTAGAGCTGAGGTAATGTGTGGAAACAAGGAATTGTTTCCTGCAAAACGCTGTTAAACTGGAGGCTAAACGTTTGGAACTTGTAGAGTTTTAATTTGGGGTGCTGATGGCTGTGGAAGAAAGGGGGATAAATTCAATTGAGGCATAAATCATCCGTGAACCAGTTAAATGGTGGGGGAAGAGCTGTTTAATGATCACCTGTTTCCACCCAAAATACCTGTCACCTTCATACTTATTACAACAGAGGGAGGCCCTTCCGCTCATGGAGTGATACAGTGTGTAAAACAGGCCCTTCAGCCCAACCTGTCTACACTGGCCAACAATGTCCCAGCTACACTAGTTCCACCTGCCCATGTTTGGTCCATATGCCTGTCCAAACCTGTCCTATCTAATGTTGGGATAGTCCCAGCCTCAACTACCTCCTCTGGCAGCTCGTTCCATACCCCCACCACCCTTTGTGTGGAAAAATTACCCCTCAGATTCCTATTCTTTTCCTCTTCACCTTAAACCTATGTCCTCTGGTCCTCGATTCACCTACTCAGGGCAAGGGACTGTGCATCGACCAGATCTATTCCTCTCATGGTTTTATACACCCATAAAGGGGTCTATCCCCTTCTATCTTTAATCCTGTACCAATAACTGTCGGGGCAGTCTGAAGAAGGGTCTCAACCCGAAAGGCCACCCATTCCTTCCATCCAGAGATGCTGCCTGTCCCGCTGAGTTACTCCGGCATTTTGTGTCTGCCTTCAGTTAAAAAGTAGTTGGGGAATTGACCCTTACTGAATAGTCTCTGTTGTTACTGTATTTCTAATGGAGTAACATTCAAGTCTCATGTGTACAAACTTTAAAGGGGAATATAACGTGAGTGCCAAGATCTGTTTTTGGTGACTAACTTTCTGTGTACTAGGGATATCTGAGACACTCTGGCTCAAAATTGGCTTGGACAATTCTTCTTGCATCCTTGCTGGCTGCTTCAAACAGATAAAGCCTTTTTGTTTTGTTAAAGAATTACATAATGCATACGGTGAAGCATCGGCACGGTAGCGCAGCGGTAGAGTTGCTGCCTTACAGCGAATGCAGCGCCGGAGACCCGGGTTCCATCCCGACTCCGGGTGCCGTCTGTACGGAGTTTGTACGTTCTCCCTGTAGCCTGCGTGGGTTTTCACCAAGATCTTTGGTTTCCTCCCGCACTCCGAAGACATACAGGTATGTAGGTTAATTGGCTCGGTAAAAGTAAAACTTGTCCCTAGTGGGTATAGGATAGTGTTAATGTGCGGGGATCGCTGGTCGGCGCGCCGAAAGGGCCTGTTTCGCGCTGTGTCTCTAAACTAAACTAAATGAACATGCTGGGCTGTTGCAACCGACAAGGTTCCTGAACAAACTGGCAGTACGGACGCATGTGCTTCACAGCCTGGGTTTTTCAGTAGCTAGACACAAGATGCTGGAGTAACTCGGTGGGACAGGCAGCATCTCTGAAGAGAGGGAATGGGTGACGTTTCAGGTCGAGATCCTTCTTCAGACTCGACCCGAAACGTCACCAATTCCTTCTCTCCAGAGATGCTGCCTGTCCCGCTGAGTTACTCCAGCTTTTTGTGTCTATCTTCGGTTTAAACCAGCATCTGCAGTTCCTTCCTGCACACATGGGTTTCTCAGTGTTTGCCTGCAACTTTTCAAGCTATTTACTATTGGTGACAGTCAAGGTGGCCAAAAAGATGATAAACTCTGCCTTTGAAGAAGCTACCAAGGTTCGTAAACGAAAAGCACAGGAGGATATTCCAATCGGCTCCACTTCCACTGGCAGCTTGTTTCATATACCCAACACCCTCTGTGTGAAAATGTTGTCCCTCAGGTTCCGATTGCATCTTTCCCCTCTCACCCTAAACTTATGCCCTCTAGTTCTTGATTCCCCCACCCTGAGAAAAAGGACTCTGGATTCACCCTATCTATTCCCTTCATGATTTTATACACCTCTATAAGATCACCCTTCAGCCTCCTATGCTCCAAAGAAAAATGTCCTAGCCTGTCCACCTGTCACTATAGCTCAGGCCCCTGGCGTCTTAGACAATAGACAATAGACAATAGGTGCAGGAGTAGGCCATTCAGCCCATCGAGCGAGCACCGCCATTCAATGCGATCATGGCTGATCACTCTCAATCAGTACCCCGTTCCTGCCTTCTCCCCGTACCCCCTCACTCCGCTATCCTTAAGAGCTCTATCCAGCTCTCTCTTGAAAGCATCAAACGAACTGGCCTCCACTGCCTTCTGAGGCAGAGAATTCCACACCTTCACCACTCTCTGACTGAAAAAGTTCTTCCTCATCTCCGTTCTAAATGGCCTACCCCTTATTCTTAAACTGTGGCCCCTTGTTCTGGACTCCCCCAACATTGGGAACATGTTCACATTGGGAACAACTTGGCAATATGTTCATAAACCTTTCCACTCTTTCCAGTTTAATGGTATCTTCCCCATAGCAAAGTGGTCAAAACTGAACTCAATACTGCAAGTGCATCCTCACTAACGTCTTGCATCATTGAAACATTACATCCCATCTTCCACGTAAGAAGATAACTGCAGATGCTGGTACAAATCGAAGGTATTTATTCACAAAATGCTGGAGTAACTCAGCAGGTCAGGCAGCATCTGAGGAGAGAAGGAATGGGTGACGTTTCGGGTCGAGACCCTTCTTCAGACTGAAGAAGGGTCTCGACCCGAAACGTTACCCATTCCTTCTCTCCTGAGATGTTGCCTGACCTGCTGAGTTACTCCAGCATTTTGTGAATAAATACCATCTTCTATACTCAATTCCCCGTCTGATGAAGGCCATTGTTCCAAAAGCCTTCTTCCTGGGCCTTGTATTCCTGGATCCCTCCTGCTCTACAACGCTACCTAGAGCTCTGCTATTTACGTTGAAGATCCTGCCCTGGTTTGCCTTTCTAAAATGCAACACTTCACATTCATATGATTGAAACTCTATTGGCAACTCCTCAGTTCACTTGCCCAGCTGATCAGGATCTCATAGTGGCTCCTAGTATCTTTACTTTCTCCAATACCATCGATTGTATTGTCATAGAATCATACAGCACGAAACAGGCTTTCCAGCCCAGCTTGCCCATTGCGACCAAGGTGCTCCATCTACACCAGTCCCACCTGCCCATGTTTGGCCCATGTTCTTCTAGGCTTCTAAGCCCTTCTAAGCGACTAGGCTTGTATACACTGGAATTTAGAAGGATGAGAGGGGATCTTATAAAAACATATAACATTATTAAGGGATTGGACATGCTAGAGGCAGGAAACATTTTCCCAATGTTGGGGGGAGTCCAGAACCAGGGGCCACAGTTTAAGAATCAGGGGTTGGCCATTTAGAACGGAGATGAGGAAAAACCTTTTCACTCAGAGAGTTGTAAATCTGTGAAATTATCTGCCTCAGAAGGCAGTGGAGGCCGATTCTCTGGATGCTTTCAACAGAGAGTTAGATAGAGCTCTTAATGATAGCGGAGTCAGGGGGTATGGGGAGAGGAGAGGAATGGGGTACTGATTGTGGATGATCAGCCATGATCACATTGAATAGCTCGAAGGGCTGAATAGCCTACTCCTGCACCTATTGTCTATTGTCTAAACCTTTCCCATCCATGTATCTGTCCAAATACCTTTTAAATGTTGTTATAATTTCTGCCTCAACTACCTCCTCTGGCAGCTCACTCCATATATTCACCACCCTCTGTGTGAAAAAGTTGTTATTCAGATTCCTATTAAATTCCCTTAAACCTATGTCCTCTGGTTCTTGATTCCTCTACTCTGGGTAAAAAAAAAACTCTGTGCATCTACCCTATCTATTCTCCTCATGATCATATGCACCTCTATAAGATCACCTCTGTTCTTCCTATGCTCCAAGGAATGCAGTCCTAGCCTGCCCAACCTGTCCCTAAAAGTCAGGCCCTTAAGTCCTGGCATCAGCCTCATAAATCTTCTCTGCCCTCTGTCCAGTTTAACATGGTTCTGACAGCAGAGTGGCCATGACTGAACACTATACTCCAAATGTGCTTCCAGCAGCACCTTCTACAGCTCCAACATAACATCCTAACTTCTATTTAAGAAAATAACTGCAGATGCTGGCACAAATCGAAGGTATTTATTTCACAAAATGCTGGAGTAACTCAACAGGCCAGGCAGCATCTCAGGAGAGAAGTTTCGGGTCGAGACCCTTCTTCAGACTGACTTCTATACTTAATGCTTAATACCTTGACAGATAAGGCCAATGTGCTGAAAGCCTTCTTGACCACCTTATCTAACGATGAAGCCACTTTCAAAGAACCTTATGCCTGCACTCCTAGATCCCTCTGTCCTACAACGCTCCCCAGAGCTCTGCCATTTACTGTGAAGGCCCTGCCCTGGTTAGACTTCCCAAATGAAACACATTTCATATATGTGGATTAAACTCCATTTACCAGTCCTCTGCCCACTTGTCCAAATGATCAAGATCTCGCTGTAACCTTTGATAACCATCTTCGCTCTCTGCAAACTAATCATGCCATGTACATTCCCAACCAAATCATTAATATAGGTGACACACACCTGGGCCCAGCATTTAACCCTGAGGTTTACCACTCAACACAGCCCTCCAGTGAAAAATAAACCTTCCATTGCCACCCACTGCTTTATTCCATTAAGCCAACTCTGTATCCAGTTAGTTAGCTCACTGGATCCCATGAGTTCCAGCCTTCCGGAGCAGCGTGTCAAGCAACACCTTATCAAGGTTGAACAATCCCTGTTCCAGGCGTACACTAGTCCTATCCCCGAACTGTATCTCCGTTACATTGACGACTGCATCGGTGCTACCTCCTGCACCCATGCAGAACTCATGGACTTCATCAACTTCACCATCAATTTCCATCCTGCACTCAAATTTATTTGGACCATCTCCGACACCTCCCTCCCCATACCAGGACACCCGAGATTCTGTAGGGAATGGGGGTTCCCCTCTCCCATCATAGATGAGGTCCTCACTCGTGTCTCCTCGGTACCCCGCAGTTCCGCCCTTGCTCCCTCTCCGCCTAATCACAACAGAGGCAGAGACCCCCTGGACCTTACCTTTCACCTCATCAGCCATCACATACAACACACAATCCTCCAAACTTCTCGCCACCTCCAGTGGGATCCCATCACTAGTCACATCTTCCCATCTCCACCCCCTTCTGTCTTCCGCAGAGACCGCTCGCTCCGCAACTCCCTGGTTAACTCATCCCTTCCCACCCAAACCACCCCCTCCCCAGGTACCTTCCCCTGCAACCGCAGAAGATGCAACACCTGTCCCTATACCTCCTCCCTCGACTCTGTCCAGAGGTTCACTTGCACCACCTCCAACCTCATCTACTGTGTCCGTTGTTCAAGATGTGGACTCTTCTACATCGGCGAGACCAAACGCAGACCGGGCGATCATTTCGCGGAACACCTTCACTCAGCCCGCGTGAACCAACCTGATCTCCCGGTTGCTGGACACTTTAATTCCCCTTCCCATTCCTACACAGACCTTTCTGTCCTCGGTCTCCTCCATTGTCAGAGTGAGGCTAAACGCAAATTGAAGGAACAGCATCTCACATTTCGCTTGGGCAGTTTACAGCCCAGTGGTATGAATATTGATTTCTCTCTCTTCAGGTAGCCCCAGCATTCCCTCTCTCTCTATCCCTCCCCCACCCAAGTCGCATCAGCTTCTCGTTTTCACCCAAAAACAGCGACCAATGGCCTAATTCCTAACAATGGCCTTGCTGAAGTCCTTCTAGATTATATTCCCTGTCTTGCCCGCGTCATCAGTTTGAGGGAATCTTTTAGAATCGTCCATAAGAGCCTCCGGGTTTTAATATCTCGCTGCTGATGAGGAGAATTATAAAATTGTTCTCGCCAGTTAAACGTGAATGTTGAAGAAACTGAGGCAAAATCAAACAGACGGGCGGCACAGTGGCAGCACAGGCCCGGGTTCGATCCTGACTACAGGCGCTGTCTGTACGGAGTTTGTACGTTCTCCCCGTGACCTGCGTGGGTTTTTCTACAAGATCTTCGGTTACCTCCCACACTCCAAAGATGTACAGGTTTGTAGGTTAATTGGGTTGGTGTAAATGTAAAAACTGTCCCCAGTGTGTATAGGGTAGTGTTAATGTGCGGGGATCTCTGGTCGGAAGAAAAAAAAACTGCAGATGCTGGTTTAAATCGAAGGTAGACACAAAATGCTGGAGTAACTCAGCAGGTCAGGCAGCATCTCAGGAGAGAAGGAATGGGTGACGTTTCGGGTCGAGACCCTTCTTCAGATTGATGTCAGGGGAGGGGGCGGGACAAAGATAGAATGTAGTCGGAGGCAGGATGACTAGTGGCAGAACTGGGAAGGGGGAGGAGAAAAGAGAGGGGAAACAGGGATTATCTGAAGTTAGTGAAGTCAATGTTCATACCGCTGGGGTGTAAGCTACCCAAGCAAAATATGAGCTGCTGTTCCTCCAATTTGTGCTGGGCCTCACTCTGACAATGGAGGAGGCCCAGGACAGAAGGGTCAGATTGGGAATGGGAGGGGGAGTTGAAGTGCTGAGCCACCGGGAGATCAAGTTGGTTAAGGCGGACTGAGTGGATCTGAAGAAGGGTCTCGACCCGAAACGTAACCCATTCCTTCTCTCCCGAGATGCTGCCTGACCCGCTGAGTTACTCCAGCATTTTGTGTCTATCTTCGATTTAAACCAGCATTAGCAGTTGTTTTTTCCTACACTCCTTAATTTTCAATGATGACTTAATCTTAAATTGCTAACTATGATTTCCCCTTTGCTCTCCATTTTGGCCTGTTCTGCTGGATTCCTTATTCACTGACTCTCCTTCATTTTCATCAGTGAGTTGAATATCTTTTGTTAAGTCAAGTCAAGTCAAGTCAAGTTTATTTGTCACATATACATAAATGTGCAGTGAAATGAAAGATTACCCACAGTCCAACAACAAGAGCAATAAAAATAAGCAATAACACACACAATCATACAAAAAGAAACATCCATCACAGTGAGTCTCCTCCAGTCCCCTCCTCACTGTGATGGAAGGCCAGAATGTCTTTTCTCCTCCCCTGCCATCTTCTCCCGCGGTCAGGCTGTTGTAGTTGCCACGTTCCAGGCCGCGCCAAACGGTGAAAGGTCCGCAGCGGGCCGACCCAAGCCCCGTGATCTGGGGCGGGAGAACACGCTGCCGCTGTCGCTGCCACTGCACGTCTGGGCGGTCGGGGCTCCCGACATTGAAGCCCCCGCCGGGCAGAGAAAATCCGGCGGCCTATTTCAGACCGCGCTGGACGGTGAAAGATCCGTGGCGGGCCGACCCAAGCCCCGCGATTCGGGGCGGGTGAAGACACTGCCGCTGCCGGAGCTCCCGATGTCGGCCCCCACCCAGGAGCCTGTGAGCCTCCGACATCCCTGCGGCCGGAGCATCCACAGGCGAGTTCCAGGTGGAGGCCGCCAGCTCCAGGTGCATGGCCATTGGTAGGCCGCAGCGGGAATGGAGACACCACCCAGAAACAAAAGGTCGCGTCTCCGTTCGGAAGAGACAGCTTTACATTTACAGTTCCCGCCCCCCCCCCCCCCATAGTACACAACCCCCAAAAAACGACATCACATTTACAATACAATCAAGACAAAAAAACAACATAATAACACAAAGACAGAAATGAAAAGATAATTCTGTCAGTAATCAGTGGCTTCATGACTCCGCTTTCCTCTTTCCTCTTCAAAATGGCAGAGCTGCCCAGCAGCTGCGGCCCACCTGCAGTCCGTTTGTCTTTTGTGTTTGTTGTTGTTTTTTGTCTTAATTGTAGTGTTTAGATGTAATGTATTGTTTTTTGTGGTTGTGTACTATGTATGTGGGGGGGGTGTGTGGGGTGGGGGGTGGGGGGTGGGGGAGGGACTGTAAAATTGTCTCTTCCGAACGGAGACCCGACCTTTGTTTTCTGGGCCGTGTCTCCGTTCCCGCTGCGGCCTACCATCGGCCCAACACCTGGAGCTGGCAGCTTCCACCTGGGACCACCTGGACCAGACTCACCATCTGCAGAGCCGGCTGCCTTCGGAGGCCGTGGTGGCGCTGCGGGAGCGGCTGCGACTCACCTTCAGAGGCTTTGGCCGTGGGCCATGTGGATATCGGAAGCTCGCAGGCCCTGCCCTGGGTGGGGGCCAACATCGGGAGCTCTGGCAGCGGCAGCGTCTTCACCCGCCCCGAATCGCGGGGCTTGGGTCGGCCCGCTGCGGACCTTTCACCGTCCGGCGCGGCCTGAAATAGGCCGCGGGATTTTTCTCCGCCCGGCGGGGGCTTCAATGTCGGGTGCCCCGACGTGGCAAGTTCAACAGCCTGACCGCGGGAGAAGACAGCAGGGGAAGAGAAAAGACATTCTGGCCTTCCATCACAGTGAGGAGGTGAATGGAGGAGACTCACTGTGATGGATGGTTCTTTTTTTTGTTTTGTGTTGGTTTGTGATTGTGTGTGTTATTGCTTATTTTTATTGCTCTTATTGTTGGACTGTGGGTAATGGAATTTCGTCCAAAAGACTTGTTTTTTTGGATGACAATAAAGGCTAATCTGATTCTAAATCCTTTATGTGGATGACAAGACTTTATTGATGGGTACTTTGAACAATAGATTTGCATTCTCCAGGAACCCATCAACTGCCATATAAACCCATGTGCTTTTCCACACAAAGGTATGTTGATCACACAGGTAGGTCAGAATTGGCCAATGACACATTGAAAAAAATGTGTGGAGAGAAATGCTAATTGGAGGAACAGCACCTCATAGTTTGCTTGTGCGGCTTACAACACAGCGGTATGATTATTGATTTCTCTAACTTCAAGTAACCCTTGCATCCCCTCTCTCTCTCCGTCCCTCCCCCACCCAAGTCGTTGTACTCGGTTCATAGTCGTCTTGTTGAGTCTCATTGCCTGTAACTCATTTTCACCTAGCCCACAGCTAACAATGGGCCTGTTTCCTTTATCATTGTTACTTTTTTGCGTATCTTTCATTCATTTGTTCTATATCTCTCTACATCACCGTCTAAATCTCTCGTTTCCCTTTCCCTTGACTCTCAGTCTGATGAAGGGTCTTGATCCAAAACGTCACCTATTCCTTTCCTCCAGAGTCGCTGTCTGACCCGCTGAGTTACTCCAGCCTTTTGTGTCTATCTTTGGTTTAAACCAGCATCTGCAGTTCCTTCCTACATATTCTGTACAGTGGTGGTCTACCTAAGAGAAGTTTGGATGCTGGCTACTATGTGAAAAAAATAAAAGAGCTAACAGCCTTTAAAACAGTAAAACTATTGCAAGGCATTTCTGGGAGTGCCGTGACAACATGAGGAGACACTTTAAATTTGCACAATCAGGCAAACCGTGCCCTTGAAGTTCCTGTCAGTGCTCTGGACAGGAGCAGAGATGACTAAGTTAATAATTATGTTCATGTTCAGGTTGTAGCCAGCCGTTGAGCAATAAAATCAATAAAAATAAAACTTAAAAGCATAAAGGGAGGAAGCTTGCAGACAGGGTGCAGCAGTAGAGTTGCTGCCTTACAGCGCCAGAGACCCGGGTTCAATCCTGCCTACAGCTGCTGTCTGTATGGAGTTTGTACGTTCTCCCCCCGACCGCATGGGATTTCTCCAGGTGCTCTCACACTCTCACCTCTCACACTCCAAAGATGTACAGGTTTGTAGGTTAACTGGCTTTGGTAAAAATTGTAAATTGTCACTAGCGTGTGTGGGATCAAGTTAGTGTGCGGGGATCGCTGGCTGATGCGGACTCGGTGGGCCGAATGGCCTGTTTCCATGCTGTATCTCTAAAGTAAACTAAAGACAGACAAGTGTGACCATCCTGTTGATAATCAGCGGCCTCATGACTCTGCACTCCGCAATAAAATCTTTATCATGGATAGCAAGTCTCCTTATTGCTTGTACTTTGAACATGACATTCACAATCGCCGGTGTTGGGTGAATTGCCACATTAACCTTTGTGCTTATCCCCACAAAGACAAGTTTATTCTAGAGGAGGATCAGCATTGTCCAATGACACGTTGAAAAGAACGAGGGAGATTGTTGATCACTGAGCAAAAACTAATTCAGCTGGGGGTTCAAATGATAGTAAATCCACATCCCTTTTATTCCTGGGGATTAGTGGAATGGAGTCAAATTATAAATCCACATAGAGTGGTTGAAGTATAAAAAGTGTAAGAAAATAACTGCAGATGCTGGTACAATTTCGAAGGTATTTATTCGCAAAATGCAGGTCTTCACAGACGAAGAAGGGTCTCGACCCGAAATGTCACCCATTCCTTCTCTCCTGAGATGCTGCCTGACCTGCTGAGTTACTCCAACATTTTGTGAATAAATACCTTAGAGTGGCCGGAGAGTGGAGCACGTCTAAAGACGTGACGTGCCTAGACTTGTGTTCTCGTGATCATTGTTGACCATAAGCAGTGTGCCTGTGTGCCTGGGGTTTGGCTGTTATGTGCAGAGTCACGCCACTGTGGTGCACTGCACAGCAGAGGGTGGTCAATGTAACGCACGTTTGCAGGGAGGTTGCTATGTAGCTGCACAGTGGATGTGGTGTAAACAGTTGTAAATAAACGATGAGTCAATTGGGTGTAAAATAGTGAAGTTATGCTCATCTTTGCACAAGTTGTGCATTTGGACACTACAATATTTAACTTTGTAATGGTAAGAAAACGGAAATTTGTTTTTAAATGTGCTACAGGATGACTTCGCAGCTGGTTAAAACCCATTTCCTGACATCGGTTAGCACTGTTGAGCGGGCGCTGTGCCTGATTCATGCACCTGTGGTTTGCATCTGTTTCTAGTGCAGACTGTGCAGATGAGGCAACGCTACCAGGCCTACACCGGGCCAGACTCTGCAGCCTGCCAACACGGGGGAGACACAGGGGTTTGTACAGAGTGGACTGCACAGTGACGCAGCGGCAGAGTTGCTGCCTTACGGAGACCCGGGTTCCATCCCGACTACGGGTGCTGTCTGTACGGAGTTTGTACGTTCTCCCTGCGTGGGTTTTCTCCGAGAACTTTGGTTTCCTCCCACACGCCTCCTCCAGAGACGTTCAGCTTTGTAGGTTAGTTGGCTACAACGGAGATGAGGAAGAACTTTTTCAGTCAGAGAGTGGTTAAGGTGTGGAATTCTCTGCCTCAGAAGGCAGTGGAGGCCAGTTCGTTGGATGCTTTCAAGAGAGAGCTGGATAGAGCTTTTAAGGATAGCGGAGTGAGGGGGTACGGGGAGAAGGCAGGAACGGGGTACTGATTGAGAGTGATCAGCCATGATCGCATTGAATGGCGGTGCTGGCTCGAAGGGCTGAATGGCCTACTCCTGCACCTATTGTCTATTGTCTATTGTCTATTATTGGCTTGGTATAAATGTAAAAATTGTCCCTAGTTTAGTATACTTTAGTTTAGAAATACAACACGGCCCACCGAGTCTGCGCCGACCAGCGATCCCCACACACATTAACACCATCCTACACACACTGGGGACAATTTTCACATACATCAAGCCAATTCACCTGCAAACCTGTACGTCTTTGGAGTGTGGGAGGAAACCGAAGATCTGGGAGCACAGCTGTGAACTGTGAACAGAACAGTAGTTTGTGTGTGTGTGTGTGTGTAAGGAACGAGAAGGGCAGAAATGCAGAGCTAGAGAATGTTATATTCCTTGATGCTTTTCAGGCAAGAGACGTGCACTTTAAATGCAAATGTTTGACACCCCCGATGCAGACCCCAGATGGAACATAGATCTGTACAGCACAGGAACAGGCCCTTCAGCCCACAATGCCTGTGCTGAACACAATGCCAAGACCAACCCTAATCTCCCTGCACATAATCTGTATCCCTCCATTCCATGCATATCCATGTGCTTATCCAAACGTCTCTCACACGCCAACATTGCATCTGCCTCCACCACCATCCCCAGCAGCGTGTTCCAGGCATCCACTCCACTTTGTGCAAGAAAAACTGTCCTCCGCATCTCCTTTAAACTTTGCCCCACACGCCTTAAAGCCCCACCCGCTAGTATTCGATACTTCCACACGCCTTAAAGCCCCACCCGCTAGTATTCGATACTTCCATGCTGGGAAAAAAGATTTTGACCGTCCACCTTCTCTGATCCTCTCACAATTCTAATCACTTCTACCGGTTCCCCAAAGAGAACAATCCAAGTCTCTCCAACCTCTGTCCAACCTAGGGGTGGCAACTATCTCACTCCCAAACACGGGACAAGGTGACGTCACCGCCCCGCGCCCCACGTGGCCCCACCCAGCCAGCGGCCACGAGATGCAACACCTGTCCCTATACCTCCTCCCTCGACTCTGTCCAGGGACCCCGACTGCCCTTTCAGGTGAGGCAGAGGTTCACCTGCACCTCCTCCAACCTCATCTACAGTATCTGCTGTTCCAGGTGTGAACTCCTATATATCGGCGAGACCCAGGACAGGCTCGTCGATCATTTCACTGAACACCTCCGCTCAGTATGCCTTGGCCTACGCCAACATTTTAGCTCCCCCTCCCATTCCCACACTGACCTTTCTGCCCTGGGCCTCCTCCACTGTCTGAGTGAGGCCAAACGCAAATTGGAGGAACAGCACCTCATATTTTGCTTGGGCAGCTTACAAGCCAGTGGTATATACATTAATCCTTGCTTTCCCTCTCTCTCTACCCCTCCCCCACCCTGACCGTCTGACTAGTTTAACTGTCCTCCTGCTTAGTTTCACTGTTTGTAACCACTCAATATTCCCGGGATGGCGGGACTGTCATATGATGAAAGAATGGAGCGACTGGGCTTGTATTCACAGGAATTTAGAAGGATGAGAGGGGATGTTGTAGAAACATGTTGTAGAAATTATTAAGGGATTGGACAGGGTAGATGCAGGAAAAAGGTTCCCAATGTTGGGGGAGTCCAGAACCAGGGGCCACAGTTCAAGAATAAAGGGTAGGCCATTTAGAACTGAGATGAGGAAAACCCTTTTCACCCAGAGAATTGTGAATTTGTGCAATTCTCTGCCTCAGAAGGCAGTGGAGGCCGATTCACGGGATGCATTCAAAAGAGAGTCAGATAGAGCTCTTAGGGCTAGTGGAGTCAGGGGGTATGGGGAGAAGACAGGAATGGGGTACTGATTGCGGATGATCAGCCATGATCACATTGAATGGCGGTGCTGGCTCGAAGGGCCGAATGGCCTCCTCCTGCACCTATTTTCTATGTCTCTAAGTATCTATGTATCTATGACATCACCTTTACTACAGCCAACAATGGATCATTGTGGGCTCCACTTTTCCTTGAACATCATTGCTGGCTTTCATTTGTTCTTTATACCTTTTCATACCTCTAGTTCCTCTGACTCTCAGTCTGAAGAAGGGTCTTGACCCGAAATGTCACCTATATCTTTTCCCCAGAGATGCTGCCTGACCCGCTGAGTTACTCCAGCATTTCGTGCCTGTCTTCGGTGTAGACCAGCATCTGCAGTTCCTTCCTGCACAAAGGATTTCGGGAGTTGCGATCACAATCCCCAAAATGCTCTTCCACTGAAACACCAGTCACCTGGCCAGGCTCATTTCACACAAAGTCCAGTATGTTCTCTTCCTCGGTTGGACCTAGGGGTGCCAATTATCTCACTCCCAAATAAGGGACAAGGTAACGTCACCGCCCCGCGCCCCACGTGACCTCACCCAGCCATCGGCCATGTGCTCACGTTCCACCATTGGCGGCCGCCCGGGCCGGAAGGCGGGTTGCTACGTAACCTCCGTTAGGTGGCGCCCGGGCCTCCAGACCTAGACTGTACGGACCTACACTGTCCGGGCCTATAGTATCCGGGCCTACAGCGCCCCCCGGGCCTAATACGGGACAAGGGCGGTCCCGTACGGGATAAACCAACATTAGCCTAAAATACGGGATGTCCCGTCTAATACGGGACAGTTGGCAACCCTAGTTGGGCCATCCACACACTGTTTCAAGAATCCCTCTTGGGTAGACTTCACAACTTCTGCCTCAGCTAAACCTTTGGCACTGAGTCAGCCCCAGTCACTGTTGGGGAAGTTAAAGCCACCCACTATGACCACCCATTGCAGTCCTGTGCGCATCTTTCGGTAATGTGTCTACACAGCTAGAGGTGTTGAATGTGTCTACACATGCTACAGAACTGTGTCCCGGGCATGGCTGTGAGCAACACAGGGGCCCCACAGGGGACGTACGGTCCTCCCTCCCTTCCTGTTCACCGTCTACACCTCGGACTCCAGATATAACTTGGACTCCTGTCTCAAACTGCGGAGCATCTTGGACAATACAGCTCACCCCCTCCATGACACAATGGCCAACCTGAGGAGCACCTTCAGCAACAATCTGGTTGCAGTACAGTACGCCACAGGAGATCCTTTTTCCCCATGGCTATCAATCTGTACAACTCCTCCCCCTTTTGTCGAGGGGGAGACTGACTCCCTCCCCCCCCCCCCCCACCCCCCAACCTTTCACCCCCCCAATCCTTTCCACTCGTCACTTGAATTTCATGTTTCATGCATTTTGTGTTTTTATGACTGTTGGCAGATCAATTTCCCTCCTGGGATAAATACTATCATATCGTATCATATCCGATATCTGTCCTTCTGTATCCCAGATATGGTGATATCTGTCCTTCTATCACCAAGTGTAGGATAGAACTGCAGTTGCTGGTTTAAATCGGAAATAGACACAAAATGCTGGAGTAACTCAGCAGGACAGGCAGCATCTCGGGAGAGAAGGAATGGGTGAGACCCTTCTTCAGTCTGAAGAAACATAATAATAATCATAATAATGCATTACATTTGTATAGCGCTTTTCTAAAAACTCAAAGACGCTTTACAGGGTTTACTAAAACATAGAAAAAAATAAATAAATAAGTAATGTGTGTCATCCAGTATGTCTCTTCTGAGTGTCATGTGACTGTCTCCACGAACACGAGCACAACTCTGCACCTCCTTTACCTTCCTCTAATCACGGCTGAAACATTGAAATCCTGGGAACATTAAGCTGCCAGTCGTGTCCCTCTCACAACCATGTTTCTGCAATGGCCACAACTAGGGTTGCCAACTTTCCCGTATTTGCCGGGACATCCCTTATATTGGGCTAAATTGGTTTATCCCGTACGGGACCGCCCTTGTCCCGTATTAGGCCTGGGGGGCGCTGTAGGCCTGGACACTGTAGGCCCGGGGCCGCTGTAGGCCCGGACAGTGTAGGCCTGGAGGCCCGGGCGCCACCTAACGGAGGTTGCATAGCAACCCGCTTCCTGGCCTGGGCGGCCGCCGTTGGTGGAGCAGGAACACGTGGCTGCTGGATGGGTGATGTCACGTGGGGCACGGGCTGTAACGTCACCTTTTGTCCTTTATTTGGGAGTGAGATAGTTGACAACCCTAGCCACAACAAAATGGCGGCACTGCCCTAGCAGCTGCCGCTCACCTGCGGTCCATTTGTCTTTGTGTTTTTGTTGTTTTTTTTTTGTCTTAATTGTAGTTGTGATGTGGTGTTTTTGTGTTTGTGTACTATGTGTGTATGTGGGGGGGGAGGGGGAAACTAATCACTATAAATATGTGTCCCTTCCGAACGGAGACCCGACCTTTGTTTTCTGGGCCGTGTCTCCGTTTCACCGGACATTTCACCGTCCGGCGCGGCCTAAGATGGCCGCGGGATATTTCTCTGCTGGGCGGGGGTTTCAATGTCGGGAGCCACGACCGCCCCGACGTGCAGCAACAGCGGCAGCGACAGCGTGTTCGCCCGCCCCGGATCGGACTTATCATCAGCGGAGCCGGCCGTCTTCGGAGGCTGCGGGAGCGGCTGCGACGCGACGCGCCTTGGGCTCGGCCCGCTGTGGACCATCCGGTGCGGCATGCAACCACAACAACCTGACTGCGGGCGAGGACAGCGGGAGAAGGGAAAGACATTGTGGCCTTCCATCACAGTGAGGAGAGAGAGGACTGGAGGAGACTCACTGTGATGGATGTTTCTTTGATGGATGTTTCTTTTTTGTGTGTTTTGGGGGTTGGGTGGTTTGAGTGCCTGTTTGATGCTTTTATTGTTGGACTGTGTTTTTGAGGGTTTTGGGGTGTGTGATTTGAATGCCTATTTAATGCTTCTATTGTTGGACTGTGTTTTGGGGGGTTTTTGGGGTTGGGTAATTTGGGTGCCTGTTTAGTGCTTTTATTGTTGGACTGTGGGTGATTGAATTAACATTTTGTTCAAGATGGCCGCGCCGTTGTGTTTGGCTGCCTGCCACTGTATGTTTCTTTTTTTCCTAGTCAGATGTGCAGCACTTTGGTCAACGTGGGTTGTTTTTAAATGTGCTATACAAATAAATTGACTTGACTTGACTTGACTTGACAACATTGTAGTCCCGAGCACTGATCCAGGGTCGAAGTTCATCTGCTTTCTCTCCAATACTCCTTACATCGAAATAAACACACTTCAGCCCACCAGCCTCATCATACTCCTTCACCTCCCCCCGCCCTTCCTTGCTTTGAGGCCCACTCCACATAACCTCCACATTCCAATCACTCCTTCCAGTTCCTGACCTTCTATTCTGCTTGCCTCTCCACTGCTTCTCTCGTTTAACCCTCCCGAGTGGCACTGGTGAATCTTCCTGCAAGAATATCCCCCCTTTTCAGGTGCAACCCGGCCCTCTTGTACAGGTCACCTCTGCCCCAGAAGATATCCCAATGGTCTAAACAATATGACCCCCTGTGCCCTGCACCAGCTCCTGAACCACGCATTCATCTGTCTTATCTTCTTACTTCAACCCTCCCGAGCCCATGGCATCAGGACTAATCCTGGGATCACTCCCCTCGGGGTCCTGCTTTTTAACCTTCTTCCTATATTTATTTCACAGGACTTAATCCCTCGGTGGCGCAGCGGTAGAGTTGCTGCCTCACAGCGAATGCAGCGTCGGAGACTCGGGTTCGATCCCGACTTTGGGTGCTGTCTGAACGGAGTTTGTACGTTCTCCCCGTGACCTGCGTGGGTTTCCTCCGAGATCTTCGGTTTCCACCCACACTCAAAGACGTACATGTTTGTAGGTTAATTGGCTTGGTAAATGTAAAAATCGTCCCTAGTGTGTGTAGGATAGTGTTAATGTGCGGAGATCGCCGGTCGGTGAAGTTTACTATGAAGTTTGAAGTGAATTGGTGTTCAGTGTCTCGTGGAGCTGGAGGATAAAAGTGCTCCTAGGCTGCCATCTAATGGAGGGAGATGCTTACAGCAGGTCTTGTACAAATAAATGGTGTCGAGGAAAGTATATAATGTGGGTGTGCACAAAACGCTGGAGTAACTCGGTGGGACGTGCGGCACCTCCGGACGTTTCGACGTTTCAGGTCGAGAAGTCATCTTCAGACTGAGAAGGGTCTCGACCCGAAACGTCACCCATTCCTTCTCTCCAGAGACCCTGCCTGACACGCTGAGTTACTCCAGCATTTTGTGCCTATCTTCGGTTTAAACCAGCATCTGCAGTTCCGTCCCACACATATAATGTGGATTTTCAGAAGGTATCTGATAAAGAGATTGATTAGGTAATTTAAATCTTATAACTTTCAAGAGAATTGTGCCACACTGATAAAGAGATAAAGGCAATAGGAGAACCTATTGGAGTTCATTTTGATATCACAGTGGGTACTCTCCTCCTGATTAAACATCACTGATTGTATGCGGCATTGCACACATTCCCCTCAGTTAACAATGAACCATTACACATCTCCTTATCGTCATATGCCTTGATCTGTCATTTTCACACCTTGCCCTTCCCTATCTCTAGACTCCCTCTCCCCTGACTCTCAGTCCGAAGAAGGGTCTCAACCCGAAACGTCACCCATTCCTTCTCTCCAGAGATGTTGCCTGTCCCGCTGAGTTACTCCAAGGTTTTGTGTCTACCTTCCACCTATCACTTGCCATGCTTTGTCCCACCCCCACGTCTCTCTTCCAGCATTCCCCCCCCCCCCCCCCCTTACTACATTCGGTCTTAAGAAAGGCCCCGACCCGAAACGTTGCCTGTCTATGTTCTCCAGGGATGCTGCCTGTCCTGCTGAGTTACTCCAGCATTTGGTGAAAATCACAGTGATCTATGCTGAGATTTCTTTCACATTCTATTCGTACAAATTATTTATGCTGATACAATTAAGGTAATTATACTACTAAAACGTGAATGTAATATAGATTACAAGATTAATGGATCAGGGTAAAAGTAACATTAAGAAGTCAGGGCATGAGGTAATAGTATTAGAGTTATTCATGGACCTCACATTAACGAGCTTTACCATTTTGAACTCTGGAGGTGGTTGGATTTGTGGTGTTGTGTTATGCATTACCACATTAACATGTCACGACCTTTCATTGAGTTTGTGGACAGTTCAACATTTATATGGCTTAGTTTAGTTTAGATTTAGTTTAGAGATACAGTGCGGAAACAGGCCCTTCAGCCCACCGGGTCCTGGCCGCCCAGCGATCCCCGCACACTAACACTATCCTGCACCCACTAGGGACCATTTTTTACATTTACCAAGCCCATTTACCTACAAACCTGTACGTCTTTGGAGTGTGGGAGGAAACTGAAGATCTCGGGGAAAACCCACGCAGGTCACGGGGAGAACGTACAAACTCCGTACAGACAGCGCCCGTAGTCGGGATCGAACCCAGGTGTCCGGCGCTGCATTCGCCGTAAGGCAGCAACTCTCCCGCTGCGCCACCGTGACCGCCTGTTGGAACCGGCATCTGTTGGAGCCTCAAGACTCACATAAGCACTTCACAGCCAAGGAAATGCTTCTGAATTTCACTCACTCTTTTAAAGTAGGAAATATGAAGATTGATTAGCAGTTAACAAGTTCCAACAAACGGCAAGGTGAGAACAGCCAGACAACTTTATTGAATAATGATGACTCAGCAAAACAATAATTTTCCCAGGGTTCTCCACTGCTCTGTTTGGAAATGGGTGCCGTGGGACCTTCTATAATTATCTGATGGAGAAAGCAGGTTCGTTTTAGTGTCCCAGCTGAAAGATAATCCTTCCACAGAGCATCGCTCCTTCAGAAGAGCCTGGATGACAAGCTATGGAACAGAACCTGGACCTACAGAGATCTGACCCAGGACAGAAGTCACTTCCATGCCCAACCTCACGAGTGAATGGATGTCCTCTAGTACGGTTGAGTTATCCTTATTGGTCATAAATAGAGGTTTAGTTCAGTTTAGTTTAAAGTCACAGTGCGGAAACAGGCCCTTCTTGCCACCGAGTCTGTGTCGACCAGCGATCCCCCCTTACACTTTACTGCGGCACGGTGGCGTAGCAGTAGAGTTGCTGCCTTACAGCGAATGCAGCACTGGAGACTCAGGTTCGATCCTGACTACAGGTGCTGTCTGAACGGAGTTTGTACGTTCTCCCCGTGACCTGCGTGGGTTTTCTCCAAGATCTTCGGTTTCCTCCCACACTCCAAAGACGTACAGGTTTGTTCGGTTAATTGGCTGGGCAAATGTAAAAATTGTCCCTAGTGGGTGTAGGATAGTGTTAATGTACGGGGATCGCTGGGCGGCACGGACCCGGTGGGCCGAAGGGCCTGTTTCCACGCTGTATCTCTAAATCTCTACATCTAAATCTACACTAACACTATCTTACCCACACTAGGGACAATTTACAACTATACCAAGCCAATTGACCTACAAACCTGTAGGTGTTTGGAGTGCGGTAGGAAACTGGAGCACCCGGAGAAAACCCATGCAGGTCACGGGGAGAACGTACAAACTCCGTACAGATGGCACCTGTAGTCAGGATGGAGCACGGGTCTCTGAAGTGCACTACTTTTTGCTAAAGGGATCAGGGGGTATGGAGAGAAGGCAGGTACAGGCTACTGAGCTGGATGATCAGCCATGATCATATCGAAGGGCCGAATGGCCTACTCCTGCACCTATTTTCTATGTTTCTATGTTTCTATGTTTCTACTGTGCTGCCCTGTGGAGATTGCTTTCTCCATAGCCAAAGAAAGTAGTTTGGAGTGAACAGAACTTATCTTAGAATATGCTGGCAATTGCTTCCTCTCTGAAGACAGTTGGCGTGGCGTGCGGGCATTTCCATGTTGGTGCCAACACTTGGGTGAGGGTCATATGTACTCAGAATCAAGGCCCATGCACCCACTGTTGGGTTGCTCCACCTCCCACAGACGTCAAAGCATAAACCAAAACTCTCAATATTCAAAACCAATGTGTTGAGCTTTTGGCACTTTTGAGTAAGTGGAAGGATCTAAACTGTCCTCAGTGAAGAAACCCCGTTTGTCCTTTATTTAGTTTCATGACTGAAGCAAATAATTATACAATCCTTTAACGTAGTAGAACATTGCTGGGTCAAGACCAAAGAAAAAATGACAGAGCACCATATTCAGAAGCAGGACAGGAGACGAAGAGTTGTGAAAGTGAAATAGATTTAAGGGAGACCTTAATGGGGGGAGGAGAGGTGTGGAGAGAGTTGTGGATCTAGAGGGCTGAAGGTTGGACCAGCAACGATGGAGTGAAGATTATCAATCTTGGACAAGAGACTAGAACTGGTGTGGTGTACGTATCACAAAGGATCGGGAGAGCCTGAGGAGATCACATGGGTAGCAAAGAGCTACCTGTATAAACTCAACATGCTGGAAGTATTCAGCAGATCTGGAGAATGTGGCAGAATTATTAGCCTGCAATCGACCCTAAACGTATTTCCATACTTACCATGACCTTACTTGATGAAAGCTTCCAGAAACCAATTGGTGATGTTTCTTCATGGTACGAAGGGTCTTCCATGAAACTAGACCAAGTGGACCCGTTGGGCCCAAACCTCTCCTGTATTGGTGCAGCACCCTCTCCTCCCCCCCTCCCCTCTCCACCCCTCACCCCTCCATCCCCGCTCCCTCCCTCCCTCCCCTCCTCCCTCCCTTCCCTCTCCTCCTCCCTCCCCTTCCCCTCCCCTTCCCCTCCCCTTCCCCTCCCCCCACTCCATCCCCCTCAGCCCCCCTTATCCCCCCTCCTCCCCCTCCCTCCCTTCCCCCCTCCCTCCACCGCCCTCCCTCCCTCCCTCCCTCCCTCCCTCCCTCCCTCCCTCCCTCCCTCCCTCCCTCCCTCCCTCCCTCCCTCCCTAGGAGATTGATTTAAACTTTAAAATGTGAATAACTTTAAAAATATAACACCGATTTCAATGAAACTTGTTCCATTAGCACCAAAGGGACGGCGGTGAGTAAGGTGGGCCTAAAATTGTTGCGCTATCGTGTACTGTTTTGGCTGTAGTTCAGGAACAAACAAACAAACTAACGAGAGTTTTAGTATGTAGAATCAAGTCACATGGGCTCCACCCACAGCTCCCCAGATAATGTTTCACAGGTGATAAAGGATTGTCGCCAGTCTCGCCTTCTATCGAAGCTGTCAAGTTCCTTCATGTTTCTGAGTTACCCTGAAGCAATTAGAACTATGAAAATATATATTAAACAAGTAATTCAAGGTTTTGAATATAATTTAAAACATTTTACAATTAAAATCACGCGAAAAGTTTAAATATGCTTTAAATTTATTAAAACATTACTGTAAAATCAAAGATTTTTTATAAAACTTAATTTATTACCTTTTATCTCACGATTGGACATGTTGATTGAACAGAATGTGTTGTGGATCCAGTGTTAGATCCAGCCTGGCTGGGACTAACACAGTGTTAGTCCCAGCCTCAACTATCTCCTCTGGTAGCTTGTTCCATACACCCACCACCCTTTGTGTCAAAAAATTACCCTTCAGATTCCGATTAAATCTTTTCCCCTTCACCTTGAACCTATGTCCTCTGGTCCTCGATTCCCCTACTCTGGGCAAGAGACTTTGTGCATCTACCCAATCCATTCCTCTCATTATTTTGTATACCTCTATAAGATCACCCCTCATCCTCCTGCGCTCCATGGAATAGAGACCCAGCCTACTCAACCTCTCCCAATAGCTCACACCCTCTAGTCCTGGCAACATCCTCATAAATCTTCTCTGAACCCTTTCAAGCTTGACAATATCTCTCCTGTAACATGGTGCCCGGAACTGAACACAATATTCTAAATGCGGTCTCAGCAACGTCTTATGTATATTTAATTGTGTGTTATGGTTTAATGAACCTGTAAAGCTGCAGAAAGTGAAAATGTAATTGGTTGTTCCCTACACCCACCACCCTTTGTGTGAAAAAGTTGCTCCTCTGATTCATATTAAATCTTTTCCCCTTCACCTTGAACCCATGTCCTCTGGTCCTCGATTCCCCTACTCTGGGCAAGAGACTCTGTGCATCTGCCCAATCTATTCCTCAACAGTCATTTTCATTCAAGTTATTGATGGTGATGATAAAGCACAAAGGCTCCAGCACTGACCCCTGCTGTACACCACTGGGATGTTTCCAGTGCTCCACTACTCTCTGCCTCCTATCACCTTGGCTCTCACCAAGCCAATTTTGAGTCCAGTTTGTCCAAGTGCCTTGGTCCTCCTGTGCACTAACATTCTGGACCAGCCAATTGTGTGGGACCTTGTCAAAAGCCTTGCTAAAGTCCATGTACACCACAACTACGGTCTTGCCTCATCAATTTTCTACTCTCCTCAAGAAACGGAATCAGGTGTGTGAAGCAGGATTTCCCCTGCATAGAAAACCTTATAGACTCCCTCCAATCAATCCATGTCTTTCCAATGATCATTGATCTTGTCCCTGTGATTTGTTCCCCACTGGTTTTGCTGCTACCCTCCCACCTTTCTTAAATATGGGGACAACGTTAGCTATCCTCGAGCCTTCTGATACATCATTCGTGGCTAAAGAATGATCATCAGTGGAACAGAGGGATCTGGGAATAACTGTGCATTGTTCCCTGAAGGTAGAATCTCATGTGGATAGGGTGGTGAAGAAGGCGTTTGGTATGCTTGCCTTTATAAATCAGAGCATCGAATATAGAAGTTGGGATGTAATGTTGAAATTGTACAGGGCATTGGTGAGGCCGAATCTGGAGTATGGTGTGCAGTTCTGGTCGCCAAATTATAGGAAGGATGTCGACAAAATGGAGAGGGTACAGAGGAGATTTACTAGAATGTTGCCTGGGTTTCAGCATTTAAGCTACAGAGAGAGGTTGAACAGGTTGGGTCTTTATTCTTTGGAGCGTAGAAGGTTGAGGGGGGACTTGATAGAGGTTTTTTAAATTTTAAGAGGGACGGACAGAGTTGACGTGGGTAGGCTTTTCCCTTTGAGAGTGGGGAAGATTCCAACAAGGGGACATAACTTCAGAATTAAGGGACAAAAGTTTAGGGGTAACATGAGGGGTAACTTCTTTACCTAGAGGGTGGTGGCTGTGTGGAATGAGCTTCCGGTGGAAGTGGTGGAGGCTGGCTCGATTTTATTATTTAAGAGTAAATTGGATAGGTATATGGATGGGAGGGGATTGGAGGGTTATGGTCTGAGAGCAGGTAGATGAGACTAGGCCAGAGAAAGTGGTCGGCGTGGACTGGTAGGGCCGAACGGGCCTGTTTCCGTGCTGTAATTGTTATATGGTTATATTGTAGTGGCCTGGCGGAGGCCAGAGAAAAGGCAAGACGCCAGGCAGTGTTTAGTTAGATTCTTTATTAGGCTGTGAGCTGGTGCCCACAGCGTAGTTCTCCAAGGGATGAACCACGCCTTCCCTTGGTCTGGCTTTTAACCCCTTTCACCTGTCCGTCACGTAACGAGGGGGCTGACCCGAGGAGTGGCCTGATCCGCCACAATATGGTTATATGGTTAAAGATGGTGTAAAAAATCCGATCAATCTTCCCTCTTACATCCCATGGCATGACGTGATGGACTGCATGAGGCCTTGGGGATTTATCTACTCGGTACCCCGCAGCTCCGCCCTTGCTCCACCACCCCCTAGGCGCAACAGAGACAGAGTCCCCCCTTGTCCTCACCTTCCACCCCATCAGCCGTCGCACACAACACATAATCCTCCAAAATTACCGCCACCTCCAACGGGATCCCACCACTGGCCACATTTTCCCATCTCCACCCCTTTCTGCCTTCCGCAGAGACCGTTCCCTCCGCAACTCCCTGGTCAACTCATCCCTTCCCACCCAAACCACCCCCTCCCCAGGTACCTTCCCCGGCAACCGCAGAAGATGCAACACCTGTCACTGTACCTCCTCCCACGACTCTGTCCAGGGACCCCGACAGTCCTTTCAGGTTAGGCAGAGGTTCACCTGCACCTCCTCCAACCTCATCTACTGTATCCGTTGTTCAAGATGTGAACTCTTATACATCGGCGAGACCAAACGCAGACTGGGCGATCGTTTCGCGGAACATCTTCGCTCAGTCCACGTGAACCAACCTGATCTCCCGGTTGCTGGACACTTTAATTCTCTTTCCCATTCCTACACAGACCTTTCTATCCTTGGTCTCCTCCATTGTCAGAGTGAGGCTAAACGCAAATTGGAGGAACAGCATCTCATATTTCGCTTGGGCAGCTTACAGCCCAGTGGTATGACTGTTGATTTCTCTCACTTCAGGTAGCCCCGACATTCCCTCTCTCTCCATCCCTCCCCCACCCAAGTCACACCAGCTTCTCATTTTGACCCAACAAACAGCCCGTTACCTTTATCATCGTTACTTTTTTGCATACCTTTCATTCATTGTTCTTTATCTCTCCACATCACCATCTATATCTCTCATTTCCCTCATCCCTAACCAGTCTGAAGAAGAGTTTCGACCGTAAACGTCGCCCATTCCTGCTCTCCAGAGATGCTGCCTGTCCCACTGAGTTACTCCACCTTTCTGTGTCTACCTTCGGATAATTTTTCCTACTTGTTTGCTTTGTTCAATAGTCAATAGTCGTTTATTTGTCACATACACTTAAATGTGTAGTGAAATGAAACATTACCCACAGTTCAACAATAAGACCAATAAGAATAATCAATAAAAATGCAATAACACATACAATCATAAACTAACACCAAACAAAAAGAAACATCCATCACAGTGAGTCTCCTCCAGTCACCTCCTCACTGTGATGGAAGGCCACAATGTCTTTTATCTCCCCTGCCGTCTTCTCCCGTGTTCATTCACTGTGTAATGATTGCTGTTAAGATCTTCCACAATTCCCTATTGTACCTGAACTTGTTGCCCAACAGAGCTGTGAGCTCACTCACAACTCTTGCCTGAGCGTCTGAATGCTGACCTCCTTGAGGCGGACTGGTGAGGAAGCACTTGGGACTGAGGTTTCTGCGAGCTGCAATTCCTTCTGTTGTAAAGACTTCAATCAGCTCAGTGACAATTCATTACTTTGGCAGAGAGGGGATTAAACAGTCAGTTTTCATCAGTCCAAAGCCTAACCATTTAATACAGGTCTTAATTTAAGAGATTCAAAAGGTGAAGGTCACTTTTAATTCCCAGAACTAAATCAATATAGTTTTGACTAAGATGAAAAGAGGAGGCTGGTTCAACGTGAGCTGGGTTCAGGGAGAGTCAGTGACGATGTTTGTCTAAGTGCGGTGTGGTGAGTGGAGGGGAATTTGGAGGTGACGATGTTCCCATGACATTGCTGCTTGTCTTATCTGGTGGCGAGAATAGATTTTGCATTTTACCGGGGGGGAGGGAGGGAGGGAGGGGGGCTTTCAGTTTGAGAGATTTCAGCCTCAAGCGTAAACTGGAGGGGGTGGGTGTGAGCTTGTGTAGATTCCTAACACACACACACAGGTGGGCTCCGAACCTTCAAAGTCTGAACCCTGAGGGCATAGGTTTAAGATGAGGAAAAAAAAAAGGATTAGAAAGGGTCAACAGATTTTTTAAAGATCCAGAGGGTGGTTGAAATATAGAAAGCACCACCTACGGAAATGGTGGAAGCAGATGTTCTTGCAACGCTTACAAAGTATCTGGACAAGAACTTGAATCACCAAGGCTGTGGGCTGGTGCTGGTAAAT
Source organism: Rhinoraja longicauda (assembly GCF_053455715.1). Lineage (NCBI taxonomy): Eukaryota > Metazoa > Chordata > Chondrichthyes > Rajiformes > Arhynchobatidae > Rhinoraja > Rhinoraja longicauda. The sequence goes on from NC_135976.1 coordinate 3,944,914, forward strand.
GGGGTGCAGACAGATGGGGGACTTCTTTGTCACATTGACATGGGTGGGCTGCATGCACTGTTTTTGTGCTAAGTGGCCTCACACAGAGAGCTGCAGCATATGTGGACAATGTGCATTTTGAACACAAGGAGTTGCACTTTTTTCAACAGTTTTTTTCCCGAACTTTTCATACACGATACTGTGTCTAGAGAACAAGACACATTCCTAATAGGAGCGACAATCGTGAAGTGACAAATATTATCTGCAACCAGTATATATATATATATGCATATGTCATTGAGTTTGAAGAAAGGTCTTGACCCGAAACGCCACCCATTCCATCTCTCCAGAGATGCTGCTTGTCCCGCTGAGTTACTCCAGCTCTTTGTGTCTACCTTCGATTTAACCAGCATCTGCAGTTAAACATAGAAACATAGAAAATAGGTGCAGGAGGAGGCCATTCGGCCCTTCAAGCCAGCACCGCAATCCAGAACCCGTGCCTGCCTTCTCCCCATATCCCTTGAATTCACTAGCCCCTGGTGTTCTATCTAACTTGCTCTTAAATCCATCCAGTGATTTGGCTTCCACTGCCCTCTGTGGCAGAGAATTCCACAAATTCACAACTCTCTGGGTGAAAATGTTTCTTCTCACCTCAGTTTTAAATGGCCTCCCCTTTATTCTAAGACTGTGGCCCCATGTTCTGGACTCCCCCAACATTGGGAACATTTTTCCTGCATCTAGCTTGTCCAGTCCTTTTTATAATTTTATATGTTTCTATAAGATCCCTTTCCTACACACACACACACACACACACACACATATATATATATATATATAAATTGCATATGCTGGGAATATGAAATAAACACAGGCATTAGAAACACTCAGGAGGTGAACAGCATCCGTACAAAGAGAAACAGAGTTGACCAATCAGGTTACAGGAGCTTTGCCTTTGACCTGAAACATTACTTCTGTTTCTCCTTTCCTGACCAGTTGAGTATTTCTAGCATTTTCTGTTTGAGTCATTGAGTCAGAGTTGTACAGCACAGAAACAGGCCCCACTGCATCAATGCAGATTCTCAAACCTCTCTACATTCCCACTTGCCTGCATTAACGGTGGCGCAGCGGTAGAGTTGCTGCCTTACAACAGATGCAGCGCCGGAGACCCGGGTTCCATCCTGACTACGGGTGCCGTCTGTACGGAGTTTGTACGTTCTCCCCGTGACCTGCGTGGGTTTTCTCCGAGATCTTCGGTTTCCTCCCACACTCCAAAGACGTGCAGGTATGTAGGTTAATTGGCTTGGCAAATGTAAACATTGTCCCTAGTGGGTGTAGGATAGTGTTAATGAGTGGGGATCGCCGGTCGGTGCGGACCCGGTGGGCCGAAAGGTCCTGTTGTTTCCGCGCTGTATCTCCAAACTAAACTAAAATTCTATATCCCTCAATGCTCTGCTCATTAATGTACCGGTCCAGTGGCGTCTTAAATGTTACTGTTTCTGTCTCTATCAGCTCCTCTGGCAGCTCATTCCAGATACCATGTATTGCTGGTGTGAAAATGTACCCCATAGATCCCCTTTAAACCTCCTCCTTCTCACCTTAACCCTGTGTCCTGTAGTTTTAGACACCCCTCCCATGCCTCTCATCATTGTACGTACCTCTATCATGTCACCTCTCAGCCTCCTTCACTGCAGGGAAAATAGCCCCAATCCATTCAGTCTGTCCTGATTATTCAGGCTCTGCAATCTGGGCAACATCCTTGTGAATCTTTATTATAGGTCAACGAGTGGCTAATTTGCTCACCAAAGGGATTGCTGAATGAGCCAGTGGAGACCTGGCGGGCCAAATCATCTCATTTTGGTGCCTTTGAGTTTCTCAGATTCCATGTGTGGTCCAGTATCATTGGGCAGTTGCTGCCGTGTTTCCTGTAGATCGGGACACACTGTGCCTGTGCACTAGTATTGTGAGTGCATAGTCTCACAGTACCCGTGTTGATTTACTGCACTGCTCAATCCTGTGGTGTCCTCAATGGAAGTTATCGAGCTCAAAATATCCCCGTCTCCTGATGGGAACTGCTGGTGATGCCTCCTTGATAGGACATCCATTCTCACGTCGGCATCAGAGGCAGTCTTCAGGACTCAGTCTTCATTTCACATGAAACTGAGCACTGAAGATCTAGATCAAACTCTTCAGTGCAACCAAAGTGCGGGGGTGTTTGGAAGGTTTTTAACTGGAGGGGGCAGATGACCACTGGCCTAGGGACTGAACAAATTCATGAGGGCTGTATCTTTTTGGCTCAGCAGAAGAGTAGAAAGATCTCATTTTGAAGGAAGATGAAAGTCCTTTGGAATGACCCAGAACTTCTGTTCCTATCTCCTTTTCGTGTGGAACGCCTGCTACCTTTATCCCCGGAGACAAATGCAGAGATAATTCCAGAGATAATTCTGAACTGCTCTACGGAGACCAACTGATAATGATAACACAATCATTCACCAGTTCCTTACACTGACCCTTGGAGTCTGTCAGCTTTGATGCGGTTGATGTAGACTGGAGTCCATTATGTGCTGTGTGGGTGAACAATCGTCTGTAGGTGATAACATGAACAATCTATTGCTTTGTTGTTTATGCATTCAATAAAATGAAAGTGGTCCCTTACTCAGAGGATGATATAAGAAAAGAGGGCAAAACTAGTGACACTGTATACTATCTCAATATACCACTACTATGCACTTGTACTATAGTTTAGATGCTTATCTAAGATGTATCTAAGTGCTTATGTATAGTGATATTTGTACTGAACTGTACACAACAATGAATTTTACTGTACCTCGATACATGTTACAAACAATCTGAAGGTGCTAGTGCTGATATTGTCATAGTGAGGCCCACCGCAAATTGGAGGAACAGCATCTCATATTTCGCTTGGGCAGCTTACACCCCAGCGGTATAAACTCTAACTTCAGATAGTTCCTCTGTCCCTCCCTTTCCCCTCCCCCTTCCCAGTTCTCCCACTGTCTTCCTGTCTCCAACTACATCCTATCTTTGTTCCGCCCCCTCCCCTGACATCAGTCTGAAGAAGGGTCTCGACCCGAAACATCACCCATTCCTTCTCTCCTGAGATGCTGCCTGACCCGCTGAGTGACACCAGCATTTTGTGAAACCTTGTCTGATGAGAGGCGCCATTGTCTGCTAGATGGACCACTGTCTAATCCACTTTATTATCTGCATCTACTTGGCCCAAAATATCAATATCAACAGAAGGACTGCCACATGATTAATGTCGAAGCACTCAAGGATCCATCAAAGATGGTACCTTGCAGTCATGTGTTGTCCCAGCAAACAGGAACGTCTCCACCTAGGACTGGATAAACGAGAGAGAGGAGGAGATTGAACAATTAACGGACTGCCACGTTCATAAATTCGTAAGTCATAGGAGCAAAAATAGGCCATTCAGCCCATTGAGTCTACTCCACTGTTCAATCCTGCCCGATCTATCTTTCCCTCACAACCCCATTCCTCCTGTCTTCTCCCCATAATCTTTGACATCCTTACTAATCAAGAACCTATCAATCTCCACAGCTGTCTGTAGTAATGAATTCCACAGATTCACCACCCTCTGGCTAAAGAAATTCCTCCCCATCTTCCTTATAAAGGTACATTAATTTTATTCTGAGACTGTGCCCTCTGGTCCTAGACTCTCCCACTGGGGGAAGCATCCTCTCCACATGCACACTATTCAGGCCTTTCATTATTCAGTAGGTTTCAATGGGATCGCCCCTCATCCTTGTAAACCCCAGCGAGTACACACCCAGAGCCGTCAAATGCTCGTCATCACACATTAGCCCAGTCATCCCCGGGAACATTCTAGTAAACCTCCTCTGGACCCTCTCCAACACCAGCACATCCTTCCTCAGATTATGGACCCCAGAACTGCTCAAAATAATTATAATAATAATCACAATTATAAAGCCTCAGCATTGCATCCCTGCTTCTATATTCTAGTCCTCTCGAAATGCACGCTGGCTTTGTTGTTGACTTCCTTACTACGGATTCAACCTGTAAATGAATCTTTTGAGAATCCTGCACCAACACTCTCAAGTCCCATTGCACCTCTGACTTCTGAATCCTCTCCCCATATAGAAAACAGTCTACGCCTTTATTCCTATTACCAAGGTGCATGACCACGCACCTTGCTATGCTGTATTCCACCTGCCACTTCTTTGCCCACTCTCCCAACCTGTCCAAGTCCTTCTGCAGAGTCCCTGCTTTCTCTGTACTACCCATCTTCGTATCATCTGCAAACCTGGCCATAAAGCCATTCTGACGATGGACACAAAAAGCTGGAGTAACTCAGCAGGACAGGTAGCTTCTCTGGAGAGAAGGAATGGGTGATGTTTTGGGTTGAGACCTATCTTCAGACTGAAAGTCACGGGAAAGTCAAACGAGAGATATATAGACGATGATGCCTTCTCGTTTTCTGGCTTTCTGGCCAGACGATGATGTATAGAACGATGAATGAAAGATATACAAAAATGTAACAATGACAAAGGAAACAGGCCATTGTTAGCTGTTTGTTGGGTGAAAATGAGAAGCTGGTGCAACTTGGGTGGGGAAGGGATGGAGAGAGAGAGGGAAGGGAGGGAGAGAGAGGGGTTACATGAAGGTAGAGAAATCAATATTCATATCACTGCTGCCCAGACGAAATACGAGATGCTGTTCCTCCAATTTGCATTTGATGCTCTCATGACAGGGAGTTCCAATATTCTTGCATTCTTGTCTTTCTTCCTTCCAGTATTCACTTTCCAGCAGTACCTGACTGCTGACTGCAACCCAACATGTCACAAATGTAATTGGATGTTGGGGGCATTGGAACAAATGAAGGCCAGTCCGCCCGGACCATTGAGCTCATTACCGGTCAATGCGAGCGTGGATAATCTTCACTTTCATTCCCATTACAATAAACAGAGACAATGGGGATAATTATAGTTTTATTCCACTGCGTGGGATTGGTGGAACTAAACATCTTTGATAACTTTCAGTTTTGTTCAGGACTAAACGGTCACAGTCTGACCACTATCAGCCTTTGTTGGCATCGAGCTAAAACTGCGTACCTCCGCACTGAAAATAAGCTTCATTTTAAAAAAATAGGTAAAACAGAATTAGGATATTTTATGATACAGCAGGAAGCTTTCTAAGCACCTGATTTATTTGTTGGCCAGCTGCAAGGTCTGACAATTTAGTTCCAACTTGCTGTCCTTGCCTGATCTATTAATATCAATATTATTACTATACATGCATATTATTAAATTGTTCACTACGGTCATTTTTTCCGTTTAAAGGTTTTTTAACAACGCGCCTGTGACTCTTTCAAAAATTAATTGAGTTCTGAGCTGGTGACACAAGCCATGTCATGTTTTTAATAGGATTTTCCCTTTCATGTGACCTTGTAGTTCCATCGTCTAGCCACAGGGTGTCACAGTGGAGCTTCCAGATATTCATTTTTTTTCCCCAATCAGCTGAAGATTGAAATGTTTAAAAAGAAATTTAAAAAAACATATTTTACAACCGATAGACAATAGACAATAGACAATAGGTGCAGGAGGAGGCCATTCGGCCCTTCGAGCCAGCACCACCATTCAATGTGATCATGGCTGATCATTCTCAATCAGTACCCCGTTCCTGCCTTCTCCCCATACCCCCTGACTCCGCTATCCTTAAGAGCTCTATCCAGCTCTCTCCTGAATGCATCCAGAGAATTGGCCTCCACTGCCTTCTGAGGCAGAGAATTCCACAGATTCACAACTCTCTGACTGAAAAAGTTTTTCCTCATCTCCGTTCTAAATGGCCTACCCCTTATTCTTAAACTGTGGCCCCTGGTTCTGGACTCCCCCAACATTGGGAACATGTTTCGTGCCTCTAACGAGTCCAACCCCTTAATAATCTTATATGTTTCGATAAGATCATTTATGAGGTTGGTGTGTTTGTCTAGGTTTGGGACTCAAGACCTGAGGAATAATGGATCTTGGACATTGCAGGAGGCATTTACTAAAACAGCGCTGGGTAAGATCCAGACCTCTTTAATCTATATTTCAACGTGGTATGGCTACTGAGGAAGTTGAAGTTAATGCTGAATATGTCATCTCGTTAACAATGACTGGAAATTGTCTTCTGTCTCAGGAGTAGACCTGATGGGCCGAATGGCCTAATACTGCTGCTATCACTCACTGTTAAGTAAGGGAAGCAGAGTGGGAATGGGATTGCGGCAGGAAGCATGGAAATGCACACTTTGTACATCGGTACCCACACAGTAATGTCCAATTGCACTCAAAGCTTAAGGTATTAGATGGAGTTCGTTATGCTTTGTTTACAGAGGTGCACAAATGCCTTCCTGCTTCCTGCTTTGCTATTGTACAATTAGTTGTGGAAGTCAGGTAATAGAAGATGAAGCATGGCCCATATGTAATGAGGACGCTCAGACAGACTCCTACAGTAAGGGAGGGTTGAAGGCATTGTCCATGAAGGCATAAGCTAGGCGGGCAGGGCTAGGAACTGCTCTGGCATGAATGGGAGCGGAGATTGCCATCGGCTGGGCTGGAGTGGTGGACAGGACCATGGTCACCTGTTGGGCGGCCTCACTGAAGCCCAGAGATCCTGTCCTGCTTACCAACCGCACTCATGCAACCGGAGTTTGTGGAGGAGCACCAAACTTGCATTGCATGGCTTTGAACGCCATTATTCTTGTGCAGAAACCCACTGCGTATCCTGTTGCCCGGCCCTGTGGTACGCACAAAATGCTGGAACAACTCAGCGGGTCAGGCAGCATCTCCGGAGAGAAGGAATGGGTGACGTTTCGGGTCGAGACACCTTCAGACCGTCTGAGACTTCTAGTCCTGAAACGTCACCCATTTCTTCTGTCCAGAGATGCTGCCTGTCCCGCTGAGTATTTTGGGCCTACCTTCGGTGCAAAGCAGTATCTGCAGTTCCTTCCCACACATGTTGTGCACAAGAAGGTTAAGATCCATAGAATAATGTCTAGGTCAAGTTATTTCTTAATATTTGTAATACTCTATTCTATATCCTAATACCGTAATACCTTAATAAATGACAGAGTACCTTAGCATCCAAAATGATTATTGTAATAACACTAAAACACTAATCAGCCAGACACATTTCATCTCATCATAATTATAATTAAACTTTAGAAGTCCTGTATTAGCTGTAAATCCCTTTCAAACATCACAAAGTCATGAAAGGCATGATGTACATGCAAGCCTTTCTTGCTTTCTTGTTTAATCTGCAGGATACCTTTCCCTTTAATCAGTGCAGCATTTAAAGGAGCGTTGTGTACTTTGTCTGGTGGACTTTCAGGAGCTGCTGCTGTTCTTTTGACCTCTGCTAATGCCTCTCTCTGTTTGATGCCTGACAGCACACGAGAGACTGATGTGGGGGAGCTGCTCTCTGTTTGAACGTGGTCTCTCTCTGCGTCTCTTGAAATGGGATCAGGATCTGTTGTTTGACAGCTCAGTGATGAAAGGTCGAAGGGCACAGAAAGGGCATCAGTTGGCCGATGCATTTCTTCACGTATTCTACGGACAACAAAGAGAATTCGTCCCCAGGGGCCAGGGCTGCGATTATCGTTCTCTCCAGAGGCCTTCTCCGCGCCACATTTCCATCCTACGTTAAACCGAACACTTCCATGGTATGCCCTAGCTCTGTCTTTAGCTTGCTCTGGAGACAAAAGCATCGGAATACCTCCTCCTCTTGTGCAGGCTAGCTGACTATGTAATGCAATGAAAGCTATCATCATACAGAAACATATAGAAATACGTGCATAGGAAGGAACTGCAGATGCTGGTTTAAACCGAAGACAGACACAAAATGCTGGAGTAACTCAGCGGGACATCTCTGGAGAGAAGGAATGGGTGGCATTTCGGGTTCTTCAGTCTGACGAAGGGTCTCGACCCGAAACGTCACCCATTCCTTCTCCCCATATAGAAATACAAACGGACATAAACACACACATTGGCTGCTATATTGCGCCAAAGGAACCACTCTTTGAAAAAAAGTTCCATTAGTAAGTACCATTTTGAGATCATTTGCTGCCGTGAAAAGTGACTAGGAGTGCCGGTCTTCCTTTACCTTTGAAATTTGGTGAGTTTGAGATGGAGTTGTTCGTTTAAGAAGAAGGTGAATTACAACAGTTTGCAGATGCGTGCTTTCAAACTGTAAGAAGTGTGACAAGTGCTTTAATTGCATGTGATCTAACTCGCTTCAGGGTCTGCAGCACTTCATTATTCATTAAAATATTCACAATTAGTTAGCTTTTTTTTAGAATGTTCATATTTTAATTTTCTGGTCTGGAAGGTTCGAACAATTAGATGACTTCAATGTTCATTTGGATGAAAAATGAGTTAAGAACCTGCATTCGTCTTGCACCTTCCCCATCCTTAGAGTGCGCTGAAGGGCTACGGAGCGTAGGAAAATAACGGCAGATGCTGGTACAAATCGGAGGTATTTATTCGCAAAATGCTGCAGTAACTCAGCAGGTCAGGCAGCATCTCAGGAGAGAAGGAATGGGTGACGTTTTGGGTCGAGACCCTTCTTCAGACTGATGTCAGGGGGGCGGGACAAAGGAAGGATATAGGTGGAGATAGGAAGATAGAGGGAGAACTGGGAAGGGGGAGGGGAAGAGAGGGATAGTGGAACTATCTAAAGTTGGAGAAGTCAATGTTCATACCTGTGATGTTTGATGGACTGTGTGGGGTGGGAGGACCCGTTGCTCCTCCCGTGCAGCAGGTGGTGCTGCACAGGACAAAGGGAGATGTTTTGTACATAGTTATCTGGGCTGTACACAGTGTGGAGTGTGCAGTCAGATTGTGGGGTGGCAGCCATTTTAGTTGTCTTGCTGCCAGCATTGACTTACTGTAATAAAGACTTCTGTTGTACCTTGAAGACTCGCAAAGTTTCATACAGGCATAGAACAAGAATACGAAAATACCGCTGGGCACCGAAGGGCTGTCGAAGGGCACACCGAAGGGTGTGTAAATAATGCTGCAATGTAAGCAGCCAATTTGTGCACAACTTCCCACAGATGTCATTCGGGTCGATGAGCATTTAATGTGTGTTTTTGTCAGTGACGATAGATGAATTATAAATACCGGGAGCTACAGATAATCAAACAACTGGTCAGGTAGGCAGTCCCTCCAGGATTATTGTGGAGTCTTCAGGAATTGAAAATGAATGTCCAGAACAATGAGGCAACAAAATCTTGGTGCAATTAAAACAAATGCATAAAACAGTGAGCTGCAACACTCTCTTGAACAATTTTATGTCTTTGTTGGGCCCTGGGTGGGAATACTAATTGACCTGGGCAGGTTGGTTAGATTCGGAGGCAGTGCAATGCGGACCTCTTCAGAAACAAACATACTGTCTTGTTTTTAGTTTGTGTTCGTGGAAAACTCACATCTTACGTTGCCGATAATCATGAGTCGCCTGGTTTGGGTCATCCGAGTATTTTCCTGCTTGACTCAGTTCAGAAGCAATGATCGTCCAAGATTCTGATAGGCAGCATGTGGATTTGATCGCTGGTAATCTGAGGTCATGATCAGTCCAACTGAGGTAGCCTAGATTCATTGAGACCAGAATCGATAAGAAATGTAATTTTCTTTCTCAAAAGGGACATTATTGAACCAGATGGATCTTTAAAGTCTTTTGATACCTGAGTCACAAGTCATAGAGTGATAGAATCATACAGCTCGGCAACAGGCCCTTCGGCCCAACTTGTCCATGCCCATCTCAGATAGTCCCATCTGTCCATGTTTGACCCTCTAAGTCTTTCCTATCCAGTTATTTGTCCAAATGTTTTTTAAATGTTGTTATTCCACCTGCCTGAACCAGTTCCTCTGGCAGTTCATTCCCTACATTCACCACCCCCTTGTGTGAAATTCTGGGAAAATGACTCTGTGCATCCACTCTATCTGCACCTGCTTAATCTTAGAAACTTCTGTAAGATATCTCCTCAGTCTCCCTAGCTGCAAGGACTAAAGCCCGAGCCTACCTCATCTTTCCCTATAACTCAGCCCCTCAAGTCATGGTAATATCCTTGTAAATCATTCCAACAGAATGGCATCTAGCCTGCAGCAGGGAGACCAAAACAGAAGACAATGCTGTATGTGTGGCCTCAGCAATATGTTGTACAACAGTAACACAACATACCAGTATCTTTACTGATGAAGGCCAGCCTGCCAAAAAGCCTTCTTCACCACCCCTGTCTACCTGTGTCCCCACTTTCAGAGAATATGTACCTGTAGCAAGTTCTGACTCATAACAAATTGTTACATTTAACTAGTTTAGATTTTATGAAGAAGGGTCTCAACACGAAAAGTCACCTGTTCCTTTTCTCCAGAGATGCTGCCTGTCCTGCTGAGTTAATCCAGCTTTTTGTGTCCATAAGATCATAAGGTCATAAGGAGGAGGAATAGAATGAGGCCATTCGGCCCATCAAGTCCACTCCGGCATTCAATCATGGCTGATCCATATCTCCCCCCTAACCCCATTCTCCTGCCTTTGCCCCATAACCTCTGACCCCCGTACTAATCAAGAATCTACCTATCTCTGCCTTAAAAATATCCACTGACTTGGTCTCTACGGCCTTCTGTGGCAAAGAATTCCACGGATTCACCACCTTCTGACTAAAGAAATTCCTCCTCATCTCCTTCCAAAAGGAAGAGAGAGAGAGAGAGAGAGAGAGAGAGAGAGAGAGAGAGAGAGAGAGAGAGAGAGAGAGAGAGAGAGAGAGAGAGAGAGAGAGAGAGAGAGATCTTTATCATGGATCTTTATCAATTATGTGATTCCTTTTACCTTTCTTACGTTGTCTTTCCTTTCCCATTCCTTGTTTTTTTCTCTGCTGCGGTCAGCTGTTGGATCCGGCCAATCTTTTGAGGTTCAAATGGATGTTGACATTCTCTACTCTGAGTTAGAGAGACCGTGTCACCTGAAGCTGTGGTAACTAAGACCAGTCCTTGGCCCAGCTGAGATAGGTCCAGGAATCCACAGAGAGCTAACTGTCACACACGTCAAGGTTGGCTTCAGAGGTCGATGAGTTATCTCAAAGTCAGCAAATTGATTCCTGCGGGTGGACAAGAAGGAGTGAATGGAGTTGTCATACTCACCCCATCCTATTAATGAATCAGTCAGTGGGAACTTGCGAGGAGCAGTTCTACTGCCTGTCTGGTAAAAAGAACCATTTTTAGTGCATGGATATTGTCCTGTTTATTTCTAGCACACTTTGTACTCCTGTTCAAGCTCGGTTTAGTTTATTAGTTTAGTTTAGTTTAGAGATGCAGCGCGGAAACAGGCCCTTTGGGCCAACCGGGTCCACACCGACCAGCGATCCCCGCACATTAACACTATCCTACGCCCCACTAGGGACAAGTTTTACATTTACCAAGCCAATGAACCACCATACCTGTACGTCTTTGGAGTGTGGAAGGAAACCGAAGATCTCGGAGAAAACCCAGGCAGGTCACGGGGAGAACGTACAAACTCCATACAGACAGCACCCGTAATCGGGATGGAACCCGGGTCTCCGGCGCTGCATTCGCTGTGAGGCAGCAACTCTATCGCTGTGCCACCGTGCCGCCCAAATTGTCATGTGTACCGAGGTACAGCGAAAAGTTATTGTTGCGTGCTAACCAGTCAGAGGAAAGACAAAACTTGATTACAATCGAGCCATTTGCAGAGTATAGATACATGATAAGGGAATAACGTTTAGTGCAAGCAGTCTGCGTATCACAGTAAAACATTGTTAAGTGATTCTAGGTAGAATCTGCTTTGGCTGTGACGGGTACTTTGGGAGTTTAGCTACTAAAGACCGATGGGGTCATTACTTTGGGAAACTCATTTCCTTGGTTCACTTTGTTTCTTCTTGACTTGTTTTTCAATCGCTAAACCGAGTTCAGGTTTATTCCCACCGAGGCAAACGGACATCGGTTGTTGATTAAATGCAAACAAAATGAATGAAACACCTGCTAGAAATCATAAAACTGCAGATGCGGGAAGTCTGAAATTAGGGCACGAAATACCTGAAACTAAATACTCAGCAGCATCTATGTCAAGAGAAACAGTGCTAATGTCTCAGGTTAACGGCAAAGGATCGACAGATGCTGCCGGATCTGTTATATGTTTCTAGCATTTTCTGTTTTTATTTTGGATGCAATGAGTCAAGTCAAGTCAAGTCAATTTTATTTGTATAGTACATTTAAAAACAACCCACGTTGACCAAAGTGCTGTACATCTGATTAGGTACTAAGGAAAAAAATGAAACATACAGTAGCACACAAACATAACGGCACATACAAAACAGTTCACAGCGCCTCCTCAATGAGGGAGGTGGTATTGTCGTTCTTAGATACCAACCCTTATGGTAAAGTACCCACTCTCATCATCTCTGATACTAAAGGCACTCCATTCCCAGTCATCAGTCCTTAAAGTGAAGACTCCCTTTTCTCCGTCGCCTACTCTTACAGCAGGAGCATCCCCATTGTTCCTTGCCACCTCTTATGAGCAGTATGGTGGCGTAGCGGTAGAGCTACTGCCTTACAGCGCCAGAATCCTGACTAGGGGTGCTGTCTGTACGGAGTTTGTACCTTCTCCCCGTGACCTGCGTGGGTTTTCTCCGAGATCGTTTCCTCCCACACTCCAAAGACGTACAGGTTTGTAGGTTAATTGGCTTGGTATAAATGTAAATGTAAAATTGTCCCTCGTGTGTGTAGGGTAGTGTTATTGTGTGGGGATCGCTGGTCGGTGCGGACTGGATGGGCCAAAGGGCCTGTTTCTGCGCTGTATCTCTAAACTAAACTAAACCAAACCAAACCAAACCAAACCAAACCAAACCAAACCAAACCAAACTAAACTAAACTAAACTAAATTTAAGTGCAAGAAAAGTGGAAGGGAAACATTTCTGGCAATTATTTCAGTGTATTTTGCTCAAGATACCTGCATCTGCTGCTTCTTGTGTCTCCATGTTGGCTAACTGATTCAGCCCCACTTGACAGGGCCCATCCCATTTCCCTCCAATCTTTCCCATCCATGCACCTGTCTAAGTGTCTTCTTAACTAAACTAATACTATTATGGTTCTCAGTTACCAGTCCTTGTCATGGTAAACTCCAATTAACAACCATCAATCCTCCCAGAGAAGGATCTTTACATGGGTGAGTTGGTCAATGATTAACACTCGGTGTTAAATTATTGGCTGAGGATGTCTTGAGAGTATTACTGAAGTAAAATCATAAACCCAGTGGTACTAAATTTCCCTGTGGAATCACTGAGATAATGTACCTCGTGTATCATGACAAGCATTCAGTGGAAGGTAGACACAAAATGCTGGGGTAACTCAGCAGGTCAGGCAGCATCTCTGGAGAGAAGGAATGGGTGACGTTTCGGGTCGAGACCGACCCGAAACGTCACCCATTCCTTCTCTCCAGAGATGCTGCCTGACCCGCTGAGTTATTCCAGCATTTTGTGTCTACCTTCGATTTTAACCAGCATCTGCAGTTTTTTTCCGAAGCATTCAGTGGAGTTCCATGCAATAATTGATTGTGGAAATACAGCCTGACCAGTTCAAGCCATCAGGATTCATGTACAAATCTCTGGGACAAGGTGGTGAATGACAGTGGATATAATAATCCCATTGCACCCACTTTTGATAGGCGTGGCATGGTTAAAATCAGTCCTTTCAAGAGACAATAGACAATAGACAATAGACAAAAAGAGAAAACAAATGACCTTTAAGGGCTGGTGAAGGGATGGCTGATGAAAGGGTAGATAGACACAAAATGCTGGAGTAACTGAGCGGGACAGGCAGCATGTCCGGAGAGAAGGAATGGGTGACATTTCGGGTCGAGGAGACCCTTCTTCAGGCTGCTGAAATGGGTGTTTGTTGGAAAATCATTGTAATTAATGAACAATTTACTGCTCTACTGCGGTCTTGTAAATGTAAGCCCTCTTGAAGGAAGTTTCCCTTGTGCTTCCATTGTTAATCACCTTTAGCACAAATGGAATCTTTATATATTAAATTTCGAGTCTCAATTTAGCAGGAGACATACTGTATGTTCGTTAAACATTCACCTGCCTCCAGCTTTGCACCCATCTGCTTGTAAAGGAGATTACAGGTTACTCATGCTGTAAGTTCACACATCTTAGAGAACATACTTTGGGCAAGTGGGAATGTGAAATATGTTGCTAGTTTCAGAGTGTGCAGACTGAGAGGAGCCTTTATCATGCTGAGAGGAACAGTGCGCGTGCGGTACAGGGCAGGGAGGGAGGATGCTGAGAGAGAGACGGCGGTGTCACGGGGAACCACATACCATCAGCGACGATGAACTGCCACTCCCGGGGAAGTCAATCACCTTCAACATCGTTCTGAGATTGATGAAAACTTCCAACCAATGATTAGCAGAAAACCCGAGGGGATTACACAAAGCTTCTTCGTGCTTAAATTAAACGGTGCAAATTAATTTCCTCTTTCTAAATGCGCAAAGGAGGTGAGATTTATAAACAGATCAGAATTGAGAAAACAAGCAAGTTACTTTGAGGAGATGGCAGTGATTGTGTGCGCGTGTGTGTTTGTGTGAGTGTAAGTGTGTATGTGTGAGTGTGTGTGTTTGAGTGTGTTTGAGTGTGTGTGAGTGTGTTTGTGTGTGTGTGTGTGTGTGTGTGTGTGTGTGTGTGTGTGTGTGTGTGTGTGTGTGTGTGTGTTTGGGTGAGTGTGTGTGTGAGTGTGTGTGTGTGTGAGTGTGTTTGTGTGTGTGTGTTTGGGTGAGTGTGTGTGTTTGAGTGTGTTTGAGTGTGTGTTTGTGTGAGTGTGTATGTGTGAGTGTGTGTGTGTGTGTGTTTGGGTGTGTGTGTGTTTGAGTGTGTTTGAGTGTGTGTGAGTGTGTTTGTGTGTGTGTGAGTGTGTTTGTGTGTGTGTGTGTTTGTGTGTTTGGGTGAATGTGTGTGTGTTTGAGTGTGTTTGAGTGTGTGTGTGTGTGTTTGTGTGTGTGTGAGTGTGTTTGAGTGTGTGTGAGTGTGTTTGTGTGTGTGTGTGTGTGTGTGAGTGTGTGTGTGTGTGTGGGTGAGTGTGTGTGTGTTTGAGTGTGTGTGTGTATTTGAGTGTGTTTGTGTGTGTGTGAGTGTGTTTGTGTGTGTGTGTGTGTGTGTGTGCGTGTGTGTGTGTGTGTGAGTGTGTGTGTGTGTGGCCCCCCAGGACAGAGAGGCACTTGGGTAAGGAGAGGGACATGGGCTGGCGGGCCGAGCCGGTCGAGGGCGATGGAGGAGCAGCCTGGGGCCTACCTGGGCCTACCTGGGCCTACCTGTACATGGGGTGCTCCAGTGCATCCATCATGTGGCTTGGCATTAGATTTTGGATATTTTCTTTTTCTTTTGTAAATGGTGGCAAAATATGGCAGCGGGTGCAAGAATCTCACTGTGCAATGCTCACATGATGATAAAGAACCATCGAATCTCTCTGTACAGTGCCCACATGATGATAAAGAACCATCGAATCTCTCTGTGCAGTGCCCACATGATGAAAAAGAACCATGGAATCTCTCTGTACAGTGCCCACATGATGATAAAGAACCATCGAATCTCACTGTGCAGGGCCCACATGATGATAAAGAACCATCAAACCATTGAACAGGCGGTGCTGAGAAATAAAAAGTTAATGATAATCTTGTTGGGAATGCACCACAGACCGCCAAATAGTCATCGGGATTTAGGAGAGCAAATATGCCAGGAAAATGCAGGCAGCTGCAAAACTAATGAGCTTGGGATTTTAACTTAGACTGGGACTGTCATAGTGCCTAAGGCTTTGATGGGTGGGATTTATCAAATGTGTTCAGGAGAGTTTCCTCCGGCAATATGTGGAGGGCCGTACACAGGTGACGGAAATCTTGATCTTAGGAAATTGGGATGGGCAAGTGTTCGTAGATTAGCCTTTAGGGACCAACGACTACTATTTTATTAACTTTAAGAAAGTTATGGACAAATACAGGGTGAGCCCATACGCTGAAATTGTGAATTGGGGCAAGGCCAACTTTGATTGTATTAGACGGGAACTTGATCAAGTGTGATGCTTTTAGAATGCGATGACAAGAGTTCAAGGCATGCATGTTCCTGTTAGAGTGAAGGGCAAAGCAGGTGGGAGTCAGGAAGCTTGACGAGAGATATTGAGGCGCTGGTCAGGAAAAGGAGCGCGGCAGTATTGGCAGTTGGGTTCAAGCGTATTCATAGATACATAAACAATAGGTGCAGGAGGAGGCCATTCGGCCCTTTGAGCCAACACCGCCATTCAATGTGATCATGGCTGATCATCCACAATCAGTACCCCCTCCCTGCCCTCTCCCCATACCCCTTTATTCCGTTAGCCCTAAGAGCTCCATCCAACTCTCTTTTGAATGCATCCAGTGAATCGGCCTCCACTGCCTTCTGAGGCAGAGAATTCCACAGATTTACAACTCTCTGGGTGAAAAAGTTTGTCCTCATCTCAGTTCTAAATGGCCTCCCCCTTATTCTTAAACAGTGGCCCCTGGTTCTGGATTTCCCCAACATCGGGACATGTTTCCTGCATCTAGCCTGTCCAATCCCTTAATCATTTTATATGTTTCAAAAGATCCCCTCTCATCCTAAATTCCAGTGAATACAAGCCCAATCGCTCCATTCTTTCATCATATGACAGTCTCTCCATCCCGGGAATTAACCTCGTGAACCTACGCTGCACTCCCTCAATAGCAAGAATGTCCTTCCTCAAATTAGGAGACCAAAACTGCATACAATACTCCAGGTGTGGTCTCACCAGAGCCCTGTACAACTGCAGAAGAATCTCCTTGCTCCTATACTCAACTCCTCTCGTTTCGAAGGCCAACATGCCATTAGCTTTCTTCACTGCCTGTTGTACCTGTATGCTTACTTTCAGTGACTGATGTACTTGGACACCCAAGCCTCATTGCACTTCCCCCTTTCCTAACCTGACACCATTAAGATAATAATCTGTCTTCCCATTCGTGCCACCAAGGTGGATAACCTCACATTTATCCATTATACTGCATCCGCCCACTCACCCAACCTGTCCAAGTCACCCTGCATCCTCATAGCATTCTCTTCACAGTTCACATTGCCACCCAGCTTTGTGTCATCTGCAAATCAACGGTCTGTTTTTTCGTCTTTTGTTTTTAGTGTGTTTTAAAGTTTGTGTTAATGTTCTCTGGTTTGTTTTATGTGGGGGATGGGGGTCGGGGGAAACTTTCTTTCAATCTCTTACCTTGCCGGAGATGCGATTGTTTTGCGGATCGTATCTCCGGTCGCTCTGCGGCCTAACATCATGGAGCTGGCGGCCTTGCCCGAGACTGACTTTGAGCCTCACCGCGGGGCCGTGGACTTGCCATCGGAGTCTGCGATCCCTTGCCTGGGATCGACGCTCCAACCGCGACCTGCGGATTTCAACATTGAGGAGCTCGCAGTCTCGGGTAGAGACTGATGTCGGGAAGCTCTAGTCCTGGAAGGTTTCGACCAGCCCCGACCCGGGGTAGATCGCCCAGCACGGGGAGCTGAGATCCCCCCGATGCAGGAGCTTGATTGCCCCGATGCAGAGGGCTCGACCACTGGCTTTGGGAGTTAAGATCGTCCCGTCAACGGAGGGCTCGAGGCCCCCGACCGCGGGAGAACAAAGAAGGGAAGAGTTTGAACGTCGTTTTCGCCTTCCATCACAGTGAGGAATGTGGAGGAGTCACTGTGGTGGATGTTCATGTTAAAATGTGTTTTGTGTGTTTTGTTGCTTTTTTATTGGTATGACTGTATGGCAAAATAAATTCCTCGTATGTTGTAAAACATACTTGACCAATAAAGTATGATTATGATTATGATTATGATGACACTCCCTGGGCTAAATAACTTCCTTTTGGGCTTCAGTCTGAAGAACCACCCGAAACACCACCCATTCCTTCTCTCCAGAGATGCTGCCTGTCCCGCTGAGTTACTCCAGCATTTTGTGTCTATCTTGGGTAGTATCTATAACCTGACCCAGGGCAATATTAGCAGATGAATATGAATGCATGTTTGATGGTCTCATGCTTGCTCTTTCATTAAACATTAATCTGCGTTAGTCTTAAAATGCTTTCACTCGGCTTTTACTCATGTGTCCATCTCTCTACGTGACTCTCTGCCAATTATTTTCAAGTAAAGTGCTGCATGATGGAGGTTGTTATTTATCAGAAATGGCTTAAAATCAACACTACTATGGGCAGGGACAAGAAGTATAATTTTGTCTAGTGTTTGTCTGCTGCCAACATGCTCCCTACTGAATCAGACATCTGATGAACTTAGATGTTACTTCAGAGACTTGAACACAAAATCTAGACAGACACTCGGCAGTATTTTGGGAGTATTGAGTGATGTATTTGCATCACCCTTTCAAGTGGACGGGAAGAGAATTCCACAGCGCTCTGAGAAGGTAACCACAATCCCACAGACGAACACCAGGGACATATCACCAACATTTACTGATCTCCTCACCTGGAGTGATCGCCTCTGTCAGTGGATATTTCTAAGGCAGAGATAGACAGATTCTTGATCGGTACGGGTGTCAGGGGTTAGACAATAGACAATAGACAATAGGTGCAGGAGTAGGCCATTCAGCCCTTCGAGCCAGCACCGCCATTCAATGCGATCATGGCTGATCACTCTCAATCAGTACCCCGTTCCTGCCTTCTCCACATACCCCCTCACTCCGCTATCCTTAAGCTCTATACGGTGTCCAACCTTATAGTTCCCCAGTGCCGTGCTGCCCATTTCTATCTCCTTCCAGCTCTCTCTTGAAAGCATCCAACGAACTGGTCTCCACTGCCTTCTGAGGCAGAGAATTCCACACCTTCACCACTCTCTGACTGAAAAAGTTCTTCCTCATCTCCGTTCTGTATGGCCTACCCTTTATTCTTAAACTGTGGCCCCTTGTTCTGGACTCCCCCAACATTGGGAACATGTTTCCTGCCTCTACTGTGTCCAATCCCCTAATTATCTTATATGTTTCAATAAGATCCCCCCTCATCCTTCTAAATTCCAGTGTATACAAGCCTAATTGCTCCAGCCTTTCAACATATGGGGAGAAGGCAGGAGAATGGGGTTAGGTGGGAGGGATAGAAGAAGGGTCTCGACCCGAAACATCACCCACTCCTTCTCTCCAGAGATGTTGCCTGTCCCATTGAGTTACTCCAGCTTTTTGCGTCTGGCCACAATTGAATGGCGGAGTAGACTTGATGGGCCGAATGGCTAATTCTGCTCATATCACTTATGGCCTTATGACCTTATGACCTCTATACGGTGTCCAACCTTATAGTTCCCCAGTGCCGTGCTGCCCATTTCTATCTCCTTCCTAAAACCAACAAACCCATTGTTTCTACCTACTCTTGCCCTGGAACCCATCTTCACACACTTCTATTCTGACGTATTCCCCCATGTCCAATGCCTTCTGACCTACAATTCAGACACCTCACATGTCAACACACTCTTCAACACTTCAATAACTTTCAATGTAAGAAAATAACTGCAGATGCTGGTACAAATCGAAGGTATTTATTCACAAAATGCTGGAGTAACTCAGCAGGTCAGGCAGCATCTCAGGAGAGAAGGAATGGGCAACGTTTTGGGTCGAGACCCTTCTTCAGTCTGAGGAAGGGTCTCGACCCGAAACGTCGCCCATTCCTTCTCTCCTGAGATGCTGCCTGACCTGCTGAGTTACTCCAGCATTTTGTCAATAACTTTCAATTCTCTGTCCGTATTGCCTCATCTTTACCATGGACGTCCTGCGTGTTTACACCTCCATTCCCCACCAGGGAGGTCTCACGATCCACCGGCTCCTTCGTGAACAGAGAAGCAGCCAGCTCCTCCTCTACTGACACTCTCCTCCACCAGGCTGAGTTGGCCCTCTCCCTCAACACCTTCACTTTGACCCCTCTCAATTATCTTCAGCTGAAGGTGCAGCCATGCGGTCTCGCGTGGGCCCCAGCCAAGCCTGTCCTTGTGGTTGGTTGCGGTGGTTGAACGGTGCTTGTTCCAAAGGCAGGCAGGCACCACTACCCAACACGTTCTGCACTGCATTGACAACTATACCCGACTGCCCCCTGCAGCACTTCAGAAGCCATTGCTTTCATCAGCTTTACCACTAACCACCCTGCCTTCAAATGCACTTGGATCACCTCCGACACCTATCTCCCCCACTCCCTCTGCAACTCCTTGCTTCACCATCTCTTCCCACCCAAACTACCTCCCCCCCCCCACCCCCTTCCCAGTAGTAATAGAATCAGAGAGTGATACAGCATGGAAACAGGCCCTTTGGACCAACTTGCCCACACCGGCCAACATGTCCCAGCAACACGAGTTGCATCTGCCCACTGTACTTTCCACTGCAACCCTGAGAGATGTAACACCAGTCCCTACACCCCGCCTCCATCACATCCATCCAGGCACCACGGAACCCCTTCCAGAGGTACACATGCACCTCCTCTAACTTCATCTACTTCATTCAGTGCTCCTGATCTGGCCTCCTTTACATCGGCAAGACCAAGTGTAGATCAGGTGACCATTTTGCCGAACATTTACTTTAGTTTAGTTTGGAGATACAGCGCGGTAAACAGGCCCTTTGGCCCTTGTGCTCAGTTTTCCAAGGCCTGCTGCATCTGGCTGCGAACCATTCTAACTCCTGCCATTCCCACACCGACATCTGTGTCCTCGGCCTCCTCCATTGCCAGGGTGAGGTCACATGGAAACTGGAGGAACAGTACCTCATGTTCCACTTGGGCCTCGTACAATCAGTATTAACATTGAATTCTCCAATTTTAGGTAACTAAAAAAACCCCCACCACCTTTCGTTGCCTCGTTTTCTCCTCACCACCCCCCCCCACTTCCTCTTTCCCCTCCTGTCCACTTCCACCTACATCCCTTCCTCTTCAAATTCTTATCTCCTTATCTCACACCCTTTTGTCTCCTCTTCATATCTGGCCTTCGTCCATCCATCTGCCAATCGCTTCCCCTCACCTGAATGGTTCAGTGGTACTTTGGCACATGGACCGTGGTTCAGAGAAGTTCATTTTTGTGCACAGTTCAGTACGTGTCACAATACATAAGCACTTAGATACATCTTAGATAGGCATCTCAGATGCTGTACAACTGCGTAGCAGGAGTACACTGAGATAGTATACAGAGTTGCCAGATTTGGCGTCATTTTCATGTCCCTGTTGTTATAGATGTAGAGTTCTTAACTTGGCCATGAAGGCCCGTTGCCATGGTGGCGGTGCAGGGGCAGCTTGGCCAAGCGTGGCCATTGGTGTCCTCCACCGCTCTGTGGCGCTGCACGCCACATCCAGTCCACGTACTAGGCCACTTGTAGCGGCGCCCCCGTCCACCTACATAGACCGAGTACTTTCCTGGCTTTGACCTTCCTCCACCTCTCTTCCAGCTTTCTCTCCCCTCCTTCTATCAATCTAAAGATGGGCCCCGACCAGTGTCCTCAGGAATGCTACAGTTACTCCAGCACTTTGTGTTTTTTGCGCAAGTTGCCAGCGTCAGTAGTTCCTTGTGACTACTCTTAGAAGATGAGTCGGGGTCCATCACGAGTCTAATAAATATGAATAGGCATTGGTGACGCAGCGGTAGAGTTGCTGTCTGACAGCAAATGCAGTGCCGGAGACCCGGGTTCCATCCCGACTGCGGGTGCTGTCTAATAACCATATAACCATATAACAACTACAGCACGGAAACAGGCCCGTTCGGCCCTACCAGTCCACGCCGACCACTCTCTCTGACCTAGTCTCATCTACCCGCTCTCAGACCATAACCCTCCAATCCCTTCCCATCCATATACCTATCCAATTTACTCTTAAATAATAAAATCGAACCTGCCTCCACCACTTCCACCGGAAGCCCATTCCATACAGCCACCACCCTCTGAGTAAAGAAATTACTCCTCATGTTACCCCTAAACTTTTGTCCCTCAATTCTAAAGTTATGTCCCCTTGTTGGAATCTTCCCCACTCTCAAGGGGAAAAGCCTACCCACGTCAACTCTGTCCGTCCCTCTTAAAATTTTAAAAACCTCCATCAAGTCCCCCCTCAACCTTCTACGCTCCAAAGAATAAAGACCCAACCTGTTCAACCTCTCTCTGTAGCTTAAGTGCTGAAACCCAGGCAACCCATCCAAACCCAGTCTGTATGGAGTTTGTACGTTCTCCCCATGACCTGTGTGGGTTTTCTCCGAGATCTTCGGTTTCGTCCCACACTCCAAAGACGTACAGGTTTGTAGGTTAATCGGCTTGGTAAATGTAAAAATTGTCCCTAGTGGGTTTGGATAGTGTTAACGTGCAGGGATCGCTGGTCGGCGCGGACCCACTGGGCCGAAAGGGCCTGTTTCCGCGCTGTCTCTCTAAACTAAACTAAAACAAATGACACGTCTGTTTTTTGTCTTTTGGTTGTTGAGTTTCTACATTAAAATAATGACTATATGAAACCTAAGCTGGCATGCATGACAATTTACACTGACCAACAAACTCACATGTCCTTGGCATGGGGAAAGTAACCAGAGTTATCGAAACGTATAAGATTATTAAGTGGTTGGACACGTTAGAGGCAGGAAACATGTTCCCAATGTTGGGGGAGTCCAGAACAAGGGGCCACAGTTTAAGAGTAAGGGGTAGGCCATTTAAAACTGAGATGAGGAAAAACTTTTTCAGTCAGAGAGTTGTGAATCTGTGGAATTCTCTGCCTCAGAGGGCAGTGGAGGCCAATTCTCTGAATGCATTCAAGAGAGAGCTAGATGGAGCTCTTAAGGATAGCGGAGTCAGGTGGTATGGGGAGAAGGCAGGAACGGGGTACTGATTGAGAATGATCAGCCATGATCACATTGAATGGCGGTGCTGGCTCGAAGGGCTGAATGGCCTCCTCCTGCACCTATTGTCTATTGTCTATTGAGTTCCTGGAAGAAACAGAGAGATCGTGTAAACTCCAGGACTGAACCTGGGTCATTGGAGCTGTGAGGTAGAAACTGCACCAGTGTGTCGGCCTATTAAACATCAGTAGGGAAATAGATAGAAGACTTGCAGTCTTGCATTAGTTTGAGCTGCTGCCTCACAACATCAGAGGCATGGATCCCAGCCTGCACTCAATGTGACCATGTGAGTTTCCTTACGAGTGCTCCGGTTTCCCCACATCCAGAGGACGTGCATGTTTTGCAGGTTAATTGGCCTCTGCGAAATTGGTGGGATAACATAGAACGAGAAGGTGGGATAACATAGAACGAGAAGGTGGGATAACATAGAACTAGTGAGCATGAGGAATCAATGGCCGGTGTACACGAGGTGGACCTCTTCTTCTTGCGTATGGCGTGCACAGCCTATAGTTGTGGGTCAAGGGTAGACATCCAGGCCGGGGCAGCAGCAGTTGCTGGGTGGATGGCCTTGATGCCACCAGGGACAAGCCTCAGTGAGCAGTCGTTCACCATGTGACGTGGTGGCTGAAGGTAGTCGACCCCAAACGTCTGTGTCTCACCCCCCCCTGACTGTCAGTCTGAAGAAGGGTCTCGACCCGAAACGTCACCCATTCCTTCTCTCCAGAGATGCTGCCTGACCCGCTGGGTTATTTCAGCATGTTGTGTCTATCTTTGGTTTAATCTGCAGTTCCTTCCTACACATTTTGCCGCTCCACTGCAAAATCTCCTCAAGGTACATCTACTATGAAGACGTTCTCCTCCTCTCTCCGACGAGAGTTCTTCAACGTCCTCTATCGCTGCTCCGCCTCTGTGATTCTATTCTACATTCTCCTTGATCTCCCCATCCCCTTTGTCTCATTTTCACACCTTACCTTTCCTTATCTCTCTCTGTACCTCCTTCTCCCCTGACTATCAGGCTAAAGAAGCGTCTCGACCCGAAACATAGTGTCTGCCTTCGGTTGACACCAGCATCTGCAGTTCCTTCCTGCACAGGTTACCATGCCTTATCCCTGCAACTAAAAACCTTTCGCAACATCCAGTTGTGTCTTCCAGCTGTTACTTTTGAATGTCTATCACAGTGTCAGTTAGCCTATTTGTCCACAGGTGTCTATCAAACTCTCAGATGCTGTCAACGTGCCATCTGTCTTTGCCACCATGTCTGCCATCAATCACTGCTCCCACCTGCTATATTATACTGTGTACACAGTGGTTCAGTGCCAATATTAATGGGATCACGCAGCCAGTATGCTTTAAGTATGATCTTAGTTTTGTTTAGTTTAGAGATACAGCGCAGAAACAGGCCCTTCGGCCCACCGAGTCTGCACCGACCAGCGATCCCTGCACATTAACACTATCCTAGATTAGGGATGATTTTTACATTTATACCAAGCTAATTATCCTATAAGCCTGGTATTTATTTCACAAAATGCTGGAGTAACTCAGCAGGTCGGGCAGCATCTCAGGAGAGAAGGAATGGGTGACGTTTCGGGTCTCCAGTCTTCTGCTGAGTTACTCCAGCGTTTTGTGAAATAAATACCTTCGATTTGTACCAGCATCTGCAGTTATTTTCTTATACTACTTAACCTATAAGCCTGTACGTTTTTGGAGTGTGGGAGGAAACCGAAGTTCCAGGAGAAAACCCACGCAGGTCACGGGGAGAGCGTACAATGTTTTGGAAAGAACTGCAGATGCTCGTTTAAATCGAAGGTAGACACGAAATGCTGGGGTAACTCGGGACAGGCAGCACCTCTGGAGAGAAGGACTAGGTGATGCTTCGGGTTGAGACCCTTCTTCAGACCCGGGGGAACGTACAAACTCTGTACTGACAGCACCCGCAGCGGGGATCGAACCAGGGTCTCTGGCATTGCAAGCACTGCAAGGCAGCAACTCTACCGCTGCGCCACCGTGATCTACTTAATACCTGTGGGAATAGGGGATTAGTACTCTGAACTTATACTGCCACTTCAAGCTCAACCCTCACATGTGAAATAAAGGAAAACACATGGGTTGGCTCTTGGTATTTGATGTTTATGGAAAGGGGTTGGTATTCTATAAGGAAAAGAGGTGTTTACAGAGAGATTTAGGTGTTTACAGAATGGACTGAGAATTTATAGAGGGGCCGGTGTTTACTGAGCAGAGAGTCATAGAGTCATAGAGTGATACAGCGTGGAAACAGGTCCTTCAGCCCAACCTGCCCATACTGGCCAACATGTCCCACCTACACTAGTGCCACCTGCCCGTGTTTGCCCCATATCCCCCCAAACCTGTCCTATCCATGTACCTGTCTAACTGTTTCTTAAATGTTGGGATAGTCCCTGCCTCAACTACCTCCTCTGGCAGTTACCTCTCAGATTCCTATTAAATCTTTTCCCCCTTCACCTTAAACCTATGTCCTGTGGTCCTCAATTCACCTACTCTGGGCAAGAGACTCTGTGCATCTACCCAATCTATTCCTCTCATGATTTTATACGCCTCAATAAGATCACCCCTCATCCTCCTGCGCTCCAAGGAATAGAGTCCCAGCCTGCTCAACCTCTCCCTGTAGCTCACACCCTCTAGCCCTGACAACATCCTGGTAAATCTTCTCTGTACCCTTTCCAGCTCGCAGATTTATGGTGGGACAAGGAATACACTGGGCATTGTCAGTGCCACTGTAGCCTGGCAACTTTTGGAGCAGGCTGTATTTATGGAACAGAGAGAATATTTAGACTGTGAGGCATATATTTTCAGAGAAGCTTGGGTATTAATAAAGTCTGAGTATATTTACTTGGTTCTGTAATTATTTAAAGACAAAGAATATTTATAATCATGCTTGACGCTGCATCTGATATTGATATTTAGATTTTTTTTAGACTTTAGAGATACAGCGTGGAAACAGGCCCTTCGGCCCACCGGGTCCGCGCCGCCCAGCGATCCCCCGCACGGTAGCGCAGCGGTAGAGTTGCTGCTTTACAGCGAATGCAGCGCCGGAGACTCAGGTTCGATCCTGACTACGGGTGCTGCACTGTAAGGAGTTTGTACGTTCTCCCCGTGACCTGCGTGGGTTTTCTCCGAGATCTTCGGTTTCTTCCCACACTCCAAAGACGTACAGGTATGTAGGTTGATTGGCTGGGTAAATGTAAAAATTGTCCCTAGTGGGTGTAGGATAGTGTTAATGTACGGGGATCACTGGGCGGCACGGACTTGGAGGGCCGAAAAGGCCTGTTTCCGGCTGTATATATATGATATGATATGATGATATTAACACTATCCTACACACACTAGGGACAATTTTTTTAACATTTTTACATTTGCCCAGCCAATTAACCTACATTTGTTCACTTAACATAGAACCCAGGGACATCCAAGAAAACTGAAGGCCAGATCACACTGACAGTGGGTGCAGGCAGGTTATGTGACAGTGCTGTGCTTGAATCCATCTCAAATGCTCTTCCAGTTGCAACTCAAAGAGTGGAATTTGCAGTCATGACTACACCGGACGTTCTCTTCTCGATAGAAACCTCTCCCATCTCTACGCAAGTGGGAGCTGCCTGGTGGCGGAAAGACCCCCATGATAGCCATGACATAGGGGGAGCATCACAGGCCGACATGTCTTTAAGATGTGGTGGGGATCTGCAGCCTCGAGTTATCCTCAAGCATCACTGTTTATAATTGTGAGATATTCTGCCAATGATTTATTAAAGGATTCTCACAGGTACAACCGTTAGTGATTTGTCAGCTGAGGTTTGACAGTGCCAGACTCTGCTGTGCGAATACACTCTTATCTGAAACTTTGGGGTGGGGTTGAGCATTTAATATCCTCTCTCTCTCTCATCTCCTCTCTCTCGCTCTCTCTCTCTCTCTCTCTCTCTCTCTCTCTCTCATCTCTCTCTCTCTCTCTCTCTCTCTCTCTCTCTCTCTCTCTCTCTCTCTCTCTCTCTCTCTCTCTCTCTCTCTCTCTCTCTCTCTCTCTCTCTCTCTCTCTCTCTCCTCTCTCTCCCTCTCCCTCTCCCTCTCCTTCCTCCCTCTCCCTCTCCCTCTCCTTCCTCCCCTCCCTCTCCCTCCTCCTCTCCCTCCCCCTCCCTCTCCCCTCCTCCCTCTCCCTCCCTCTCCCTCTCCCTCCTCCTCTCCCTCTCCCTCTCCCTCCCCCCTCTCCCTTCCCTCTCTCGCTTTCTCTCTCTCTCTCTCTCTCTCTCTCTCTCCTCTCTCTCTCTCTCTCTCTCTCTCTCTCTCTCTCTCTCTCTCTCTCTCTCTCTCTCTCTCTCTCTCTCTCTCTCTCGCTTCCTCCATTTTCCTTCTAACCACCATACTCCCCTGATCCCCTGTGCCATGCTTCCTGATTACATTTCTTCCCAGTAATTCTCCTTCCCTCCCCTCGTGCTGTCACTCAGTCTTTGCATCACACGGTCACACCCGTTTCTGCCTTCCACAGAGATCCTCTGAAACCCCTCACTCATCCCTTCCTACCCACACCACCCCCTCCCCGGGCACATCCCCGTGCAACTGCAGGAGAGGTACCACGTGACCCTATGCATCCTCCACCCAGGGACCCCAGCAGTCCCTCCAGGTGAGACCGAGGTTCATGTTCACCTCCTCAACCTTCACCTTCTGCATCCGCTGTTCCCGATGTGGCCTCCTGTACAACGGCGAGACCAAGTGTAGACACTGCGACTGCTTCCCAGAATACTTGCTCTGGGTCCACCAAGGCCCACTAGACCCCCTGGCTGCTAGCCATTGTAACTCCCCTTCCCATTCTCATACTGACCTTTCTGTCATGGGCCTCCTTCATTGACAGTGAGACCACATGCAAACTGGAGCAACAGCACCTCATCTCACAGCACTACTTGGGTAGCTTACAAACCAATGGTATAAACATTGAATTCACCAACTTTAGGCAACCTCTATAATTCCCATCCCCCCTTCACCCCCTCCCCCCCATCCAACCCGACCCTGACTGACTTTGCACCAATCTCTCCCCTCCCGCTCCCACCTACTTCCCTCAACAACTCACACCTCGTCAAACCTCTAGCTTCACAATTCGCAGCTCTCTCGTCAGTTTGTCTCAAGCATCCTGTATGTTCATCTCTGGCCTTTGTCCAACCATCTGCCTATCCAAAACCCCCTCTCGCCTGTTCCTTCTCTCCGTCCTTGCAATCCGCCTGAAGAAGGGTCCCGACCCGAAATGTCCCCTATTCCTGTTCTCCAGAGATGCCGCCTGACCGGCTGAGTTACTCCAGCATTTTAAGCCTTCCCAATCTTCTCTCACCCCCTTCCAACTATACCCCCAGTACAGACCATCCCTGCTGATGGCCACACCACCATCTCCGGAATATTCCCCTCTCTCCCAGAACCTACCTGAGATTTGGTGCTGGGGCGGTTTACACCTGGCCTGTCCTGCCCTTCATCCAGAGAGTCTTATATTCATAACAACTCAGAAGGAAGCCACTCAGCTGTTGGTTAAATAATTCACTGAGACCTGAGAAAGGGAAAAGCAGCAACTTTATTGTTGACAGAGCTCAGGGGCAAGAATCAAGACCATGTTCTGTGAGCACCTTCTCCCCGAGTGATCCTTACAGCTGGTTTATTAATATTTTATTATCAAACTATGGCAGGTGTTTACATTATCTGGGTGAGGGACCTCTTAGCAACTCCCGAGCCAATCAATCCCTCAGCAACTTCTTAGTAGCCCCTCAGCAACTCCTCAGCCAATCAACCCTGAGCAGCCCCTTAGCAACGTAATCATCTTTTTACAGGTATAACAGAGCTTTATTTGTCGTTCGGTACCGAGGCACCGAACGAAACTACATAGCAGTCATAAAAAAAAGAACACAAGACACATGACCCCAACACAAACGTCCATCACAGTGACTCCAAACATCCCCTCACTGTGATGGAGGCAACAAAACTTCCTCTCTCTTCCCCACGCCCACGGACAGACAGCTCGTCCCCGACCGACCCGCACAGTCCCCGCACCGGGCGCTGAAACGTCTCGCGGCCGAACCGGGCGATGAAAGGCCCGCGACCAAGCCTTGCGCAGCTAAGTCCCGTGGTCGAGCCGCACCGGGCGATGTCAAGTCCGCAGCCGAGCCGCACCAGCGATGAAAAGCCCCGCAGCCGAGCTGCACCGGGCGATGTTAAGTCCCGCAGCCGAGCCGCACCGGGCACTGTTAAGTCCCGCAGCCGAGCCGCACCAGCGGTGAAAAGTCCCG
Source organism: Rhinoraja longicauda (assembly GCF_053455715.1). Taxonomy (NCBI): domain Eukaryota; kingdom Metazoa; phylum Chordata; class Chondrichthyes; order Rajiformes; family Arhynchobatidae; genus Rhinoraja; species Rhinoraja longicauda. The sequence goes on from NC_135976.1 coordinate 3,974,092, forward strand.
CAGCCGAGCTGCACCGGGCACTGTAAAGTCCAGCGGCCAAGCCGCACCGGGATGTAAAGTCCAGCGGCCAAGCCGCACCGGGTGATGTAAAGTCCAGCGGCCGAGCCGCAGCGGGCGATGTTAGGCCCCGCAGCCGAGCCGCACCCCGCGCCGTGAGGAAGAGAAAAGTTCCCCCCCCCCCCCACACCCACACCACCACCCCCTCCCACACATACACAACCGAAAAAAAATATATAAAAACCATCCCAACACCGACACACAACAAAAAAAGGGGAAAAAAAGACGGACAGACTGCTAGTCAGCCGCTGTCCCTCTCTTCCCCTCCTCCTTCCCAGTTCTCCCTCTATCTTCCTGTCTCCACCTATATCCTTCCTTTGTCCCGCCCCCCTGACATCAGTCTGAAGAAGGGTCTCGACCCGAAACGTCACCCATTCCTTCTCTCATGAGATGCTGCCTGACCTGCTGAGTTACTCCAGCATTTTGTGAATAAATACCTTCGATTTGTACCAGCATCTGCAGTTATTTTGTTAATCATGTTTTTCAGTCATTGTGGCTCAACCGTATCTATATTTTGGCTATTGCAGGCGCTCAGCATCTGGCCTTGAGACTTAGCTATGCACAACTCTCCACGTGGCATTCAGCCAAGAAAGCCAATGTTCAGTCAACACATTGCAGTGCCCACACGGTCAAGTATCCTGACATCCTCTCTGGTTCTGAAATTTACTCCAACACTGTGCTGCACTGGTTCAAGAGAAATTACTTTCCAAGGTCCGAATGCTAGACTGCTTGCTGGCTACGACGGTGCAGTTTCAATAGACATTAGACAATAGGTGCAGGAGGAGGCCATTCGGCCCTTCGAGCCAGCACCGCCATTCAATGTGAACATGGCTGATCATTCTCAATCAGTACCCCGTTCCTGCCTTCTCCCCATTCCCCCTGACTCCGCTATCCTTAAGAGCTCTATCTACCTCTCTCTTTGAATGCATTCAGAGGCTTGGCCTCCACTGCCTTCTGAGGTAGAGAATTCCACAGATTTACAACTCTCTGACTGAAAAAGGTTTTCCTCATCTCCGTTCTAAATGGCCTACCCCTTATTCTTAAACTGTGGCCCCTTGTTCTGGACTCCCCCAACATTGGGAACATGTTTCCTGCCTCTAACGTGTCCAACCCCTTAATAATCTCCACTGATTTCAAGCCTGAAATCAGGCCAAAATGTGTTTCCACTCAAGGAACCTTATTTAGCTTCCTTCACGGCTGAATTTAATACAATATTGATGTAATATTAATTAGTACAGTAGGAGTGCATCTAAACTTATAAGTGGCCGTCTATTTTATTTCATGATACAGTAAATACCACGAAGCTTTTATTATTGTGACTGATGCCTGTGGGGTGAGCTGGTCTCACTAATTTCACATTTTGAATCTGTTGGGAATATGGAATATGTTATAGTACAAGCTTATTCACGAATTTGCATTTTAAATTAATTATTTTTTCAGATTAATTAAATCTTACTTTGACTCTTTCTGGTTCATAGGCACGAACATTCTATTTCCATTCCTCGCGTCCCAGGGGACATTGCACATCTGTTTATAATCCTTCCCCTGGTTCCATCCCCACTCCCCCCTTTCACATCGCCCAGCCTTGCCTCAGAAATGTCGATACTTCATAGCGGACTCTTTAAACTGCAGTAGTATATCTCACCTTCAGTGTCTGCATCATCTCGCACGATCACCAAAGCTTTAAAACGGAGGCGAGAAAAACCTTTTTCAGTCAGAGAGTTGTGAATCTGTGGAATTCTCTGCCTCAGAAGGCAGTGGAGGCCAATTCTCTGAATGCATTCAAGAGAGCGCTAGATAGAGCTCTTAAGGATAGCGGAGTCAGGGGGTATGGGGAGAAGGCAGAAACGGGGTACTGATTGAGAATGATCAGCCATGATCACATTGAATGGCGGTGCTGGCTCGAAGGGCCGAATGGCCTCCTCCTGCACCTATTGTCTATTGTTTATTGTCTATGGAAGTAGTGGAGGCCAATTCACTGGATGAATTTAAAAAAGAGAGTTAGGCAGAGCTCTAGGGGCTAGTGGAATCAAGGGATATGGGGAGAAGGCAGGCACGGGCTACTGATTGTGGATGACCAGCCATGATCACAATGAATGGCGGTGCTGGCTAGAAGGGCCAAATGGCCTCCTCCTGCACCTATTTTCTATGTTTCTATGCTGTGGCAAATTCAGCCCATCAAGTCTACGCTAACCTTATTGAAGTGCTTTATAATTGATGCCCACATTTCAATCATTTAGCCCAGATTTTTGCCAAGTAGCTCTTCTTAAGTATATGCCCAGTTGATTTTTGGAAGTGTCTACACCATCTGATTTGGCCATACATTTCAAATGTTTTGTTTCAAATCTTGACACAAGTCTAAGAACATAAGAAAGGTTGGAGGAAGACAGGATGTGAGTGTTTAGCATTTGTTGGAGTGGATTAATCGTCTGTAGTTTCCTTTATTTAGTAGATGCTGGTGGCATAGGTGGTGAGAGCAGGTAATGAAGGGGGTTGTTCTGGGATGCCAGAACCAACTGTTGAGCCTTCCCGAGGTGTTGTGGGCCTAACTCAACGAAACACCAATGAAGGGATGTGCCTACGACAACCCCAATAGACTTGCATCTGCACGATCCCTTTTTCTTATGTGCTTGTTAATATGTAGGTAGGTAACATTGTTGCATATGGAGTGAGTTATTGTCCTCAGCATAAGTTGGTATATCATCAGTTTAGATAGCACTTTGGCCTTGGGCTTGGCTTTCTCGATTGAGCGCTTATCCAGGTGGTTTAGTATAGTTTAGTTTAGAGATACAGCGCGGAAACAGCCCCTTTCGGCCCACCGGGTCCGCGCCGACTAGCGATCCCCGCACATTAACACCATCCTACACCCACTAGGGACAATTTTACATTTACCAAGCCAATTAACTTACAAACCTGTATGTCTTTGGAGTTATAGCACAAGTACTTTGTGTTTTAATTTGATTTAAGTAGGAATAGGCTGTGCGGTCCCTAATGCGTGCTCAGTAATTCATGCAGATCACAGCTGGACGTTTGTCTCAGTGCTTCTTTCTTGCACTAATTTTGTGCCACTTTTTTTCCACCTTAATATCTAAAAACCCATCGGTTTCTGACTCGAATAAACTAAGCCTTCACTACCGTTCTGTTCCAAAAGCTCACTATCCTGTGAGTGGAAGTCATTTCTCTTCACCACTCTCATGAAAGGCTGCTCATTATTATGATTTGGCACTACTCTGCTTTTTGACACCTTTGACAACCTACAGTGTGAAAAGATACTAGTTCTTTTGCCAATTATTTAAAGTGTTTGATCTCTATTCTCTGACACCCTTGTCAGCTCAACGATTCTCTCCCTTCATTCTCTCTGAACCCATTTCATAATTTTGAAGGCTTCAGTCAAACCTCTTCATGGCCTTCCAAATGCAAGTACTGCAGATGATGGATATCTGAAAGAGAAATTGACAATGCTCGAGACGCTCTACAATCAGGGAGCATCAGTGGAAAGAAAAATAGAGTTCACCTATCCTGGTCATGAGTTTTCATCAGAAAGCTGGAAAGAGTTTAGAGAAGGTAGACACAGAATGCTGGAGAAACGTCACCCATTCCTTCCCTCCCGAGATGCTGCCTGACCCGCTGAGTTACTCCAGCATTTTGTGCCTACCTTCGATTTAAACCCGCATCTGCAGTTCCTTCAATACACAAGAGTTTAGAGAAGACAGACACAAAATACGGGTCAGTCAGCATCCCTGGAGGAAAGAAATAGGTGATGTTTCGGGTCGAGACCCTTCTTCAGACTGAGAGTCAGGGGAGAGGGAAGCTAGAGGTATGAAAAGGTACAAAGAACGAATCAAAGCCAGCAACGAGGATCAAGGAAAGGTGGAGCCCACAATGGTCCATTGTTGTCTGTGGAAAAGGTGATAATAACGAGTGGATATAAACAGTGAAATCAAGCAGGATAACAGTGAAACTAGTAGGATGACTAGGGTGGGGGAGGGATGGAGAGAGGGGGAATGCAAGGGTCACTTGAAATTAGAGAAGTTAATATTCTTATTGAAAAATATAAAAGTGGATAAGTCTCCAGGTCCTGATAGGATATTCCCTAGGACATTGAGGGAAGTTAGTGCAGAAATAGCAGGGGCTATGACGGAAATATTTCAAACGTCATTAGAAACGGGGATGGTGCCGGAAGATTGGCGCATTGCGCATGTTGTGCCTTTGTTTAAAAAAGGTTCTAAAAGTAAACCTAGCAATTATAGACCTATTAGTTTGACGTCTGTGGTGGGAAAATTAATGGAAAAGATACTTAGGGACAATATATATAATTATTTGGATAATCAAGGCCTGATTAGAAACAGTCAACATGGATTTGTGCCTGGAAGGTCATGTTTGACTAATCTTCTTGAATTTTTTGAAGAGGTTACCAGGGAAATTGATAAGGGCAAGGCTGTGGATGTTGTCTATATGGACTTCAGTAAGGCATTTGACAAGGTTCCACATGGAAGGTTGATTAAGAAGGTTAAATCGTTGGGTATTAATAGTGAGGTTGCAAGATGGATTCAACAATGGCTGAATGGGAGATACCAGAGGGTAACGGTTGACAATTGTATGTCAGGTTGGAGGCCAGTGTCTAGTGGAGTACCCCAAGGATCTGTGTTGGGTCCACTGTTGTTTGTCATTTACATGAATGATCTGGATGATGGTGTGGCAAATTGGATTAGTAAATATGCAGATGATACTAAGATAGGTGGTGTAGTTGATAGTGAGGTAGATTTTCAAAGTCTACAGAGAGACTTGGGCCTTTTGGAAGGGTGGGCTGAAAGATGGCAGATGGAGTTTAATGCTGATAAGTGTGAGGTGCTGCATTTTGGTAGGACAAATCAAAATAGGACGTACAGGGTAAATGGTAGGGAATTGAGGAATGCAGTGGAACAGAGGGATCTGGGAATAACTGTGCATTGTTCCCTGAAGGTGGAATCTCATGTGGATAGGGTGGTGAAGAAGGCGTTTGGTATGCTTGCCTTTATAAATCAGAGCATCGAGTATAGAAGTTGGGATGTAATGTTAAAATTGTATAGGGCATTGGTGAGGCCGAATCTGGAGTATGGTGTGCAGTTCTGGTCGCCAAATTATAGGAAAGATGTCGACAAAATGGAGAGGGTACAGAGGAGATTTACTAGAATGTTGCCTGGGTTTCAGCACTTAGGCTACAGAGAGAGGTTGAACAGGTTGGGTCTTTATTCTTTGGAGCGTAGAAGGTTGAGGGGGGACTTGATAGAGGTTTTTTAAATTTTGAGAGGGACGGACAGAGTTGACGTGGGTAGGCTTTTCTCTTTGAGAGTGGGGAAGATTCCAACAAGGGGACATAGCTTCAGAATTGAGGGACAAAGGTTTAGGGGTAACATGAGGGGTAACTTCTTTACTCAGAGGGTGGTGGCTGTATGGAATGGGCTTCCGGTGGAAGTGGTGGAGGCTGGCTCGATTTTATTATTTAAGAGTAAATTGGATAGGTATATGGATAAGAGGGGATTAGAGGGTTATGGTCTGAGTGCAGGTAGATGAGACTAGGTCAGAGAGAGTGGTCGGTGTGGACTGGTAGGGCCGGACAGGCCTGTTTCCATGCTGTAGTTGTTATATGTTATATGTTATATGGTTATATGGTTATTGCTGGATTATAAGCTCATCCAAGCTAATCTACTGCACAGTAGCATGCTCAAGATGCATGCTTTGTAGACAGTTATCTAGGTCTTGATTGTGAGTTTCCTGTTCTTCCATGCCCACAGTGAGCCTCCCAAAGATGGTTGCTGCCTTTCCTGTACGTAAGTAGATTTCCTCATTCAGTGAGAGGCTGTCAGTCACTGTAGATCCTCGGTGGGTGGATTTTAGTTTAGTTTAGTTTAGTTTAGAGATCCAGCGCGGAAAAGGCCCTTCGGCCCACCGGGTCCGCGCCGCCCAGCTGTCCCCGCACATTAACACTATCCTACACCCACTAGGGACAATTTTCACATTTACCAAGCCAATTAACCTACAAATCTGTACGTCTCTGGAGTGTGGGAGGAAACCGAAGATCTCGGAGAAAACCCACGCAGGTCACGGGGAGAACGTACAAACTCCGTACAGACAGCGCCCGTAGTCGGGATTGAACCCGGGTCTCCGGCGCTGCATTCGCTGTAAGGCAGCAACTCTACCGCTGCGCCACCGTGACCGCCCAAATGGATTTGTTGACAGTTTCCAGCAGAGTGGTGTTGAGGGTGGTTTAGGGGGGAGTGGGGGGGGGGGGGGGGGGGGGGGTAGGGCAGAGCGGGCAGCAGCAGCAACATACAGGAGTTCCCTTACAAGCACAGTTCTCACTTCCGTCCCGGCTTTCAACCTTGTTAGATTGAAGAGCTTCCTGTTCTGGGGAGGCAAAGGACAGAGGGGCAGGCAGGACGTGACGATGCGTCTCAGAAGACAGCTTCCAGGGGGTTGTAGGCTTTGTTGGCATTCCTTGGAGGGCCCATGGGATTCACTGTAGAGTTGCTGCCGTACAGCACCAGAGGCCTGGGTTTGATCCTCACTACAGATGATGTCAGGGTGGAGTTTGTATGGAGAGGGATGTGGACCGCCGAGTGCATGGGGGGATCGTCGAGAGTGAGGGGGGTCCCGTGCCGCCGAAGGCTACACGAGCGGGGGGCCGCCGAGAAGGAAGGGGGCCCTGCCGCTGTTGGGGGTGGCCGACTGCTACGTGCGGTGTCCTGCACAAGGTAGGACGATTCGGTGAACTTTCGTACCTTCGTCGGCACCAGGAAGGTGGTGACCCCTGTGTGCTGTGTATTTGGAGTCTGCTGTATGGTTTTACCAGGTTGTAAGCAAAACAAGGCATGTACATGTACAAACATAGGTGCAGGTGACAATAAAGTATCGGTGAATCATTGCCACCTTTGTGTCAGCTTCCATCACCAAACCTTGGTGGTGCAGTGGCTTCCAGGCGTGCACCACTCTCTGTGTTAAAGTCTTGCCCCACTCATCTCCTTTAAACTTTACCCCACCACATGGACAAATTAGAAAACCTCCCATGGATGTCTGCTTGCATGCACTTTAACACTTTGAAAACACAACAAGGTTGTGTTAGTTCATGTGGTGGTGGAACTGATGCATTCTCCCTTAATAACCCATTGATTCGCTAATGTCTGCCATCCTTAACCTTTCTGGGCTCAAACACAATTGAACGTGGCCAAGGTGGTGACTTGGATCTGCCTCTGAAGTGGGCAGGTGAGATGGCCAAATGTAATAAAACCTAGAGGCACAAGAACCTGCAGATGCTGGAATCCTGAGCAAAAAGTTAAAGGCTGCAGCAACTCAGAAGGTAAAGCAGCACCTGTGGAGGTGAATTTTGGGTCGGCACTTCTTCAGGCTGATGGAGTATCATCATATCATCATATCATATATATACAGCCGGAAACAGGCCTTTTCGGCCCTCCAAGTCCGCGCCGCCCAGCGATCCCCGTACATTAACACTATCCTACACCCACTAGGGACAATTTTTTACATTTACCCAGCCAATTAACCTACATACCTGTACGTCTTTGGAGTGTGGGAGGAAACCGAAGATCTCGGAGTAAACCCACGCAGGTCACGGGGAGAACGTACAAACTCCTTACAGTGCAGCGGGGAGAGAGCTGGGAACGAGCCAAGGGGATGGGAAAAAGTCGGCAAGTGATGGGTGGATACGGATAGGATGTCAGAAAATGAAAGAAGAGAAATGAAACGTAAAGCCGGAGAAAGGGATATGGGTGGGAGGGAATGGGGGAGGGGAAAGAGGGTTGGATAAAATGGAAATATGGCACTTATAGAGTCATAGAGTCATAGAGCATGGAACCAGGTCTTTTGGCCCAAGTCATCCATGCTGAGCAAGATTCCCCATCTAAGCTAGTCAAGTCAAGTCAAGTCAAGTTTATTTGCCACATACACGATGTGCAGTGAAATGAAAGTGGCAATGCCTGCGGATTGTGCACAAAAAAGAATTACAGTTACAGCATATAAATAAAGTTAATGCAGTTAATACAGAGAAGACAAAAAATAGGCAATAATTAGCACCTGCACATTGCCTTATCCTGCTCAGCCTTACCTATCAATGTACCTGTGCAAGTGCCTTGTAAATGTTGTGATTGTACCTGCGTTAGCTCCTCCCGCTGGCAGACTCATGGATGGAGGGTGACGGTACTGAGGAGGGGGAATGTGCACGGTGTCTGGCTGGTGGCAGATTGAGAGGGAAGCGTGGGTGCACTGGCATGCAGGGGAAAGTGGGAGGGTAAAAGGGAAATGTGAGACAGAGTCACACAGCGTGGAACCAGGTCCATTGGCCCAACTCATCCGGGTTGACCGTGTTGAGTTGGCCCCATTTGCACATGCTTAACCTTCTAAAACCCTTACCTATCAATGCACCTGTCCAAGTGTACAGGGTTGTGTTGAAATTAGTTATTACTTGAAATTATGTTATTTGGATGTGGAGAGGTTGTTTCCACTAGTGGGAGAGTCTAGGATGAGAGGTCATAGCCTCAGAATTAAAGGATGTTCTTTTAGGAAGGAGACGAGGAGGAATTTCTTTCGTCAGAGGGTGGTGAATCTGTGGAATTCTTTGCCACAGAAGGCTGTGGAGGCCAAGTCAATGGATATTTTTAAGGCAGAGATAGATGGATTGTCGATTAGTACAGGTGTCAGAGGTTATGGGGAGAAGGCAGGAGAATGGGGTTATGAGGGAGAGATAGATCAGCCATGATTGAATGGCAGAGTAGACGTGATGGGCCAAATATGTCACTTATGACATTATTAATTAATTCATGTTCAGTGCAGGACAATGGTACTAAGGTAAAAAAAATCCTCTGTGATCTTATAAATGGCGAAGCAGGCAGAAGAGGCCAAAGACCTGAATCCTGGAGCTATTTTTCAAGTTCTTACGGAGAAGAAGTGTCATTCACCAGTGGGGCTAAAGTTCCAAGAAATTTTTGATCATGAGTTATTTGCGCGTGTGAGCATTGTTAATTGATTGCATCCAGTCCTGCACAAGTGGTTCCATTGTCTTCACTGAGTACCATGGCTGCTATGCATTGACAACTGAAACCGCTCCTCCTGCCCATTCCCCGATGCTACAGGGCGCTAGGCTGCTCGTGAATGACAAGTCCATCTGTCATTTCAAGAGCAATGAAGGTAACTTCAATTGAGGCCATTTACTTTCTGCTCCTCATGCCATTCTGGGAAGTTGAATCTGATCCAGTCCAAGATGCCCTTCACAACGTGATATATGAGGACTGGAGCTGGATGTGAGTGATGGTAGGAGGGGTAGCGGAATACACAAACTAAGCCTGAAGGCAGATCCACAAAAGCAAAATCAAAGACGCTAAAAGGGATGACCAAGCCCTGTTGCAGAGAGTTGAAGTGATCTGCAGGTGATCTGCAGTTGGATAGACCCGGGTTCGATCCTGACTACGGGTGCTGTCTGCACGGAGTTTGTACGTTCTCCCCGTGACCGCGTGGGTTTTCTCCGAGATCTTCGGTTTCTCCCACACTCCAAAGACGTACATGTTTGTAGGTTAATTGGCTTGGTATAAATGTAAAATTGTCCCCAGTTTATGCAGGATAACGTTAATGTGCAGGGATCGCTGGTCGGTGCGGACTCAGTGGGCCGAAGGGCCTGTTTCCGCGCTGTATCTCTAAAGCTAAACTAAACTAAGCTAAATGCATGTGAAAGAGATCAATGACTTGACATATACTTCACGTTACAGCCCTAAGAGACATTGCTCTGGTCTTGCATAGAGATTCCTTTCTGCATGAGTTGCTTTGCAATTTCAGAACTGGCCTCAAAAGCGCACCCTGTTTTTAATCAACTTCATGCAGAGTGGGCAGGAACTGAGAGGGAGAGATATGTACAGTAGGAGTGGAAGGTAATAAAGCAAAACAGCAAGCTCTAAGGAGCAATTAATATGTTCATGGGAACTGGAAGCAACAATGGTATTGGCTGGAAAAGCTAAAAGATGTCATTGTTTCCACCCCATCAGCCGTCGCACACAACACATAATTCTCCGACTTATTTGCCACCTCCAATGGGATCCCACCACCAGCCACATTTGCCCATCTCCACCCTTTTCTGCTTTCTGCAGAGACCATTCCATCCGCAACTCCCTGGTTAACTCATCCCTTCCCACCCAAACCACCCCCTCCCCAGGTACCTCTTCCTGCGACTGCAGAAGATGCAACACCTGTCCCTACACCTCTTCCCTCGACTCTGTCCAGGGACCCCGACAGTCCTTTCAGGTGAGGCAGAGGTTCACTTGCACCTCCTCCAACCTCATCTACTGTATCTGTTGTTCAAGGTGTGGACTCTTATACATAGAAACATAGAAAATAGCTGCAGGAGTAGGCCATTCGGCCCTTCGAGCCTGCACCGCCATTCAATATGATCGTGGCTGATCATCCAGCTCAGTAACCTGTACATGCCTTCTCTCCATACCCCCTGATCCCTTTAGCCACAAGGGCCACATCTTCCACATGGAAGGTTGATTAAGAAGGTTAAATCGTTGGGTATTAATAGTGAGGTTGCAAGATGGATTCAACAATGGCTGAATGGGAGATACCAGAGGGTAACGGTTGACAATTGTATGTCAGGTTGGAGGCCAGTGTCTAGTGGAGTGCCCCAAGGATCTGTGTTGGGTCCACTGTTGTTTGTCATTTACATTAATGATCTGGATGATGGTGTGGCAAATTGGATTAGTAAATATGCAGATGATACTAAGATAGGTGGAGTAGTTGATAGTGAGGTAGATTTTCAAAGTCTACAGAGAGACTTGGGCCTTTTGGAAGGGTGGGCTGAAAGATGGCAGATGGAGTTTAATGCTGATAAGTGTGAGGTGCTGCATTTTGGTAGGACAAATCAAAATAGGACGTACAGGGTAAATGGTAGGGAATTGAGGAATGCAGTGGAACAGAGGGATCTGGGAATAACTGTGCATTGTTCCCTGAAGGTGGAATCTCATGTGGATAGGGTGGTGAAGAAGGCGTTTGGTATGCTTGCCTTTATAAATCAGAGCATCGAGTATAGAAGTTGGGATGTAATGTTGAAATTGTACAGGGCATTGGTGAGGCCGAATCTGGAGTATGGTGTGCAGTTCTGGTCGCCAAATTATAGGAAGGATGTCGACAAAATGGAGAGGGTACAGAGGAGATTTACTAGAATGTTGCCTGGGTTTCAGCACTTAGGCTACAGAGAGAGGTTGAACAGGTTGGGTCTTTATTCTTTGGAGCGTAGAAGGATGAGGGGGGACTTGATAGAGGTTTTTAAAATGTTGAGAGGGACGGACAGTGTTGACGTGGGTAGGCTTTTCCCTTTGAGAGTGGGGAAGATTCCAACAAGGGGACATAGCTTCAGAATTGAGGGACAAAGGTTTAGGGGTAACATGAGGGGGAATTTCTTTACTCAGAGGGTTGTGGCTGTATGGAATGGACTTCCGGTGGAAGTGGTGGAGGCTGGCTCGATTTTATTATTTAAGAGTAAATTGGATAGGTATATGGATAGGAGGGGATTGGAGGGTTATGGTCTGAGTGCAGGTAGATGAGACTAGGTCAGGGAGAATGGTCGGCGTGGACTGGTAGGGCCGGACAGGCCTGTTTCCATGCTGTAGTTGTTATATATGTTATATATGTTATAACTCCCTCTTAAATATAGCCAATGAACTGGCCTCAACTACCTTCTGTGGCAGAGAATTCCACAGACTCACCACTCTCTGTGTGAAGAAATGTTTTCTCATCTCGAGACCACATCGGTGAGACCAAACGCAGACGAGGCAATCGTTTCACTGAACACCTTCGCTCAGTCCGCCCGAACCAACCTGATCTCCCGGTTGCCAAACACTTTAATTCCCCTTCCCATTCCTGCACTGACCTTTCTGTCCTGGCCTCCTCCATTGTCAAAGTGAGGCCAAACACAAATTGGAGGAACAGCACCTCATATTTCGCATGGGCAGCTTGCAACTCAGTGATATAATATATTGATTTCTCTAACTTCAAATAACCCTTGCATCTCCTCTCTCTCCTCATCCCTCCCTCCACCCTAGTCATTGTACTTGCTTCAAAGTAGTCTTGTTGAGTCTCATTGCCTGTAATTCGTTTTCACCTAGCCCACAGCTAACAATGGACAGTTTCCTTTATCATCGTTACTTTTTTGCGTATCTTTCATTTATTTGTTCTATCTCTCTACATCACTGTCTATATCTCTCGTTTTCCTTTCCCCTGACTCTCAATCTAAAGAAGGGTCTTGACCCGAAATATCACCTATTCATTTTCTCCAGAGATGCTGTCTGACCCGTTGAGTTACTCCAGCTTTTTGTGTTTATCTTCAATGTTTCTATCTGTTGATATAGAAAATTCAGGTTGCAATGTGGATTAGAGTCGGGAGTGGCAAAAAGTTCCATTCCCTTATATAAAATAGTGACTGGGAAAAATGGAAGAGGTTGTGTTTTCTACATTTATGCAGAATCTGAGGCTGAGGGTTTTTTGTAGGTGGGTAGATGCATCCAGATCTTGATGAGTCAGAGTGAGTTAGCAAGTGACCAAGGAAAAAGAAGAGGGAAGTAAATCACAAAATAGTGAAAAGAGGACATTTTAAACTTTGGTCATGGGATATGGAAGCTGCTGGTAAGGCTCAACTTCACTAGGCCTTCATTAGGCCTTAACGTGGGCGACTCGGTGGAGTAGCAGTGGAGTTGCTGCCTTACAGCGCCAGAGACCCAGGTTCGATCCTGACTACGGGTGCTGTCTGTATGGAGTTTGTACGTTCTCCCCATGACTGCGTGGGGTTTCTCTGAGATCCTCGGTTTCCTCCCACACTCCAAGGATGTACAGCTTTGTTGGTTAATTGGCTTGGGTTTGTATACTTGGTATAAGTGTAAATTGCCCCTATTGTGCGTAGGGCTTGTGTTAATGTGCGGGAATCGCTTGTCGGGGCGGGCACAGTGGGCCGAAGGGTCTGCTTCTGTGCTGTATCTCTAAACTAAACTAAACTAAACTAAACTCGGTGGTAGTGAGCCCGTCTCTAATCTTAAATCTGGCAAAATGATGGTGTGGGCACCACAAGCAGAATGGACACTGAAATATACTGACATAGCTTCAGAATTGAGGGACAAATGTTTAGGGGTAACATGAGGGGTAACTTCTTTACGCAGAGGGTGGTGGCTGTATGGAATGGGCTTCCGGTGGAAGTGGTGGAGGCAGGCTCGATTTTATTATTTAAGAGTAAATTGGATAGGTATATGGATAAGAGGGGATTAGAGGGTTATGGTCTGAGTGCAGGTAGATGAGACTAGGTCAGGGAGAGTGGTCGGCGTGGACTGGTAGGGCCGAACAGGCCTGTTTCCGTGCTGTAGTTGTTATATGGTTATATGGTTATATGGTATGGGCACTGAAATATACTTCATGTATGGGCACTGAAATATACTTCATGTATGGGCACTCTGCAGGAGGATGCAGGCTCCAGGGTACACCTCATTTGATAAGACAGGCATACAAATACACACTGCAAAATGGTACAGGCACAATGATTCACAAAATATCCTTTATTCTAGGTATGATTTATCGGTCTTGAAACAGTCTCTGAGCAATCACCCGCTCGTTTTTCTCATTCACCGAATCTGTAGCGAATAGTTTCATTCTAACCACTCTCTCCTCCTCTCTCCTGAATGTTTGTGGCACATATATCCAGGCAAGTAGATCCTCTTTTAAGTTAAGATCATATTTTTTAAAAATATTACTGATAAAAGGTCATTGATCTGAAATATTAACTCTATTTCACTCCCCACAAATTCTGAGCAGTGACAGTGTTTTCTGCATTAATTTCAGATTTCCAGCTTTGCAGAATTTTGTTTTTCATTTACTGTATATAATTTTTCAGATGTGTCCTAGTCAAAGTTGTACATAAATACAGCAAGACTTGCTTCCTTTTACACTTCTTGGTTAATGTGTCTCATACTTTTAATCATTTGCCGTGTTTGCATAGAAACATAGAAACATAGAAAATAGGTGCAGGAGGAGGCCATTCGGCCCATCGAGCCAGCACCGCCATTCATTGTGGTCATGGCTGATCATCCACAATCAGCAACCTGTGCCCAACCTCTCCCCATATCTCTTGATTCCACTCGCCCCCAGAGACTAACTCTAACTCTATCTTAAATTCATCAAGTGATTTGGCCTCCACTGCCCTCTGTGGCAGAGAATTCCACAAATGGACAACTCTCTGGGTGAAAAAGTTCCTTCTCACCTCAGTTTTAAATGGCCTCCCCTTTATGCGTGTTCACCGTCTGTGCTTCATGTACGATGACATTCATCTGCAGTTTCTTTTCCGACGCATCTTCCTCTTACTAATGTTTCCTAACCTCCCAAATTTAAAAAAAAAGTATTCTTCTTTACTAGTCAATGTTCCACAGCCTTACCATTAGCAACACATTACATGGGCAAAGGAAATAAATCAAATTTTAGCTACTTATTCTTCTGCCACCTTAAGTCATCCAGTCTCATCCTTTCAGAGATATTTCCCTTTTTTCTATCCATCCCTTCTTCTATCCTTCACTCACTCATCAGGCACAGCTGGTAGAACTACTGCCTAGCAATGCCAAAGGGGTGGCAAGTAGATCTACTGTCTTACAGCAGCAGAAACCTGGGATCGATCCTGACTACTGGTGCTTGTCTGCATGGAGTCCCTGTGACCTGCATGCGTTTTCTCCGAGATCTTCGGTTTCCTCCCACACTCCAAAGACGTACAGGTTTGTAGGTTAGTTGGCTTGGTATGAATGTACACTTGTCCCTAGTGTGTGTAGGATAGTGTTAATGTGCGGGGATCGCTGGTCGATGCGGACTTGGTGGGCCGAAGGGCCTGTTTCCGCGCCGTATCTCTAAACTAAACTAAACTAATCTAAAGACCCGGGATTGGTTCTGACCTCGGGTGCTGTCTGTGTGGCGTTTGCACGTTCTCCCTGAGACCACGAGTTTCCGCCGGAACAATTTTCAATTGTTCTATCCATTCCTCCACATCCCAAAGATGTGACGGTTTGCACGTCAACTGGCCTCTGTGACAAAGTCTGTAGGGATTAGATGCACAAGAGGAATAACTTAAAACTAGTGTGGACAAGTTGGCATGAACTCGGTGGGCCGAAATCTATTTTCATGCTGTATCTGTCAATCAATTCAATTCAATCGTGCTTTCCTTCTCTCTCTCCATCCCTCCCCTTCCTTGTTCTCTGACCAGTCTGACTGTCCTCCTGATTAAATGTTTTTTTCTCCGTATGCTTCCTTGTCACGTTCTTCTAGCTAACAATGATCTCTTCCACATTTTTGTTGAAATGCATCCCCTTTGATGTCCTGTGTTCCCACCTTACACTTCCTTATCTCGGTGTTTCCCTCTCCCCTGACTTTAGTCTGAAGAAGGGTCTCGACCCGAAACGTCACCCATTCCTTCTCTCCAGAGATGCTGCCCGTCCCGCATTTTGTGTCTATCTTCTATCAAAAATGTATTACTTTCCATTTCTGATGAAGAGTCCTGCACCTGAAACATCAATGTTTTCTCTTTTTCCACAGATGCTGCCTGACCTGCTGAGTGTTTCCAACATTTTTTGTGTTTATTTCCGTTTTTCCAGCATTTGCAGAGCAAGAGTTGCATTCGGTAGATCTGTGTGGTAGTCAAGTGTGGAAGAATGTAACAAATGGAAGGTAACAAAAGGTTCTGACCACAATTCTAGATGGGTGTAGCCACATGCTGACCACACTAAACATGACACGGCAGAAACTGCCATTAACATCTAATTACGAACACATTTGCTTCGATTTTTCAATGGGTTATTAGCTTTTAGAGTAAAATAATTAA
The DNA here is from genome assembly GCF_053455715.1 of Rhinoraja longicauda. NCBI lineage: Eukaryota > Metazoa > Chordata > Chondrichthyes > Rajiformes > Arhynchobatidae > Rhinoraja > Rhinoraja longicauda. Next base: position 3,990,023 of record NC_135976.1, read on the forward strand.
AAATAAACATTATTATTGTTGCCAAACCTTATCAAGTAATCAAAATATGTTTATAGCACTCTGAGATGGTGGCAATAATGGTGTTCAGATGAAGGCTTTTAGGTAGCCAAATGGATATGTAGGAAATGGGGGGGGTTATGGATTATGTCCAGGCAGATGAGATTATTTTATTTTGGCACAGACATTGTGGACTAAAGGGCCTGCTCCCATGCTGTAATGTTGTTTAGTTTAGAGATACAGCACGGAAACAGGCCCTTCGGCCCACCGTGTCCGCGCCGACCAGCGATCCCCGCACACTAACATATTCTACACACACTCGGGACAATTTACACTTATACCAAGCCAACTAACCTCCAAACCTCCGCACGTCTTTGGAGTGTGGGAGGAAACCGACGATTTCGGAGAAAACCCACGCAGGTCACGGGGCGAACGTACAAACTCCGTACAGACAACACCCGTGGTCAGAATCAAACTCGGGTGTCTGGCGCTGTGAGGCAGCAACTCTACCGCTGCGCCACCGTGCCGATCTATGTTCAATGGAAGGTTCTCATACAGTAAAATATAGAGACCACTTTTACAAACCTGAATTTTTAGTCTAATGAAGTTTCCTGATTCTAAAATCCTAATTTACAGGAAATGCAGTTAAGAAAGTAAACTATGACATTGTCAAATCATCAAAGCCTTCCTCAATATTTTGCTGTGTTTCAGCCTGGATGGTCTTTTCCACTTATCCATCCTCAACCACCTCGACCAATATTTCACAACCTGTAATCCCCCTCCCCACCAACCCGCTCAAACCCCCCCACTCTCACCTCCCCCCCCCCCTCCCCCACTCCACCAGCACATAAGCATCACAGTCATCTAGGAAAGGGAGTTTCAGATTTCTACCGGAAGAAAAAACACTTCCTTAATTTTACTGCGAAATAGCTTAGGTCTCACTTGTGTAGAAAAAGGGAACTGCAGATGCTGGTTTACAAAAACCAACACAATGTGCAGGAGTAACTCAACGGGTCAGGCAGCATCTCAGGGAAACATAGGACAAACCCACCCCACAGCTCTTCCTGCTTTTCATCGCCACCCCTCACCCCCCACACCCAACCACAATGAGCCTGAAGGTGGATCCCGACCTGAAACATTGTCTGCCCATGTTCCTTAAAGATGCTACCTGACCCTCTGAGTTACTCCAGCGCTTTGTGTCTTTCCTTAGCTCTGATTTATGTTGCCTTCCAGTTTTCGAAACTGATCATTCACATTGGTCGGACGTCAGTGGAACGGGCAGCAAACACAATTGTTCGTGCGTGTTTGGTGGAGGGCCATCTTATTCAGCTGCTGAGTGATAACCATGTGTGGAGACGGCTACTCCACACGCACTTCCAGAGTTTTTAGCAACGGCAATGAAACAAGGACGGAATATTTGCAAGTCAGCATGATGTTTGATCTGCAGGTGGCCTAATACCCTTGTCCTGAGATGGTAAGATCTTAGGTTTGGGAGTTGCTGTCAAAATAATCGTAAGTACCAGTGGAGCACATTGTGTACCTGTGGTCGAGGGACTGGATATGTAAGATGATGGAAGGGCTCCAAGTCTGGATTAAACTCAATAGAAGGAACAGTCTATCAATATCTGACATCAGTCTGAAGAAGGGTCTCGACCCGAAACGTCACCCATTCCTTCTCTCCTGAGATGCTGCCTGACCTGCTGAGTTACTCCAGCATTTTGTGAATAAATATCAAATCAATATCAATATCAATATCAATATCAACATCAATATCAATATCAATATCAATATCAATATCAATATCAATATCAATATCAATATCAATATCAATATCAATATCAATATCAATATCAACATCAATATCAAATCAATATCAATATCAATATCAATATCAATATCAATATCAACATCAATATCAATATCAATATCAATATCAATATCAACATCAACATCAACATCAACATCAACATCAACATCAATATCAATATCAACATCAATATCAATATCAATATCAATATCAATATCAATATCAATATCAATATCAATATCAATATCAATATCAATATCAATATCAACATCAATATCAACATCAACATCAATATCAATACCAATATCAATATCAATATCAATATCAATATCAATATCAATATCAACATCAATATCAATATCAACATCAACATCAACATCAACATCAACATCAACATCAATATCAATATCAACATCAATATCAATATCAATATCAATATCAATATCAATATCAATATCAATATCAATATCAATATCAATATCAATATCAATATCAATATCAATATCAACATCAATATCAACATCAACATCAACATCAATATCAATACCAATATCAATATCAATATCAATATCAATATAGGAATATTGATTTCTCCAACTTCAAGTAGCCCTTGTAACTCTTCTGTCATGACCCCTCCCGACCCAAGCCGTCCCAGCTTCAAAGTTGTCTTGTTGAGTCTCATTGTCTGTAACTTGTTTTCACCTCGATCACAGCTAACAATGGCCTGTCTCCTTTGTCATCGTTACTTTTTTGCATATATTTCATTCATTTCTTCTATATCTCTGTATATCACCGTCTGTATCTCTCGTTTCCCTTTCCCCTGACTCTTAGTCTGAAGAAGGGTCTCGGCCCGAAACGTCACCTATTCTTTTTCTTCAGAGATGCTGTCTGACCCGCTGAGTTACTCCTGCTTTTTGTGTCTATTTATTGTTCTTCAAGTATCTCCTCAATTTTGCAAATTTGAAGGATTACAAGCCGACTTTATACGATCTATTCTCACAATTTAACCCTTTAAAAAAAATATATATTATAGATAATAGACAATAGACCAATAGACAATAGGTGCAGGGCTAGGCCATTCGGCCCTTCGAGCCAGCACCGCCATTCAATGTGATCATGGCTGATCATCCACAATCAGTACCATGTTCCTGCCTTCTCCCCATATCCCTTGACTCCGCTTTCATTAAGAGCTCTATCTAACTCTTTTGAAAGCATCCAGAGAATTGGCCTCCACTGCCTTCTGAGGCAGAGAATTCCATAGATTCACAACTCTCTGACTGAAAAAGTTTTTCCTTATCTCCATTCTAAATGGCCTACCCCTTATTCTTAAACTGTGGCCCCTAGTTCTGGATTCCCCCAACATCAAGGACATGTTTCCTGCCTCTAGCGTGTCCAATCCCTTAATAATCTTATATGTTTCAATAAGTTCCCCTCTCATACTTCTAAATTCCAGTGTATATTCGCCCAGTTGCTCCATTCTTTTAACACATGACAGTCCCGCCATCCCGGGAATTAACCTGGTGAACCTACGCTGCACTCTGTCAATAGCAAGAATGTCCTTCCTCAAATTTGGAGACCAAAACTGCACACAGTGCTCCAGGTGTGGTGTCATATTCTGGTGATATAGGTGGCAAACTGGCTGAAAGATCAATGTCACCCTTCGGGCGATCAGCCGATTAGAATTGAAAGCAGTTGATTGTGTTTGTAAAACAGAAGCATGATTTCCACGCTCTGTAACTTATCTCCCTTGAGGTAATGTAGGCACTAGTGTCATGCTGGAATGTTGAGCAATAAACAAACTACTGGAAGAACTCAGTGTCTCAGGCAGCATCTGTGGAAGGGAATGAAAAAATGGAAATGGTGCTGACTGAAAATATTGTCTTTTCGTTTCTCTCCAGAGATATTCCTGACCTGCTGAGTTCCTCCAGCAGTTTGCTGCTTTAAAAAAATCATTGTTCCAGTAGCTTGAACAACTTTAAAGTAAACATCTTCCTTGCTGAACTCAGGACTGCAATGTGGCCGGGGAAATGTATGCTGGCTCTGTAAGATAAGAAAATAACTGCAGATGCTGGCACAAATCGAAGGTATTTATTCACAAAGTGCTGGAGTAACTCAACAGGTCGGGCAGCATCTCGGGAGAGAAGGAATGGGTGATGTTTCGGGTCGAGACCCTTCTTCAGGCAAGGTATGCAAGCAAAGAACTTCACAGTGACTTGTGACTTGTGACAATAAAGTATTGAATTGAATTGAATTGAATTGAATTGAATTGAATTGAATTGAATTGAATTGAATTGAATTGAATTGAATTGAATTGAATTGAATTGAATTGAATTGTATTGAATTGAATTGAATTGAATTGAATTGAATTGAATTGTATTGAATTGAATTGAATTGAATTGAATTGTATTCAATTCAATTCAATTCAATTCAATTCAATTCAATTCAATTCAATTCAATTCAATTCAATTCAATTCAATTCAATTCAATTCAATTCAATTCAATTCAATTCAATTCAATTCAATGCAATTCAATTCAATGCAATTCAATTCAATTTAAATCAATGCAATTCAATTCAATGCAATTCAATGCAATTAATGATCTGAATGTGGAGAGCAGAGTGGGGCAGCGTTGGAGGATACTGACTGTACCGTCAGATCAGGCTGACTCCTACAACTCCAACCCAGTGCCAGCAAAGGATAACGGGATCTTAAGGCCAAATTAAGACCCTATATATTTTTTTAATTTGAAAGCTGCAGGTTACAAGCCGATACTGGAAACTTGTGTAATCCCCTGTTCTTACATTATTTTATTGAAGTATGATGTTGCTTATATAAACTGTACACCCTGTGTTTTAACGCACCCCCTTATCATGGATTTTGGATACAGTTGTTGGACCTGCTGACCCATCCCCGGCTCCCACCGTCTCCCCGGTCATTTAGAGCCCCGTCTTCCATTCCCACTCTCAGCGAGCCCCTCACCCAGCGCACGGCCCAGTGACATGGCCGTTGTTGCGGCTCACGTTGTAGCCCCTGGGAACTGCGCTTTCTGTGGGCTGCCTCCACCGACAGCACGCCCGCACTCACCATGGGGTTCCCTACCCTCTCACCTGCTGCTGTTTATTGCTTTCGGCCAACTAGGATGCATCACCCATGGTCAGCCATGGTGGGCCTAAGAGAATTGGTACTTGTCACTGACAGTGGCACTGCTTGTCTAATCTTCACTCTCCTATCCTTCATTCTTATCACTACTTCTTTCCTTTAAAATGCTACTCAAACAAAGCACTTTAGCAGTGTTGGGCACGGCTCCTTACATCACTTTACCTAGTTTAGCATCAACTGGATGCCGCCCAGGCCATCACACAAACCAACCTCCCTTCCATCGACTCCGTTTATACCTCGGCAAGGCCAGCAGCATAACTAAGGACAAGTCGCACCCCGGCCACTCCCTCTTCTCCCCTCTCCCATCAGGCAAAAGGTACAGAAATGTGAAAATGCACACCTCCAGATTCAGGGGCAGTTTCTTCCCAGCTGTTATCAGGCAACTGAACCATTCTGATCATGGCTGATCATAATTTGTTGTACTGTTGTAAACCTTTTTGTTTCCCTTACTGAAACATTGTACACTCGCTGTAGAAGAAGTGTAATGAACGGCGGCACGGTGGCGCAGCGGTAGAGTTGCCGCCTTACAGCGAATGCAGCACCGGAGAATCAGGTTCGATCCTGACTACGGGCGCCGTCTGTACGGAGTCTGTGCGTTCTCCCCGTGACCTGCATGGGTTTTCTCCGAGATCTTCGGTTTCCTCCCACACTCCCAAGATGTACAGGTATGTAGGTTAATTGACTGGGCAAATGTAAAAATTGTCCCTAGTGTGTGTAGGATAGTGTTAATGTGCGGGGATCGCTGGGCGGCACGGACTCAGTGGGCCGAAGGGCCCGTTTCCGCGCTGTATCTCTAAATCTAAATCCGAGCACAACTGGAGAGCAGTGCTGAACTGTTATGTACCTCATTGGTGACCCTCGGACTATCTTTGATCGGACTTTACTGGCTTTATCTTGCACTAAACGTTGTTCCCTCATCATGTATCTTTACACTGTGAATGGCTCGATTGTAATCATGTATTGTCTTTCCACTGACTGGATAGCACGCTACAAAAGCTTCTCATTGTACCTCGCTCGGTACGCGTGACAATAAACTAAACTGAAACTGAAACTTTTAATTGATGATCCATCGTTATAAACATCAGTTTATATATTAAGGAGGTGTATAAAGACGTTATTGTGTTGTTGGATTTTAAGATCAGAATGCTTTGAAGAAATAGTCTGAGTTCAGAAAATAGTTGCAACCAGATTTTTAAACCTAAACTGATAGAAGTCGCAGAACACAAACTCCACTGCCAGTCAAGACACTGTTTTTTTTTGTTGCAGAGGTTCGATACTCTTGTAAAACAGGCCTGTTAGATTGTGAGCATGAAACATTGATCTTCCACAGTGCATAACAAGGCATGACATGAAACAAAGAATTCCCGGACCTGCAAGTTCTGGCAAGAAATCTGTTGCGATGTGTTCGACAAATTGTCTTGTGTAAACTGAGATTTGAAATGAGGCAGCTTTGCCTCAGAGCATGTGGTGTTTGTAGAGTAGAATTGAACCTTTCAGTCACTGTGGACAGTTGACAGCTGCTTCCGTCTCATTGACAGTCTCTCTCACACCGGCAAGTTGCATTGCCTGGCCTTTTATTGTGGTTTTACAAGTTGAAGCTTTGACTGCGGAGTTCTCCGCTGCTTCCAGTGTCCAGTACCTGATATGACAGAATATAGACACAGAAAGCTGGAGTAACTCAGCGGGACAGGCAGCATCTCTGGAGGGAAGGTACGGGTGACGTTTCGGATCGAGATGTGACATGTTTGCCGCTCTCCCTGTCTCTCCCGATGGTGCCTATTCTTACAGGGGGTCCTATCAATGTTCAGGATTACCAGGAGAGAGGCAGAAGAGAGGAAGTTGGGACAGTTCTTCCAAAGAGTGTGGTGGTACGAAGGACCAAATATCCTCCCATTGTGCCTTAAAATGGTGCAACTCGGTTTTTCCACAACCATCTGAAGTCCTGGTTGTGGTGGTGGATGTAGGGGGGGAGGGGGAAAGCAAGCTGGGAGAGGGGAAGGACAGGGTAAAGCCCATGTTTTACTGGTGTTGGGTGAGGGTAGACATTGGTTAATGTCACCAGTAGAACGACTCAGCTCTTTCCCAGTAGTGGTGTGGCATATAGTGGCACCAGAACAAACTGGTTGGGCATTGGCCTCCCTTCACATTCAAGAAGTGCGCTCACAACATCAGATGGTTCCTTTCTTTTTTCCAGTCCAATTTACACAACTCACATAATCTTCTACTGTCATTGAGGAATTCCATGTTTCCCTGAACCAATCTATTTAACAACAAGAAAGGAAGTGTGCACAGATTGGCGATGTCCTAAGTTGTGCACTGTTCACAGGTCTGGGGATCACTGCTCAGGAGGACGAGCAATGTTTGAGCTGAGTGAAAACGGGCTAAACTATGAACAGAGGATTTGAGTGCAATTGTATGGAGATTGCCTGCCTGCTGAGATGTACCTCAGTCATCATTCTTCATCTGTGACTGGAATATACTTAAACTGAGAGATAAGCAATGGATGGTACGAGGTGGGAAAACCACTTTCAGATATCTTCCCTACCTCATCTGAGACCAAAGATAGACACAAAATGCTGGGGTAAATCAGCCGGTCAGACAACATCACTGGAGAAAAGGAATAGGTGACGTTTCGGGCCGATACCATTCTTCAGACTGAGAGTCAGGGGAAAGGGAAACGAGAGGTAATAGACGGTGATGTAGAGATATAGAACAAATGAAATATATGCAAAGAAATGAGGCTGATATGTACATCTCACGCAAGCGCATATATGTAAACATGCAAAGCCATATACACACACTCAGAAAACACAGCTCATGCTTGCAAGAACATCAGCCAAAACATTATGACCACTGACAGGCGAAGTGAATAACATTGATCATCTTGTTACAATGGCACCTATCAAGGGGTGTGATATATTAGGCAGCAAGTGAACAGTCAGTTCTTGAAGTTGATGTGCTGGATGCAGGAGAAATGGGCAGGAGTAAAGACCTGAGCGACTTTGACAAGGGCCAAATTGTTATGGCCAGACGACTGGGTCAGAGCATCTCTGAAACGGCAAGGCTTGTGGGGTGCTCCTGGTCAGCAGTGGTGAGTACCTACCGACAGTGGTCCGAGGAGGGACAAACCACAAACCGGCGACAGGGTGTTGGGCGCCCAAGGCTCATCGATGCGCGAGGGCAACGAAGGCTATCCCGTCTGGTCCGAACCGACAGAAGGTCGACTGTGGCACAAGTCACGGAAAATGTTAATGGTGGTCACGGGAGGAATGTGTCACAATACACAGTGCATCGCACCCTGTTGCATATGGGGCTGCACACGGAGGACTAACAGCATATTAGGCAGATGATCATAATGTTGTGGCTCATCAGGTCTTAATGTTTTGGCTGATCGGTGTATACATGTATACATGTATACCTTGCTGAGGGCATTTATTCACAAAATGCTGGAGTAACTCAGCAGATCAGGCAGCATCTCAGGAGAGAAGGAATGGGAGACTTTTCGGGTCGAGACCCTTCTTCAAACTGATGTCAGGGGGGCGGGACAAAGGAAGGATATAGGTGGAGACAGGAAGATAGAGGGAGAACTGGGAAGGGGGAGGGGAAGAGAGGGACAGAGGAACTATCTAAAGTTGGAGAAGTCGATGTTCATACCGCTGGGCTGCAAGCTGCCCAGGCGAAATATGAGGTACTGTTCCTCCAATTTCCGGTGGGCCTCACTATGACACTGGAGGAGGCCCATGACAGAAAGGTCAGACTGGGAGTGGGAAGGGGAGTTGAGGTGCTCAGCCACCGGGAGATCAGGTTGTTGAAGTGCTCAGCCACCTTGGTGAGGGCACATGGGTATACATGTATACGCAGACAAGCACACGCAGGCATGCACAATGCACGTGCATGGATACACAACAGAAACATAGCAAGCTGCAGACAAACAACATGGATGCACTGGTGCTGAATAGAGGCTGCAAGTAAAGTGTAAAGGAACTAATTGAAGAACAATTAAACTACAGATGGTCTGGGGGGAATAGAGTGCTGGTTCCTGAACGAAGGCATCCAATTTCACCTGACTGAGTGCCCTTTGTTAAACTAGACCCGAGGGGAGAGAACTTCACAGCAGGAAATAATGAGTTCCATGGCAGTCTGAAGTTACACCTACATCAATAAACCAACTAATTTATACAAGAAAAGAAGATTTTAAATTGAGTAAGAATCAATATCAAATAATTTGAGAGGCTATGTGTAGCTCTAGGCATGGGCTGAGGGTACAGACCGAACAAAGGTCTTTAGGGTATTTATTCACAACATGCTGGAGTAACTCAGCAGGTCAGGCAGCATCTCAGGAGAGAAGGAATGGGCGACGTTTCGGGTCGAGACCCTTCTTCAGACTGAAGAAGGGTCTCGACCTGAAACGTCGCCCATTCCTTCTCTCCTGAGATGCTGCCTGACCCGTTGAGTTACTCCAGCATTTTGTGAATAAATACCTTCGATTTGTACCAGCATCTGCAGTTATTTTCTGACAAAGGTCTTTAGGGTTATATTTCATAATTTAAAGTACAATTAAATTGTGTTCTTCGGCTCTTACAGGGCATCCATGCATATATACTGTGTTCATCAGTAATTTTATCATTTAATTAATTGCAACCTTTATAGGATAATCCTCATGATAACCCCAAAGACCAAATGCAAAATAATCGTCAGAGGTGAATGCGTTTCTTCGTCATCTTCAGGACACGGGCCAATTGGTTATTTTCCACCTCCTATCTTCCACCTGGAGAATAGAAAGCAAAGGCGAATGATTAACCTGTTGCTTCGTTAAAGGTATTGGTATTTCCAGAAAGCCCTTTTTGAAGCTCCTCATTTTACTGAGCCATTCTCAGCACGTGAATGTGCCAGCCTATGTTTCACACAGTGAAATCCCACCAATAGCATAATAGATAACTTGGAAATCAAAAAAACCCCAGAAGAATCTCGAAATCTGAATAAGCAGAAAGCTCTGGGAAAACACCAGTCTCATCCGGGTCATTCCCCCTCCTCCCCTCTGCCACCAGGCACGAGGTACAGAAGTTTGAAAACACTGACTTCCAGATTTAAAGACAGTTTCTTCCCATCTGTTATCAGGCCTCTCACCAGCCAGAGTGCGGTCCTGACCTCTCATCTATTCATTGGAGCCAGACACAAAAAGCTGGAGTGACTCAGTGGGTCAGGCAGCATCTTTGGAGAGAAGGAATGGGTGACGTTTCGGGTCGAGACCCTTTTCCTACACTATTCATGGGAGACCTTTGAACTATCTCTAATCGGACTTTAATGGACTTTATCTTGCACGAAATGTTGCATCCTTTATGCTTTATCTATACTTTCTGTACAGCTTGATTATAATCATGTATAGTATTTTCTTTGACTGAATAGCATGCAACATAATCTTTTCACCATACCTTGGTACATGTGACAATAACAATAAATGAAACAAACTAATTAATTAACCTTCCACGACCAGGTACAGTAGAACTGCAAAACCTTGATCTGATCTGTTATCTCTTATCTTTATCTATTGCAGGTAGTTTTTGATGTTGGAGTTTCTCCAATTGTTATACATTTCTTTAAGGTTTCTATACATTTCTCCTCGGCCTCTCAGCTCCAGAGAAAACAATTCACATATGTCGAACTTCCCTCTTATAGCTAATACCCTCTTCTGCACCTTCTCCAAAACCACTTTCTTCCTGTAATGGGCTGACCGAAACTGTATGCAATATGCCAAATTGAGCGGCACGGTGGTGCAGCGGTAGAGTTGCTGCCTTACAGCGAATATAGCGCCGGAGAACCGGGTTTGATCCCGAATATTGGCGCTGTCTGTACGGAGTTTGTATGTTCTTCCCATGACCTCCAAGGTTTTCTCCGAGATCTTCGGTTTCCTCCCACACTCCAAAGACGTACCGGTATGTAGGTTAATTGGCTTGGTAAATGTTAAAAAAAATAGTCTTTAGTGAGTGTAGGATAGTGCTAATGTGCAGGGATTGCTGGTCAGTGTGGACTCGGTGGGCCGAAGGGCCTGTTTCCGTGCTGTACCTCCAAACTAAACTAAACTGGTACTAATTGAGAATGATCAGCCACGATCACATTGAATGGCGGTGCTGGCTCGAAGGGCCGAATGGCCTACTCCTGCACCTATTGTCTATTGTCTATTGTCTGTTGTCTATTGTCTATAAACTAAAATGTGGCCTAAACAATTTTTGTTGAAACTGCTAGATAATTTCCTGCCATCCCTACTCAGTCTGACCTCAATGTGGTCCCAGATCCATCAATGTGATCGACCTGTAACTGCCGTCATGATTCAGGGACAATTACAGTAGGAATGGCAGCATTGTCAGTCACATCTGCATCCTATGGATAAGAACACTGTGAGCAAGTGTGGGTAGGAGAGGATGATTTTGTAGGTAGGCAGTATTTCATCAGATATAATGGTTAGTACCAGCCTCAAGGAAAGCATGAATGGTTGGTTCTAATAAAGACTGGGAAAGTGAGTTACCTGTATTGATGTGGATAGAGAACTGGCTGGCAGACAGGAACCAAAGAGTAGGAATAAACGGGTCCTTTTCAGAATGGCAAGCAGTGACTAGTGGGGTACCGCAAGGCTCAGTGCTGGGACCCCAGCTATTTACAATATATATTAATGATTTGGACGAGGGAATTGAATGCAACATCTCCAAGTTTGCGGATGACACGAAGCTAGGGGGTAGTGTTAGCTGTGAGGAGGATGCTAGGAAGCTGCAACGTGACTTGGATAGGTTAGGTGAGTGGGCAAAGGCATGGCAGATGCAGTATAATGTGGATAAATGTCAGGTTATCCACTTTGGTGGCAAGAACAGGAAAGCAGACTATTATCTGAATGGTGGCCGATTAGGAGAAGGGGAGATGCAGCGAGACCTGGGTGTTGTGGTACACCAGTCATTGAAAGTAGGCATGCAGGTGCAGCAGGCAGTGAAGAAAGCGAATGGTATGTTGGCATTCATAGCGAGGGGATTTGAGTATAGGAGCAGGGAGGTTCTGCTGCAGTTGTACAGGGCATTGGTGAGACCACACCTGGAGTATTGCGTACAGTTTTGGTCTCCTAATCTGAGAAAGACATTCTTGCCATAGAGGGAGTACAGAGAAGGTTCACCAGATTGATTCCTGGGATGGCAGGACTTTCATATGAAGAAAGATTGGATAGACTCGGCTTGTACTCGCTGGAATTTAGAAGATTGAGGGGGGATCTTATAGAAACTTACAAAATTCTTAAGGGGTTGGACAGGCTAGATGCAGGAAGATTGTTCCCGATGTTGGGGAAGTCCAGAACAAGGGGTCACAGTTTAAGGATAAGGGGGAAGTCTTTTAGGACCGAGATGAGAAATTTTGTTTTCACACAGAGAGTGGTGAATCTGTGGAATTCTCTGCCACAGAAGGTAGTTGAGGCCAGTTCATTGGCTATATTTAAGAGGGAGTTAGATGTGGCCCTTGTGGCTAAAGGGATGAGGGGGTATGGAGAGAAGGCAGGTACGGGATACTGAGTTGGATGATCCGCCATGATCATATTGAATGGCGGTGCAGGCACGAAGGGCCAAATGGCCTACTCCTGCACCTATTTTCTATGTTTCTATGAAACTGTCAAGTTCAATGTTTAGTCTAGCTGGCTTCAGAATGCCCAGACAGTTCATAAGGTCATAAGTGATAGGAGCAGAATTAGGCCATTCGGCCCATCAAGTCTACACTGCCATTCAATCATGGCTGATCTATTCTATTGTATTGTAGTTGTATTGTATTTAATTTATTAGTCAAGTATGTAAAAACATACAAGGAACCTATCTCTCCCTCTCAACCTCATTCTCCTGCCTTCTCCTCATATCCCCTGACACCTGTACTAATCTATCTATTGCTGCCTTAAAAATATCCATTGGCTTGGCCTCCACAGGATTCTGTGGCAATGAATTCCACAGATTCACCACCCTTTGACTGAAGAAATTCCTCCTCATCTCCTTCCTAAAGGAATGTCCTTTAATTCTGAGGCTGTGACCTCTAGTCCTAGGCCCTCCCACAGGTGGGGTGCTGTAGGATCATTCTAAACTTTTGCTTATTTGATCTCCGTCAACCTGCATTTTATCAGACTATCTTTTTTTACTCCTTTCTACCGTTTCGATGCTCGCTAAATCTCTAACCTCTTCCACTTTGGATAAAGGATTCGCAATCTGAGATATGGTGTGTTTCATTTTTGCAACAAATGCTGCTTGTCCCAGTCAATATCTCTGTGTCTTTCTGTCGTTATATTCATGTACTCCAGGCGTGATTGAGAGACAGCATCTCATTCCATCATATCATCAATGAACTGATCAAAGGAATAGGAATAGACCGTTCTGCCTCTTGAACCTGTCCTGTCATTGGATTCCATCATCTCTGACTTGTGCCTCAACTCTATCTTACTGCCTGTACTCCATGTTCCTTGATACCCTTATATAACATAATCAATCGATTTCAGGCTTGAAAGGTGGTGGGGAGAGAGTTGCAGGTTTTGCGAGAGTGTGCTTCCAGCTTAACTCTTTAACAGCCTGAGTCTAATTTTACAATTGTGCTCCCTTGCTCTGGATTCTCCCTCCAGAGAGAAAATAATGTTCTGTTCTATCAAATCCCTTAATAATTAAAAAACAAAATACTACTAGATTGTCTCTTACCCTTTGAGACTCAAGGGAATACAATAGAAGCTCTTGCATTTATTTTTACTATTTAACACTGTGTCAGTTTTATTCTGCACACTCTAAAGCTCCAATATATCCTTGATAAATTTCACAGCTTATAACTGAATGAAATGCATCCTCTGTCTTTAGCCTGACAATGAAGACTTCCATAGTTAAAGACTTATTGAGGTTAATCGTTCTTGAAGCCACAGCTTATGTATTGGCTGATTCCTAAAGCTTTCATTCCAAACGTAATACAAACGTTGTTATATTAATAAAAGGATTGATCCTTAAATAGATCGATTCTCAGAAGAAACTTAACAGCCTTTATAGAAGCTGAACAGAGAAGGAGGGGCTGCATTTCTATTACATGAAGCAGGGAGGAATAGAGAAAGATGCTAAGAGTTCCTGAGACATGCATCAATCAGTCAGATGTGACTCTGGATAAAGACACAAGGATGTATCATATCATATCATATACATACACATGATGTAGTAAGACAGACATTAAAAGCAGGAGTAACTCAGCAGGTCAGGCAGCATCACTGGAGAAAAGGATTAAGTGGCGTTTCGGGTCGCAACCCTTCTTCAGACTGTGTCGACACCCGAAACGTCACCTATTCCTTTTCTCCAGAGATGCTGTCTGACCCGCTGAGTTACTCCAGCTTTTAGCGTCTGTTTTGGGATTAAACTAGCAAATGCAGTTCCATCCTACACACATGATGTGGTAATGTGGGCAGATTGATGAAACAGGACAATAGAGCACCAGAGGGCACTAGAGAGACAAAGAAGAAAAGGTTAATTTTGAGTGGTTAGAAGAGTTGGAGGGCATCGAAGAGAGTGAGAGATGGAGAAACAAAGTGAGAGACGATGACGACACTGAGGAGAAAGAGAAAAATTAACAGGGAAATTAACGGTCAAAATCCAACGACATATCTCATTGTTACATAAACAGATTAAGACGTGCACTGACTCTTTTAAACAATCTTTGAATATTTAGTACAGAAAGATTGTGCACAACTGTTTGGGAAGGGTCACTTACTGCAAAGACAGACAGATTTGTGGGTTAATTGGCTTGGTAAATGTTTAAATTGTCCCTAGTGTGTGTAGTGTTAGTGTGCGGGGACCATTGGTTGTCGTGGACTCGGTGGGCCGAAGGGCCTGTTTCCGCGCTGTATCTCTAAACTAAATAAACTAAACAAAATATACATCATTCAATCATCCTCTGGAGAGAACTTGCAAAATCACTGCTGATTTTCATCATCTTTCAGGGCATAACTGCAGAGGGTCTCATTCCTCCCTTGCCACCCTTTGTACACTCCTCTGTGAGAGAGAGAAGGTGAGAGAAGGTGAGAGAGAGAGAGAGAAAGTGAGGCGCCTCCCTACTAGCTCTGTTCCCTTGTCACAGGTGAGGAAGACTGAGCCACTGGGGCGAACCCCAGACCACCAGCACCAACGGTGATGAAACAAACTACAGAGCGGAGGTGCAGAACCTGGCGGACTGGTGCTCTGATAACAACCTGTCCCTAAATACCACCAAGACCAAGGAGCTGATCATCAACTTCCGTAGGTCACACAACGGGGAATACGCCCCGATCTTTATCAATGGGGACAGTGTGGAGAGAGTGTCCAGCTTCAAGTTTCTGGGCACTCACATTTCGGAGGACATAACATGGTCCACTAACACTGCTGCGCTGGTCAAGAAGGCACAGCAACGACTGTTCTACCTAAGAACACTGAAGAAGTCTGGTCTACCCCAACAGCTGCTGACGACATTCTACCGCTGCACCATAGAGAGCATCCTAACACATGGCATCTCAGCTGCACGGAGG
Source organism: Rhinoraja longicauda (assembly GCF_053455715.1). Lineage (NCBI taxonomy): Eukaryota > Metazoa > Chordata > Chondrichthyes > Rajiformes > Arhynchobatidae > Rhinoraja > Rhinoraja longicauda. The sequence goes on from NC_135976.1 coordinate 4,005,519, forward strand.
CAGAGAGAAAAGCTCTACAGCGGGTAGTCCATAGAGCTCAGAGGGCCATCGGAACACAGCTACCAGCCTTGAAAGGCATCTACAACACACGATGCCTCAGAAAAGCCACCAGCATCCACAAAGACTCTTCACACCCCTGCAACAGTCTGTTCGAACTTCTACCATCGGGCAGACGATACAAGGCCTTCTACGCCCGCACCTCCAGACTCAGGAACAGCTTCATCCCCAGGGCCATAGCTGCCATGAACCGGTCCTGCAGAGCCGGATGGTCACATCGCACAGTGAACCGGCACAGATCTACTTGAACTTTATTCTGTTTTAAATCTGTTCTAATTTGTTTCATTGGGTTGTTTAAATAAATACTAACTAGCTAATTGATTTATTGCATCGTATGGGAGGCGCATTCCCAATCTCGTTGTACCCCTGTACAATGACAATAATGATATATTGTATTGTATTGTAGACAGCCAGCATCTCTACTGAGGCTAACACTGAGTGGCCGGGGCTAGCCTGTGCCTCTTCCTGCCCATGGGCAGCGAGGGACTGTGCTCACACACAGAGGCTAAGACTGAGCCGCCAGGTTAACCCAGAATGCACCTGCGTTGCCTCTTCAACCCTAAAGCTGAGGCTCCAGGAAAAACCTGAGACCGCCAGCGCCTCTTCTTGAGTCAAGGGTGAACTGAGCAATGGAGAAACCTGAGGTGGCCTCACCTCCTCCTTCAATGACCAGGACCGAGCTGCTGGGACAAGCCTGCGATCGGCTGTGCCACCGCACATACAGCCTGACAGTAAGGGTCAGCCTCATGGGCCTGGACTTTCTTAACACATATCACGTGATGTCAACCTACTGCGAGTGGTGGTATGGTCATTGCCATAGCCGGTATCACCCCTGATGTCACACAATGTACAGGGGCCAAGTACCAACCAGGGGTGGCACAGAGACGCAGTGGTAGAGTGGATGACTTACAGTGCCAGAGACCTGTGTTCAATCCTGATATTGGGTGGTGTCGGTATGGAGTTTGTACTTGTGACAGCCTGGGCTTTCTCCAGTTGCTCCGGTTTCCTACCACATTCCAAAGAAGTCCACGTTTGCAGGTTTATTAGATTCTGTAAATTGTCCCTTGTGTGTCGGATAGAACCAGTGTATGGGCGATCGTTGGTCTAGCAGCAGAAGGGCCCGTTTCCCCGCTGTATCTCTGAACTAAACTTAGCAAACTGCTTAGCTTTGGATGTGGAAGGAGAAGAAATGATCTCAAACTCCACATAAATAGCCCTGGGATTGTACCTGGATTGCTGGAGGTCGAGATGGAAGCTTGTGCCAACACAAGTATGGTAGTGTGGCGCCATCTTGGGGTCAAGCCACTTACTGATCGAACCTTCGTCACCAGAACTGGAACGATCACGTGACAGGGAGATGACAGTTGACAGTTGGAGATGACAGTTGACAGTTGGAGATGACAGTTGACAGTTGGAGATGAGAAGCTCAGCTCGAGGCCACGAGTGAACAGACGTCTGGTGCACCTCTCAACAGCAACAAGCACCTAACTGTTCTCCTTTCCGAAAGCTTGTACTTTTTTTTCCATTCCAAGTAGTTACCCAATTCCCCTTTAAACATTGTGTAGGAAGGAACTGCAGATGCTGGTTTAAACTGAAGATTGACACAAAATGCTGGAGTAACTCAGCGGGCCAGGCAGCATCTCTGGAGAGAAGGAATGGGTGACGTTTTGGGTCGAAACTGAAGTCTGAAGAAGGGCCTCGACCCTGAAACGTTACCCACTCCTTCTCTCCAGAGATGCTGCCTGTCCCGCTGAGTTACTCCAGCATTGTGTGTCTCTCCCGCTTTGCACATTGCAAATCTGCTGCAGCAGTCCCACACAGGGTCTTACACGTTATCGCAACTCCCTTCTTGCAAACATTTCTCTTTTTCCCCACCCTCCAGTTACAGCACGCTTGAAGCATTATTTAAAACAAAACGAGATGTTAATTTGAAAAGGAGCAGTAAAGATAAGGAGGAGTGATCAAGAGGGAGAAAATTATCCTTGATTGCATGTTAGAAATTATGATACAACAGTGAATACTCACTGGAGCCTGTTCCACTGAACCTGGCTCCACTGAGAGCTCCTTCAGTGCAGTGCTTCCCCATCAGTTCCCTGGGAGGGTCAGCCTGGATTATAAGATGTGGAGTGTCCCTCACATACGGTACAATAACATGGAGATAAAACTGGGCCAATGCTTACAATTAAGTCTAGTTAACAATGGAAGACTGAGCTAGGTTTGGTCACTGTTGCCTGCATGGAGTCAGAGCTCACTATGGGGATCATGCTGGAACTGGGTAAATAGCTGAGGGTCGACCAATATGAATGACGGAAGACATGGGTAAAGGTTCCACCAATTACCACCTGATGAGTGTTTGAAGGCACCAGGCCTGCACTCGCTGGAGTTTAGTACAATGAGGGGGGACCTCATTGAAACGTACCGAATAGTGAAAGGCCTGGATAGAGTGAATGTAAAGAGGATGTTTCCACTAGGGGGAGAGTCGAGGACCAGAGGCCACAGCCTCAGAATAAAAGGACGTACCTTTAGGAAGGAGATGAGAAGATATTTATTCAGTCAGAGGATGGTGAAACTGTGGAATTCATTGCCACAGACAGCTGTGGAGGCCAAGCCAATGGATAATTTCAAGGAGGAGATTGACAGATTTGTGATTAGTACGGGGGTTACGGGAAGAAGGCAGGAAAATGGGGTTGAGAGGGAAAGATAGATCGGCCATGATTGATGGCAGAAATGACCTTATTCTGCTCCTGGAACTTATGAAAATCCACCCATTTATTACTGGTTATTATTCATATTATAGTTTACATCTTGGAACTCTACTGAGAAAAGTAGCTCACACTAATGAGATTTTGTGCCATGCAGCAAGCACTTCAGATGGAGAAGGTCTTTTACAGATAGACTTCCCAGATCTAATGAGCAATTTTATTAAAATACACAAGAAGCTTTCAGACTAATCAACCAGCTGGAAATGTTTTGCAGATACAATATGTCCAAAACGATCAATCTCATTCAATCAGAGTCTTGAGCTTGCTCTTAATTTATGTAGCCACTTCTTTGTTCAATTGAACTGAGAGCGGTCCATTTCTCAGTGAATGCTGATGTTGCATTTTCTTAGAGGGTAGAGTCAAGATCATAAAACCATCGCCATTCCACCCTAAAGGGCCTGTCCCAGTTACATGATTTTTAAGGCGACTGTCAAAGTCGTAGCAGATCGCCAACATTTTTTTTTACCCTACGACAATGACCACGACAATGACCACGACAATGCCGAGTCAGGTCGATATAAGTTACTTTTTTTGTGAAATTAGCACCTGGCTAAGAGATTACACCATCTTCGGAAACATCGCGTAATCCCCACGCTTACCTGACCGTCAAACTGTCGCCTCCAATCTACCTGTCAAATGTCCTGACGGTAAATAAATTGGTTAAACAAAACTATCTTCTGGTATCTTCAAATGCCTTTTCTTAATTGAATATTACGTGCTTCTAAATGCATCTGCGACAACCTAGCAAACCTGGGGACAGCGTGCGACAGACAGCGCCCGCAATAAGCTACGATACCTGGCGACAAGCCAGCTGTCGGCGAGAAATTTCCAGCAGGTAAATCTTTCCGCGACGCGCTGAGATCCGCTACGATTCTTTGAAGACTCCTCACGATCATGCCCGCGACACCCCGGCAAACGTTCGGCGACAGCCTAGTCGCCGGCAGTCGCCTTAAAATCACCTAAGTGTGACAGGCCCTTAAGGCTTATGCCGGCTCATAGTACAGCAATCTCTCAGTTTAGTTTAGTTTAGTTTAGAGATTCAGCGTGGAAACAGGCCCTTTGGCCCAACGAGTCCGCACCGACCAGCGATCCCCGCAGATTAACACTATCCTACACCCACTAGGGACAATTTACACGAACACCAAGCCAATTAACCTACAAACCTGTACGTCCTTGGGGTGCGGGAGGAAACCGAAGATCTCGGAGAAATCCCACGCAGGTCACGGGGAGAACGTACAAACTCCGTACAGACGGCGCCCTGCTGCCTCTTCTCCTGTGTACTTTCCCCGAGCACTCAAAATTATTCCTGTTAAAACGCCTGTTGAGTCTCCTTTCGGAAGCAGTAAATTTCACCTCCTAATTACTCTGTGAGAACAAAAATCCTCACACTTTCTGTGTATTCTTTATTCAAAATGCTAATGTAGTGTTCTCTAGCTGTTCAACCAGCCACTTACAGGACAATATCCTCTATTTACTTTATCCAAACCCATCATGATCTTGGATTTTATCCATTTTATTCAACATTTTTGTTCCAAGGTAAACAAACTCAACTTCTCCTTTACAGCCTGATCACTGAAATCTCTGATCCATGGATCTGTTCTAGTAGATCTTTTCTGCACTCTCTCTATCTAGGACTCACACAATTCCTAAAAGTGCAGTGTATTGGATGCAGTGCTCCAGCGATGGCTGAACCATTAGCTTGTACAGGTCTAACATCTTTACTTTCCTTCTCTATGCCTCTGGTTATGATATTCATAACCCCATGTTTTACTAATGATTCTCTGGACATCTTTGCCACTTTCTCAACATGCTTCCTACTCTTGAAGACACCCTGATCCTTTGCCTAGACACAAAAAGGCTGGAGTAACTCAGCGGGACAGGCAGCATCTCAGGAGAGAAGGAATGGGTGACGTTTCGGGTCGAGACCCTTCTTCAGACCTGAAACGTCACCCATTCCTTCTCTCCAGAAATGCTGTCCGGCCTGCTGAGTTACTCCAGCATTTTGTGTAAGAACATAACTGCAGATGCTGGTACAAATCAAAGGTATTTACTTCACAAAATGGTGGAGTAACTCAGCAGGTCAGGCAGCATCTCAGGAGAGAAGGAATGGGTGACGTTTCAGGTCGAGACCCTTCTTCAGACTGATGTCAGGGGGGCGGGACAAAGGAAGGATATAGGTGGAGACAGGAAGATAGAGGGAGAACTGGGAAGGGGGAGGGGAAGAGAGGGACAGAGGAACTATCTAAAGTTGGAGAAGTCAATGTTCATACCACTGGGCTGCAAGCTGCCCAGGCGAAATATGAGGTGCTGTTCCTCCAATTTCTGGTGGGCCTCACTATGGCACTGGAGGAGGCCCATGACAAAAAGGCCAGACTGGGAGTGGGAGGGGGAGTTGAAGTGCTCAGCCACCGGGAGATCAGGTTGGTTAAGGCGGACTGAGCGAAGGTTTGGATAGAGAGAATGGGGGAGCATAAATGGATTGTAGTCCATTGCAAAACTGGACTCTGAAGGGGAGGGTTTCAATTGAAATGGTGGGATTGGAGTGGACATAAATGCCAGGTTGTACGAGAAACAGAGAGGGAGGGATTGACATTGTTTGTCTGGTATTTACAGGCTTGTTGAGCTGTGGCAAGTACGAATGACACTGTTCCTATGTTGGTAGATATGACAATTCAATACTTTTGACTCTCTTGACTCTGAACCTTGATTACATGACTCAGCACACACTTCTAATATGCTGTAGGGATGGGGATGATTGGTGTGAGGATGAGACTAATTATTTTAGAGCTCAGATTGGTGTCTGCTTCAGGAACGCATTCTACCACAAAACTGCCCCAAAGTGGTTTGTGATTCAGATGAAATCCCCCTGATGGGGTATCTTAAATAATGTATTAAATTCCACAACGTTGGTAGAGGCATTGGCAGTAAAACGAGGCAGCCTCGACAATGGAATGCATTCCCCATCCTAATGAACAGTAGGAAAACGATCACCTCATCAAGTTTGACATAGGCCCATTTTTTTGAGTTGAGCTTCATGCCTCAGGGCATGGAGTTATGAACCTGCCACTTCTCCCCCTTCACACTGGAACACATGGGCCTTTCAGAGCAAAGTGGGGATGTGGATCCTGTTGCTGAATATTAAAGCAGACGGATATTGCTGACGGATGACGGATCCTGCAAGAGTTTAAGACTAGTACTATCACAAGAGCTATTACTCAGAGGAAGAGATTGTGCGGGGCAGCAAGTGGGCCCTTGGTAATGCTCGCACCCCTCTCTGGCTTTACGCTAACACTCAGTGATTAATGGAGGCAGCCAACCATTTACTCCCAAAGCAACGCAATTCGACATGTGACTCTGCTGGGTATTTATAACAGTCCTAGAAAACAGCTTGAACGCTGCCCAATTGCGCAATCTGTTATTGCAACTCCATTGTGGTCTTCTCCACCTTCTCCGGAGACAAGGAGTCATTAATTCCTGACTCCGTCTGACAGCAATTGAACCAGCAACCCATTGGAACTATGCAGCTTTGGCATTTATCCCTCTGCTAATGAATTTGAGTCTCAGGAATCTGAGGCTGGGAATCTGTTGATGAAACAGAAGCGATTTACTTTTGTTACAGACGGCCCTTCCTACTTTCTGAGCAACAGCCATTTATATAGAGTGCCTTTAATGTGATAATACATTCGGAATTGAAGAACCACCAGAGAAAATACGTCAGAACACATAAAAGGTGGTATGAGACACCTAGAATCTGCAGGGAAGATAAATACTGAAGTGGAGAAATTTAAAGAGGAAATTGAAAGCAGGAGTGCAGTTGTGAACGACCATCTATATCATTGGTGCCCCCGGCTAACTTTGATCGGACTTTACTGGCTTTATCTTGCACCAAACACTATTCACAAGTTCACAAGTTATAGGAGTAGAATTAGGCCATTCGGCCCATCGAGTCCACTTCGCTGTCCAATCATGGCTTATCTCTGCCTCCTAATCCCATTTTCCTGTCTTCTCCCCATAACCCTTGACTCCCTTCTAAATCAAGAATCTGTCTATCTCTGCCTTAAAAATATCCACTGACGGCCTCCACAGCCCTCTGTGGCAATGACTTCCACAGATTAACTACCCTCTGATTAAAGAAGTTCCTCCCCACCTCCTTTCTAGAAGAGTGCAATTATTCCCTTATCATGAATCAGCACACTGTGAATGGCTCGATTGTAATCGTGTATCGCCTTTCCGCTGACTGGTAAGCACGCAACAAAAGCTTTTCACTGTACCTCGGGACATGTGACAATAAACTCAACTGAACAAACTGAATTGAAGTCCTGGTGGCCAAAAGCATAGTTCAACAGCAGAATGAAACCAATTGGTGAAGTCTGAGGCTGGAAATGGTAGAGTGCAAAGACCATGGAGGCTTACAGGACACTTGTGGTGAGCTCCAATATGGAGATTGTTATAGTTTTGGCTGCTCCAACTTCTAGATGGTACAAAATGGGAAGACAAACCAGAAGAGCACAAGAAGAGTTAAGTCTGGAAATTTGACCTACGGCAAATTACACACAGATTTATCCAAGGACTTCTATATTTTGGAAACAAATATTATTAATGAGAGATTAGTACGGGTGTCAGGGGTTATGGGGAGGAGGTAGGAGAATGGGGTTGAGAGGGAGAGGCAGATCAGCCATGATTGAATTCAGAATTCAGAATTACCTTTATTTGTCATCCAAAAAACAGTTTTTTTGGACGAGATTTCGTCACCCACAGTCCAACAATAGAGCAATAAAATAAGCAAATTACACAACCCCAACCAACACAAAACACAAAACATAAAAGAAACATCCATCACAGTGAGTCTCCTCCAGTCACCTCCTCACTGTGATGGAAGACCAGAATGTCTTTTTTCTTCCCCTGCCGTCTTCTCCCGTGGTCAGGCTGTTGAAGTTGCCACGTTGCAGGCCGCGCCAGACGGTGAAAGGTCCGCAGCGGGCCGACCCAAGCCCCGCGATACGGGGTGGGCGAACACGCTGCCGCTGCCGGAGCTCCCGATGTCGGCATCCACGCGGCCCGAGCCGAAGCCTCCGAGGCGAGTCGCAGCCGCTCCCGCAGCCTCCGAAGACAGCCGGCTCTGCTGATGGTAAGTCAGCGAATCAGAGCCCCAGGTGGTCCCGGGTGGAGGCCGCCAGCTCCAGGTGTTTGGCCAATGGTAGGCCGCAGCAGGAACGGAGACCCGACCCAGAAAACAAAGGTCGGGTCTCCGTTCGGAAGAGACAATTTTACAGTCCCCCCCCCACACACATAGTACAGTGACCACACATAGTACAGTGACCACACATAGTACAGTGACCACACATAGTACAGTACCACAAAAAAACACGACATCACATCTACAATTAAGACAAAAAAACAACAAAAACACAAAGACAAACGGACCGCAGGTAAGCCGCAGCTGCTAGGGCAGCGCCGCCATTTTGTGGAGATCATGAATGGCGGAGTAGACCTGATGGTCTAATTCTGCTCCTATCATTTATGAACTTATGAAAATCCAAATACATAAAGACTGAGCTTGTTAAATATTTACACACTGATACGGAATATTTTCACGTGAAATTTGATTCTTTGAATTAGCAGCTTTGATAAAAGGATGGAGAAAGAGTTTTAAGTTCTAATAGCAAATTTCAAGGAACATTTCAGCAAATTGCACTGCAATGTTCAGTGCTACCAGCATTTTTCAATGACAGTTCCGAAGGGTTAAAACCATGGTTTGCAGGGAGGTGCAGACCAGAACAAAGCATTAGCAAATTAAAATAAGAAGAAATGAGAACTAGGAGAGACAAATATCATCAGAATTAAGAATGGTTCAGAAAGAGATCAGACAGACAAAGAAGTCTGAGGTGACTTTGAAATTCAATTGCACGATGCTATTTTCTTTCCTGCATTACTTGATAGAAAATCATTTTCCAATGAAATGCAATAATGACTATTTCAGGGTCAGATTCGTGCCACACTGGAAATTTGATTGGGCGTCTCGCCCTTGCTTGCCCGAGGCTGTTCCCACATCAGCTGAGCGTAGCTTGGCTTTATTCTAGACTAAGTATTCCCAGGAGCAACCACAGTTGAGCATCAACCTAGAACCTTGCAGCAAAGGAACACTTTGCATAGTAAGACCCTAATTTAGCTTTGACCATTGCTGCACCTTGCAACATGTAGCACCACACCTCCACTTGGTGATCTTGTTCCTCCAAGGCTCAGGCTCCAGCCCCGCACTCTCATCAGAGCAGGCAATCTGATCCGCACCATCGGCACCACGCCTGCTTACTGCAACGTGCAGCGAAGCTACTTGGCCTACTAGGCCCATGCTATCTTTCAAAAGAGCAATCTCATCAGCCCAATTCCACCACTTACTTCCCCGTAACCCTGGAACTTATTCCCTATTGCATTACAAGCTTTCATATCGCTCTAGATTAATTTGTCTCTTACCAATGTCTGGGATTTTTTAGATTTAGATTTAGAGATACAGCGCAGAAACAGGCCCACCGGGTCCGCGCCGCCCAGCGATCCCCGCACACTAACACTATCCTACACACACTAGGGACAATTTTTACATTTGCCCAGCCAATTAACCTACATACCTGTACGTCTTTGGAGTGTGGGAGGAAACCGAAGATCTCGGAGAAAACCCACGCAGGTCACGTGGAGAACGTACAAACTCCGTACAGACGGCGCCCGTGGTCAGGATCGAACCTGAGTCTCCGGCGCTGCATTCGCTGTAAGGCAGCAACTCTACGGCTGCGCCACCGTGCCGGGAGATTTACACTGGACAATTAACTAACCCACATGATCTTGGGATGTGGAAAGAAACGAGAGCATCTGGAGGAAACCCACGCCTTCACAGGGAGAACACACCGACCCCATCTTTACTCCAACCCCATCTTTACATCTTTACTTGTTTATGCTTTATTCTTAATCGTTAACTGTATGTTTGTGTTGTCATTTGTGAGCGGAGCACCAAGGCACATTCCTTGTATGTGCACATACTTGGCCAATAAACTTATACTTACTTATTATTATACTTATCTTGGCACCGTTCAAGGTCAGCATCAAACCTGGGTCATTGAAGCCATGAGGTAGCAGCGCAAACTATTTTGCCACTGTGCCAACTTTATCCAATTGCCACTAAGTTCATTAACATTCCTCCCATCCATACCCAACTGTGTGGTCGATGCTCCTCACTCCCAGCCCGACCTCTCCCATCCTGTGGCCCTGGTCCCACTTGCGGATCGCCCTGGTTTGTGTCCGCTTATGGTCTCCCTTGCACCCCCTCTGACCTGAGTTCTGGGTTGCATCTTTGGCAGGGACAATGTGAAACAGCCTTTAGGTGGCACCTGGGTCCTTGGCTGTTGCTGAGGGTTGAAGAAGCCCTCACAGTGAAATGGTCCTTGCTGTACTGCTGCTAGCCTATGGCCACCTGCTGTTCCCATCAGGGTGCACGAGCATTTCTAAGCTCGTGTGTGAAAATACAGGGAGTGTGAAATAGTGGGTATGTAAGCTGTCAGTTGAAAGTTGCCACTTGGAGTTCTGATGGAGTCATCCAAGAAATAGAGGATGCAGAAAGAAATAATTCTGATTAAACCTATTCAGAAAGTACAGGGAAGGAAGGCAGATGGGGGCGGATGTAACGCAAGGGTTCCCAACCTGGGGTAAATTTACTCCAGGGGGTACATTTCACCTACCCAGGGGGTACATTTGTTGACTCTAGATTTGTACATATTGACTGACTGTGTTTGGTTCTGGTAGCTGTTCATCATTAGTTGTTCATAAATAAGTGAAGTAACATTGTTATGTTCTATTATTATTGTTATTAGAACTTAAAATAATAATGTTAAAAACAGTACTTTTAAATTTCAATAGACAATAGACAATAGACAATAGGTGCAGGAGGAGGCCATTCGGCCCTTCGAGCCAGCACCGCCATTCAATGTGATCATGGCTGATCATTCTCAATCAGTACCCCGTTCCTGCCTCGTCCCCATACCCCCTGACTCCGCTATCCTTAAGAGCTCTATCTAGCTCTCTCTTGAATGCATTCAGAGAATTGGCCTCCACTGCCTTCTGAGGCAGAGAACTCCACAGATTCACAACTCTCCGACTGAAAAAGTTTTTCCTCATCTCAGTTCTAAATGGCCTACCCCTTATTCTTAAACTGTGGCCCCTGGTTCTGGACTCCCCCAACATTGGGAACATGTTTCCTGCCTCTAACGTGTCCAACCCCTGAATAATCTTATACGTTTCGATAAGATCCCCTCTCATCCTTCTAATTTCCCCCTTTGTCAGTTGCTTTATTGTGGTTCAAGTGTAAACTCAAATTACTGAACAAAACAGGGTTGGGGGAAATTTACATTCGAAAAGTTGCAAAGAGGTAAACGGGACGAGAAAGGTTGGGAACCCCTGATGTAACGCTATTGATCAAACGCAACATAGCAGTGGTGGATAGGGGTTTGCAATAGAGAGTTTGGTTGGAAGCATGGAACGTTAGAGTGATTACACTGCTGGTGGGCACCTCAGATCACCAAATAGTGTGGGGCACATGGACAATCCACTGACGTTTCAACAAGTCGTGAAAACGTCGCAAAAGTGATTGTGGAAGATTTGAGTTATGCAAATAACTGAATAACGTAAGGTGGTGTAGTGGTAGAGCTATTGTCTTACAGCGCCAGAGACCTGGGTTCAATCCCGACTACGGAGTTTGCACGTTCTCCCCGTGACCGCGTGGGTTTTCTCCGAGATCTTTGGTTTCCTCCGACACTCCAAAGACCTACAGGTTTGTAGGTTATTTGGCTAGGTGTAAATGTAAATTGTCCCTAATGTGTGTAGGATAGCGTTGGTGTGCAGGGATCACTGGTTGGCGTGGACTCAGTGGACGAAGGGCCTGTTTCCGCGCTGTGTCTCTAAACTAAACTAAACACTGGGAATGCACTCAGTGTGAAGGATGAGATGTGTACAAGAGCTGTCATGATCAACAAGCCTTCAGCTCCGTGAGGAAAGGAAATAAGCTGCATCTTGTTCGAGCAAAGAAAGAGGAAAGGCGGAACATATTTAAGTAGCTGGACACCTCAGTGGAACAGCTGGTGGAACCACTGCATTACAGCTCACGTTTGATCCTGGCCTGTGGTGCTGTCACATGGAGTTTGTATGTTCTTAGGAACTTGTGCTCCGGTTTCCTACCATATCCCAAAGACATGGGGATTAGCAGCTTAGTTGGGCACTGTAAAGCTGGCCCGTGCATGTAGGTGAGTGGCAATGTTTGGGGGGATTGGACAGTGTAGAATTAGTGCAAATAGATGTTTGATGGGTACAAACTCAGTGGGCCGAAGGACATCTTTCCATGCTGAGTGATGACGATCTCAATGATCTAGAGGAAAATTCAAGAAACACTGATCTCAATGTAATTGGATTACAGTTGTCAATTAATGGGGAAATTTCTCAATTGAGTGAAAAAACAGAACGCTGAGACTAATGGAACATAGGATGCTATAAACACAAGGGGTATATAATAGTCTCCATCCATCACATTTGTTCCATCTGACGTGAACCAGTTTCAACATTTTGAACATCAGCCTCTGAAATATAGTATTGAAAGGACAATGGTAGAAACTAGTAGTAGAAACTAGAAGGATGTAGACTGATGAAATGGGCAGACACATGTTTGATCATCGAGTGAAATTTAATAAAGAAAAGTTTCAACTGGTACAATTTGGGAGGGGGGACGTTCGAGTGGGATTTATTAATGGTAAAAAAAGCAATGCCCGATATTAATAGGGGTGCCAACTATAGCACTCCCAAATACGGGACAAGGTGACGTCACCGCCCCGCGCCCCACGTGACCTCACCCAGGCAGCGGCCACGTGCTCCCGCTCCACCAATGGTGGCCGCCCGGGCCGGGAGGCGGGTTGCTATGCCCGTTAGGTGGCGAGTGGGCCTCCGGGCCTACACTGTTCCTGACCTACACTGCCCGGAAGGTAGGCACGGATTTCAACCAGCATTTGCAGATTTTTTCCTACCTACACTGTCCGGGCCTACAGCGCCCCCCGGGCCTAATACGGGACAAGGGCGGTCCTGTACAGGACAAGCCAATTTAGCCCAAAATACGGGATGTCCCGGCTAATACGGGACAGTTGGCAACCCTAGATATTAATCAGCTGGCATCTTGTAGCTGAAGTACTGTCTTGCTTTGGAAATCACACCTTTGACAGCATGCATACACATCTATTACAGTTAGAGCACAGAGGTGAAGAACGATGAATTTGAACACTTTATTGTCACATGCAACAAGTCACGGTGAAATTCTTTGCTTGCACACTCAAGGTATGCGAGTAGTCAACACATAAAGGGCGCTGACAAAGTTACAAAGTATCCCGTGCCAGGTCCCCCTTAGTTCTCCCCCCCTCCCATTCCCCCTCCTCCTCCTCCCCCTGTCTCACGGCGGTCCCCCCACGCCAGGTCCTCCATTGTTCTCCTCCCTCCCTCACGGCGGCCAGATGAGTGAAGTCGGGATTGGTCACTTTAGATCAAATGAAGTTAAGAGGAAACTAAAAAGAGGTGCTCACAATTGTCACAGGTTTTAGTAACCCAACTCAGGAAATATTTTTTCACTGATGACACCTTTGCGTACCAGGGGACAGAGACAGAAAAGGTACATGGAAAAACACTGCAAGAGAGGACAATAGACAATAGACAATAGGTGCAGGAGGAGGCCATTCGGCCCATCGAGCCAGCACTGCCATTCAATGTGATCATGGCTGATCATTCTCAATCAATACCCCGTTCCTGGGTTCTCCCCATACCCCCTGGCTCCGATATCCTTAAGAGCTCTATCTAGCTCTCAAATGCATTCAGAGAATTGGCCTCCACTGCCTGCTGAGGCAGAGAATTCCACAGATTCACAACTCTCTGACTGAAAACGTTTTTCCTCATCTCAGTTCTAAATGGCCTACCCCTTATTCTTAAACTGTGGCCCCTTGTTCTGGACTCCCCCAACATTGGGAACATGTTTCCTGCCTCTAACGTGTCCAACCCCTTAATATTCTTGGAGATGAGGAGAAATTGATTTAATTCAAAAGTACTTTGTTCATTTGAAACTCTTGAAGTAGAATTGGGTAAATAATTCCCCTGAGTAATTGCTTGAAATCTGATTTCACTTACACACAAAACAGGATCCAATGAATAGTGTCAGAATGAACTGAGGGTGCTGGTTTACACCAAAGATGGACACACAATGTAGGGGTAACTCAATGGGACAGGAGGCGTCTCTGGAGAGAAGGAATAGGTGATGTTTTGGGTCAAGACCCTCCTCCAGAAACATCCAGAAAAGCTGCCTGTCCCAATGAATAGTGTAGGAAGGAACTGCAGATGCTGGTTTAAACCAAAAATAGACACAAAAAGCTGGAGTCACTCAGTGGGTCAGACAGCATCTCTGGAGAAAAGGAATGAATAGGTGACGTTTCGGGTCGAGGCCTTTCTTCTGACTCGACCCAGAACGTCACCTATTGCTTTTCTCCAGAGATGCTGTCTGGCCTGCTGAGTTATTCAAGCTTTGTGCCTATCGTCGGTTTAAACCAGCATCTGCAGCTCCTTCCTACACAGGAGAATACACTGCCCTTCTTCATGTTGTGCTCTGAAGGATTTACACCACAAGGCCAGATGGACCCAAGGTTTGTAATCTCACACCCAAGGCACTGGTGCATTCCCTCAGTGCCAGCCTGCTTTCTGTGCTTCACTCCCTAGAGTTGGAACCGAAACAATAGCCGGAGGCTTGCGATCCACTGAGCCAAAACCGACATCGATTTGATCAGCCGAGCAACTATTAGTGACATACAATAACATCCACTTCAATCCCATCAACTAATTGCTGACAACAGGCCATTCGTCCTGCCCTTACACAAGAACGATCGGTGTGAGATTAGCTCAATATTGTAAGATCAATGTGATCTTGCTAAGGATGAGCATACATGCTTGAAATATGTTTATTAAAGGTGGATTTGTTTATGTAAAATGAACGTGCACAGTGGCACAGCGGTAGAGTTGCTGCCTTACAGCGCTTGCAGCACCGGGGACCCGGGTTCCATCCCGACTACGGGTGCTGTCTGTACGGAGTTTGTACGTTCTCCCCGTGACCTGCGTGGGTTTTCTCCGAGATATTCGATTTCCTCACACACACCAAAGACGTACAGGTTTGTAGGTTAATTGGCTTGGTATATGTAACAATTGTCCCTAGTGTGTGTAGGATAGTGTTAATGGTCGGCGTGGACCCGGTGGGCCGAAGGGCCTGTTTCCGCGCTGTATCTCTAAAACTAAAACTGAACTAAAACTGATTAACATTACAGCCACGAATAAAAGGAAGTCCTGTATTTTTATAATGCCTTTCATAACCTGTGACATCTGCAGCAACTTGACTTGCAAAAATAATTCAGGCTGAATTTCATCTTTTAGGAAGTGTATTTATTTATTCCAAGCCTGCCGACTGCACTTATCTTACACAGATCAACCAACAAAAATATCTACCAAGGATGAAAGCAGTGAAACAGGATAAGCTTCCAACTTATCATGACCTTGTTGGCCTGAAGAAGAACAATTGACAACTGCAAACATTCAATTGTTATTTCTGCACAAGTTACATATGTTACCACCACATCCTGAAGCACTCCTAAAGAAGTTGCTATTGTCGTCCAATCTCCAAAGTAATGTAGGAGATGTGGTGGTCAAGTGTTCACAGGCCAATCCAAACAATGAAACGATGACGATCAAATCATTTTTTGATATGATGTTGAAAAGGGACACAGATTGTTTCGGACACCAGGAGGTAACTCCCTTGCATTTCATCAGAGTGTACGTTGTAATCCCTCTGAGAGAGAAGAAAGATTTTTAGTAGATGTCACTGGAAGTTCGGTGGCTATTCTCCAATTTGACCCTTGACCAGTTGGGAGTAGTTTATATTATTGTGAGTCTGGAGTTATTGATAAGCCTTTCATCGTCCGGCGCGGCCTGGAATAGGCCGCGGGATTTTCTCCGCCCGGCGGGGGCTTCAATGTCGGGAGCCACGATCGCCCCGACGTGCAGGTGCAGCATCTTCACCTGCCCTGAATTGTGGGGCTTGGGTCGGTCTACTGCGGACCTTTCACCGTCCGGCGCGGCCTGGAATGTGGCAACTACAACAGCTTGACCGCGGGTGAAGACGGCAGGGGAAGAGAAAAGACATTCTGGCCTTCCATCACAGTGAGGAGGTGACTGGAGGAGACTCACTGTGATGGATGTTTCTTTTTTTGTGTTGTGTTGGTTTGTGATTGTGTGTGTAATTGCTTATTTTATTGCTCTTATTGTTGGACTGTGGTGACGAAATCTCGTCCAAAAGACTTGTTTTTTTTGGATGACAATAAAGGTAATTCTGATTCTGATTCTGATTCTGATAAGGGATGCAGGTTTCATTGTTTGAATGCCAATGAGGAACTGGTTGGGCTTTTATGATCAACTATTAATTCCATGGTCACAATAGCCTTTAATTCTGGAATTTATAATTCCATTGCCCAGCACCTGAAGTGGGATTTGAGCTTTTGTTTTTGGACCAATGGACCAGAAATGTAACCACGATCCTATTCCATTCAGTGAAGGGGCCTTGGTTTAACATGTAATGATGAAATATATATAACATAAATGGGGGGAATTGATTCTGATAGATGTAGAGACAATATGTTCTCTAATTAGCGTTTCAACTCAGTAGAGTGACCATGAAAATAGAAAGAATTCTTTCTTCCTGTCTGTCTCATTATCTGCTCGGTGTCCAAATTGTTGAGAGTCCAACTCTTCACATGAAAGAGACTGTGAACTGAACTAAACTTCAGCAATTAGCAACATGGCTGATGGTCTCCTGGCTCCTGACAAACTGGCTCATTCTAAAATTGTTTTCTTTAATTATATGTGCCATCATCCTGAAGCTGCCGTCTTTCCTTTGGCCTTGAATGAATCTCAATTTTCTAATTAACCAGGAAGTGTGTGTTGAATTGACACCAGTACAGTCTCCTGTTTCTGTGCCTTCAGATTCTGATGCTTTGCCTCACAGTTGAGCATCAATACAAATCCACCCTGAAACCCATCTGGGGAGGGATTGCAGCAGGTTTTTTTTTGCAAGCAGTGAATAGTCCTGGTTTGGAATTCACTGCCTGGCACGATGGTGGAAGCATTGTTTGAATACCGGAGAGGAAAATAACAATGAAAAGCATGGCAATGGGGGAAAGAGCAGGTGGACGGAAAAACGGAATATTATTCAACTTGCACAAGACTAATGAGCACTGTGCAAAGAGATTTCTAGCTGCCTTTAGACCAGAAACACAGAAAATTAGTATGAAGGTATAAGAGGTAATTAGGAAGACAAATGTAGTGTTAGCCTTGGATGGAGTTTAAAAGTAAAGGATTGCTACATGCAATTATGTTCTCCTTATAAAAGGAGATATATATAAATATTTTTTTTAATAATTTCTTTATTTATTTTTCCGGTCAATACAATACAACAGAATGACCATACAGTTATGAAAGTTAAATAGTACAAAATCATTATATCAAAAATAAAACAATAGAATATATTTCTCTGACCGAAAAAAACCGGTGTAGGTAGAAGCCAAAGCTTATTGTGCCTACCCTTAATACTTAACACAGCATTACCCTAACTAGCCAAAATAGCAGTGAAACAAAACAGTAAAACAAAACATCATTAATAAACACAACATCACAAGTCAGAAGCAGATAAACAAAACACAGAAAGAAACACAAATGTAATCAAGAAACATCATTTCTGTCATGTCAGTCATTTTTTTCAGTGCTGATCACATATTGTGTATCTTTCAAATATAATAGTTTTGAACATTTTCTTGAATTTACACATATTACTACTCTTTTAATTCATTGTTGCAACTATTCCATATATACATATATATATATATATACATACACACACACACACACACACACACACACACACACACACACACACACACACACACACACACACACACACACACACACACACACACACACACACACACACACACACACACACACACACATATATATATATAAACATAGCACAAAAAGTAAGGAAATTTGTGTTTGGTAGATTATTTCTTTGTTGTAACAATGCTTCTTGGCAATAAATCTTATACCGTTGGAAAGCCTGTTTATTTCCCTTTTAAATGGTGCCACATTTGTAAGGAACATGCATTTGTGGGATGAGCAGCAGAGCTGAGTATATGGGTTGCGCCCATGAAAAATTTGCCAAATCTCTGCCAATGCCAAACAGCTTATTCTGCCTTTGACTCTTGTTCGGTGTTGTTTGGTGGATTGGATGATTGAAGTCTGAAGAAACAAGACATATTGGCAATTTAATAATTTATTCATTTAATAAACAGGAGCCACAGTAGCGTGTGGAAGAAACATACACAGCCATAACAGCCTGGCACCTCCCCCTCATGCTGGTCACCAGCCTGGTCACACACTGTTGTGGGATGGCATCCCATTCTTGTCAGCAGCTGGGGGTACCAGAAGCTCAAAACAAGAGTCAATAGCAACAGCAGAATAAGCTGTTTGGCATTGGCAGAGAAGATTTGGCAAATTTTTCATGGGCGCAACCCATATACTCAGCTCTGCTGCTTATCTCACAAATGCATGTTCCTTACAAATGTGGCACCATTTAAAAGGGAAATAAACAGGCTTTCCAACAGTATAAGATTTATTGCCAAGAAGCATTGTTACAACAAAGAAATAATCTACCAAACACAAATGTCCTTACTTTTTGTGCTATGTTCACTGGAGGCCAGTTCACTGGACTGTTGCATTATCTTACAAGGAAAGATTAAGTGGATTGGGGCGACGTTTTTATGAAGTGGGAAGAATGAGTGGTGATCTTCTTGGGGAAAAAAATAATGCTCTGATTGGACTTGATAGGGTAAATACTTCAAGGATAATTCGTCTAGTGGAGGAATCGAGAACCAGGAGCTTAGTCTTAGGATAAGATGGTGGCTGAGGATGAGAAGACATTTCTTCTCTCCAGGATTATGACTCTTTGAGTTGTGGAAGCTGAATCATCAAATATATTCGGGGCTCAGGTAAATATAATTATGGACAATGGAGAAATGAGGAGAAGGAGGGTGGAGGTGGGGGCGCTGATCAGATCAGCCTGACTTCACTAAACGATGGAGCAGGTTCCTCGAGGAGCCATGGAGACATGGAGCACAGCACAGAAACGGGCACCATGGCAACAAAATCTATGCCACTCATCAAGTACACATCTTTACTAATGAGGTGGACACAAAATGTTGGAGTAACTCAGCGGGACAGGCAGCATCTCTGGATGGAAGGCACGGGTGACGTTTCGGGTCGAGACCCTTCAAACATCACCCATTCCTTCTCTCCAGAGATTGCTGCCTGGCCCGCTGAGTTACTCCAGCATTTTGTGTCCATCTTCAGTGTAAACCAGCATCTGCAGTTCCTTCCTACACTCTATACTAATCAGATTTACCAGCACTTGGCTCATGGCCTTCTGTGCCTCAGCAATTACAGAGCTTTTCTGGATACTTTTCTAATGTTATGAAGCTCTCTGCCTGTGTCAACCCTGCAGGCAGATTCCTGATCCCATTTTCCCATGTTCTAACTTTCTTATGAATGGCTTAACGAGACTTTGATTCAGCAGAACATCTTAGTTCTATTCTCCGCATGGACTGCTTGTTCTAGATGGTTAGACACAAAATGCTGGAGTAACTCAGCGGGTCAGGCAGCATCTCGGGAGAGAAGGAATGGGTGACGTTTCGGGTCGAGACCCTTCTTCAGACTGATGTCAGGGGAGGGGGCGGGACAAAGATAGAAAGTAGTCGGAGACAGGAAGACTAGTGGGAGAACTGGGAAGGGGGAGGGTATAGAGAGGGGAGGCAGGGACTACCTGAAGTGGGAGAAGTCAATGTTCATACCGCTGGAGCGTAAACTGCCCAAGCGAAATATGAGATGTTATTCCTCCAATTTGCGCTGGGCCTCACTCTGACAATGGAGGAGGCCCAGGACAGAAGGGTCAGATTGGGAATGGGAGGGGGAGTTGAAGTGCTGAGCCACCGGGAGATCAGGTAGGTCAAGACGGACTGAGCGGAGGTGTTACTGGTCCTGACCCGTTGAGTTACTCCAGCATTTTGTGTCTACCTTCGATTTAAACCAGCACCTGCAGTTATTGTCCTCCTTCTTCTAAATGTTGGACCCACAACGCTGGAGCAACTCAGCATCACCGGCGAGGTGTTTCTGGGTGAGACTTTCTCCAGATGCAGAAGGGATTGAAGCTGAGCTGTTGCAATCTTCAACCGTTGACTAGATCTGTGCCCAAGGTTTCACACAGACTCTTCTCACTCTTCTCAGCACTTCTCACTGTTGTTAAACCAAACAGCTTCTACGTGGCTTTGTTTGTGATTCTCTGACCTTTTGCACTGAATGTGAAAAGCAGAACCTCAGGGCAAACTTCTTGAATGTTTTACTGGCTTTTTATTTGATGGCTAATTCAATTCAGCAACCGTGTCATGTCATCCCTGCCACTGTCACACATCGGTCATAATCACATTCACTCCACCGTGCTGCTGAAACCATCCTCCACTGCTCGGTCTCGCTCTAAACACAACTATTCCAAGTCTTTTCAGGTGGTTTATCATCGTCCTTCCTCTGACAGACAGGATTTTCTCAGCCCTTCCCTGTCTATATATCCAGTTATCGGAGAGACCATTTGAATAATACCTTTAATCTCAAGTGGACCTGAATACAGAGCAACACTATAATATAATAATGTTCTGGATGAAGGCCATTTAGATCGAGAAGGAGCTATAGGCATTGGAAAGGCTGTCGTGCAGATTGACGTGTATCAGACTGGGACTGTTATGAGAGGTTGCAAGAACCAGACTGTAATCCCATGAATTTAGAAGATTAAAGGATGATCTAACAGAAGTGTTTAAAATGATAAAAAGGATTGATGGAAACTATTTTCTGTAGCTGTGGAGTCCAGAACCAATTGGGGGGGGGGGGGGGGGGGGGAGTGAGAGGCAGACCTTTTAGAGTTCATGGCAAGAAGCATTACTTCATCCAAGGAGTAGGCACATGGTCAGAGGGTAGAGAGTTTATAAAGGAACCAATGTGATGAACAACAGTCAGCCTTCAAACTGCTTCCATTAAAGTCTATAAAGGGCGGCACGGTGGCGCAGTGGTAGAGTTGCTGCCTTACTCAAGTTCGATCCTGACTACGGGCGCCGTCTGTACGGAGTTTGTACGTTCCCCGTGACCTGCGTGGGTTTTCTCCGAGATCTTCGGTTTCCTCCCACACTCCAAAGACATACAGGTATGTAGGTTAATTGACTGGGTAAATGTAAAAATTGTCCCTAGTGTGTGTATGATAGTGTTAATGTGTGGGGATCGCTGGGCGGGGTGGACTCGGTGGGCCGAAGGGCCTGTTTCCGCGCTGTATCTAAAAAAAAATCTAAATCTAAATCTATATTGTGTCAGAAAAAAATGTTGTTCAATGGTTCAGCGTCGACATTCAATAGAGTAGGTTGACGTTACTCCAGCATTTTGTGTCTATCTTTGGTGTAAACCAGCATCTGCAGTTCCTTCTTGTAATAACTAATATCTAGTTCAAATCTGCAACTTTTTCTCCCCAAAAAATACTGACCCTAGGGATTATTTAAACATTTAAAAAACTGTGAGCGATAGATTTCTCAAAAGCAAGGCATGGCAATTGAAAGGTGCCACATGGAAACAGGCTCTTCGGCCCACCCAGTCGATGCCGACCCGTTCACACCAGTTCTACGTTATCCCACTTTTTAATCTACTTCTACCATACTAGGGGCAATTTACAGCGGCCAACTGACCTACAAATGTGCACATCTTTGGGATGTGGGGGGGAAACCACAGCACCCGGTGGAAACCCGTTCAGTCACTGGGAGGAAGTGCAAACTCCACACAGACAGCACCTGAAGTCAGAATCGAACAAGGGTCTCTGGTGGTGTGAGGCAGCAGCTCCACCCGCTGCACCACTGTGCTGCCCTTATGTCACAGCGCAGCCCTCGATTAATCGTTAGAGCACCAAGGCAGGTGGAAAGAGTTGACCTACTATTTCAAGGTCAACAAAAAATGTGTCTACTTTCCATTTAAAGGACAGATTAACAATAACCTAGTTGAATGTTGGAACAGGCTGAATAGACTAAATGTGTAGGAAGGAACTGCAGGTGCTGGTTTACACCGACGATAGACACAAAATGCTGGAGTAACTCAGCGGGTCAGGCATTATCACTGGAGAAAAGGAATAGGTGATGTTTTGGATCGAGATCCTTCTTCAGTTTGAAGAAGGGTCTCGACCCGAAACATCATTGGTTCCTTTTCTCCAGAGATGCTGCCTGACCCGTTGAGTTACTCCAGCATTTTGTGTTTATCTTCGCTGAATAGACTAATCCGGTTCCAAATTCTTTCTCCACAAAAGTGATCAAATGAGTGAAGCAAAGTGAGTGTGCTGTCCCGGGCCAGTAGCTGCCAGCATTGGAGCCCTAGTTACTCTCAGCTGGCTATGTTGTGTAGCATATGTTGCTTACACGCCCGGCCACTGATTCCTAAAACAGCCATTCTCTTCCAAGCTCTGTTGCGGGAAGGAGACACCAGGCAGACAAAGCAAAAGATTCAAGGAAGTCTTCAAAGCTTCCATGAAGAAGTTCAACAACCCCCACAGATCTGTCGCACCCTGGCCATTCCCTCTTCCCCCCTCTCCCATCAGGCAAAAGGTATAGAAGTGTGAAAAAGCACACCTCCAGATTCAGGAGCAGTCTCTTCCCAGATATTATCAGGCAACTGAATCATCCTACCACAACCAGAGAGCAGTGCTGAACTACTATCTACCTCATTGGTGACCCTCGGACTATCCTTGATTGGACTTTGCTGGCTTTACCTTGCACTAAACATTATTCCCTTATCATGTATCTATATACTGTAAATGGCTGGATTGTGATCATGTGTTGCCTTTCCGCTGACTGGATAGCGCACAACAAAAGCTTTTCACTGTACACGTGATAACAAACTAAACTAAACTGACTTTAGGGAACCCCTGGTAGACACAAAATGCTGGAGTATTTCAGCGGGGCAGGCAGCATCTCGGGAGAGAAGGAATGGGTGACGTTTCAGGTCGTAGACCCTTCTTCAGACCCCCTGGTCCATGGCTGGTTAAAGTAGAGAAGCAGCATTTTGGATGGGGTACTGAGAATCTCAAGACCATAGGCAGAGAACACACAGAACCTGGCATAGACGGTGAAAGGAACTACCCAGTCATGTAGACCATGGCAGAGGATCCAGTGGTCCCCATCACCAACCTCATTGTCCATGGTGGAACGCACAATAGCCAAGTAGAACCAAGTGCCCCCCCCCCCCCCCATCCTGAGGGAATGCCTGAGAAGGAGACGGAGAAGAACATTTCGAAGCCAGACATCAGCGGCAGCCTTAGCTCGTTGTAATTGCAAGGGTAGTCAAATGTGAAGGAATTGCACGATTTCTCCGGATCATTTGTCTAATCGGGATTTCAGTAATTACGGGCTGAAGAATGGAAAGAGGAGCGGGGGAGTAAAACTCTGACCACAACTTGACACAATTACATGAGAGACAGTGCTGCAGGCACATTTTAATAATCCTACAGCAATCAATCTATAAATCCTTTTGACTCTGTTGATTAATTCTACCTAATATGACCTTAACTAGTCGGTGTTGGAGATAAAGAACGTGAATAATGTACCGTCAGGAAAAGAACATGCCATCTGTCCGATGCTGTAATGAATTCCAATAATTAGAGTTTCTCTTCGAGCTTGGATTTCTAAAATATTGCGTAAAATGGGTTGAAGTAATTACTCAGACAGAAGTTGACTTCAAAAAGTGGCTCCAATCACAATGACGTTCTGAGCAAGTGAAGCCACTAATAGGCTGACAGCAATTCAAGTCTAATTATAAACTAAGTATATCGTTACGATACCACAGCCTTGGATTGATAGAAGTGGCAGGCTCAGAGTGAAACTTTGCATTTCAAACTTGCCCAAGGGCAGGGGTTTTTCAGAACTTCTGTTGAAGAGTTGTATAAACTTTCATTGTCTTCCCCTGAGTCCAGATGATTGAGGTGTAACCTGATCAAAGTAGTTTAGTTTAGTTTAGTTTGGAGTTACAGTGTGGAAACAGGCCTTTTGGCCCACCGAGTCAGCGCCGACCAGCGATCCCCGCACACTAACACTATCTTACACACACTAGGAACAATTTACACATGCACCAAGCCAACTCACCTACAAAAACTTGTACGTCTTTGGAGTGTGGGAGGAAATCGGAGATCCCGGAGAAAACCCATCGAAAAGAATAGAAAAATCTCTAAATTGAGCCTCAAATCTCGTTCTTCATCTTGTGCATCTTCAATGCTCTGTGCTCGGATAAAAGCTAAGGCAGATCTGGCCGTTCTCCAAGAACAGTTTGTCTATATGGAAGGCAGGCATGAGATTGAGGCACAAGAAGAATTGGAAACGGAGGAAGAATGGAAGAAGGAACAGCTGAGAAGGCGGAAGGAACGATTGGAACTTGATGCCGCAATGGCAGCAGCCAAGACAACACTCAATGTACCTGATGCTATGAAGTCAAAAAGCAGCTCGATAGTATCTGATGGGATACACTCTTATTTGAAAAGATGAACTGCTCAAAAGGAAACATCAGCCAAATTAAAGCAGCAAACAGCCAGAAGCAGTTTTGCAACGACTGCAAAACCTGTAGGAGCACAGGGTGCAAGGAAATCACCCTGAAATACTTCACATTGAACAAAGGGACAAGGAAAAGAAACCAGAACGTACAGAACAGAAAGAAAAGCCAAGTGCGAGGGATGCTGTTCTCCCATCTCAAACGTGTGGGCATATTGGGGCCGCTGATGAAACCTGCATCTCCTCCAAAGCAGTCCGGGCTGATCCATTGGCTGGAGAATCTGGTCCAGGAAATACATGTCTGAGCACAGAGATGACTGAGGCCAACTCGGAACTAGCACCAGATATTAAACTGACTGTGTGCGAAGAAGCAGTTGAGAGCTTTGTTCGGGATACTAATGTTAATCCATAGCGACCGTATGAAGTGCTGGAGCAGAATGGATCGCAGTTGCATTCAGTTGAAGTAGCACCAGAAAATCATCAATCTTCGGATCAAGAAATGATAGAACTGGAAACTTCAGGGGATCCTGCACCAGAAAACCTAGCACATCCTGAAGACGTTTCAACCAAAGTAATTGCTGAAAAAGCTAGTTCCACAGAGAACTCTCCAGGTTTTGTCAATGGTGGGAAAACTAAATGAATCCATCATCAGCAAAACTGAAGATGACCATCCAGAAATCTCTGTTACAAATGGAACTACCTTGGATGGTGAACTGAGAAAATCCAGAGTGGCACCATTAAAGCAGATGACGATTCCCAGAATGGAGCTTACCACTGTCAGAGTTTACACAATGCTGCGAAAAGAATTACAACTTCGACTGGACAAATCCATCTTCTGGACCAATAGCGCAACCAAACGCTTTCAAACATTTGTAGCAAACAGAATCTCTTTTGTAAGGGATGCTACTGATGTATCACAATGGAGATATGTTGGCACAAAGGAAAATCCTGCAGATAAAGCATCGAGAGGGCTAACAGCAGACCACTTCTTAAGTTGGAAGAGAAGAAGATTGAAGAAGATCCTGGCTAATGGCCAAATATTGGAGACCATACCAGATGCACAAGGTCTTGTGTGCACAGTTCGATTTCAGACTAAGAGCAACATCTTGGGAAGACCGATAACGAAGGTACGTCTGCTCCTAGAAGCTGATACTTGAGTACAGCAAAGAGTGGTGGCTTTAAGATTGAAGAATCACTATCGTAGATTAGATTCCAATATATGATGCATGCTTTATTTTGACTATATATGAACTTTTTATGACTCCTTTTGATGTTTATTAGTAATTGTTTCGTTATATACTTAGAACAAATAGGGGCCGGTGTGTAGGAGCCATTTGTGTTTACTAGCTGTCTTAGCATATCATATTATTTTGTTTCCTGCTTTATTATTTTTGGACACGGGAGTTGTTGTGAGATGAATACACATATGGGCATATGTGCATATATGGACTGGGAGGAGCCAGATTTAGGAGTATAATTGGGAATACACAGACGTAATGCCTCAGACACGAGAGGAGCTTGGCAGGATACTAATTCTTATCAAATCTATGATGGGAGAAATCCTAATCTGTTTGTATTACTACTTCAATAAACGGCTAATTAAACTGAAACGTTGTGAAGATCTTTCTGTTGTTGTTTGTGTCAAGAACTATCACTCTACTCCTCTGTGAAAGGCAAACGGAGACGGCTCGATGAGAAGAATCCAAGTTGCCACGACAGTTTCTATATGATCCCCTCTCATCCTTCTAACTTCCAGTGAATATAAGCCCAGTCGATCCATTCTTTCATCATTGGAGTTGAGGTACAAATTACTTGTAATCCAACTGAATGTCAAAACAGGTTTGATAGGATAAATAACCTATCAAAATACTAAATTAAGATGGGTACCATGATGTTTAAGAGACATTTGGACAGGTATATGCATAAGAACGTTTTGGAGATATGGTCTATGCACAGGTAAGTGGGACTAGCTTGGTTAGGCTACTTGGGTTGGCATGGATGGGTGGGGCTGAAGATCCTCATTCCGTGCTGTATAGTTCTATACAGCAGACCTGAACACCTATCTACATCGAATGTAGACACAAAATGCCGGAGTAACTCAGCGAGACAGGCACAGCATCTCCGGAGAGAAGGAATGGGCGACGTTTCGAGTTGAGACCCTATCTACATCATTGGAGACCTTCGAACTATCTTTGATCGGGCATTACTGGCCTTATCTTGCACTAAATGTTATTCACGTTATTCCCTTTATCATGTATCTGTACACTGTGAACGGCTTGATTGTAATCATGTATTGTCTTTCCACTGACTGGTTAGCATGCAACAAAAGCTTTTCACTCTACCACGATACATGTGACAATAAACTAAACTAAACTAAACTAAACTATGACTTGAAGATATGTGTTATGTCAAGAAACCTTTGCATTCTTCTGCGTTGTTACTGTTTGGTGCAGCAGGTTAGACATTTTTCTTCCACCTTAGAAAACATGCTTCTATAGTTCATCAGTCTGCTTGCAAAGAGAACTCCAAGAACGCATTGTGTAGGAAGGAACTGCAGATGGTGGTTTATACCGAAGAAAGACACAAAATGCTGGCGTAACTCAGCGGGACATGCAGCATCTCTGAATAGAAGGAATGGGTGACATTTTGGGTTGAGGCCCTTCTTCAGATTGAAGAAGACTGAAGAAGGGTCTCGACCCAAAACTTTACCCATTGCTATACAGAGATGCTGCCTTTCCCGCTGAGTTACTCCAGCATTTTGCATTTGCAGTCTCTGTGAATTTATGGGTCTTCAGCATCAGATTGGCTCCCATTGGCACTCGGTGGCAAACATACTCAATCGTGTCCATCTTCTATGTTTCAAATGTTACATCACTGTCATCATCCGTCCTGAAAAGGGCGCAAGCTTCCGGCGACACTCAGTGGGAGCCATCACTTGTACAATAGATGATGGTGGTATCAGAATTAGCTCAGGACACTTCCAGCTTCCAGCCCCATGACGTGAACGCTTCTGCTATGGGGCCACATACTCAATGCGATAATGAAAGGGCTTGTGGAACAATTGCTCTTCAGGATCGGGATAGATGTTGCCAAACGGCAGGTTTTATGACATACCTGCCCATTGTTATAAAGTGCCTAAAGATTGAGTGATGGGACACAGATCAGTGAGTTTTACTTTGGCCCTATTCATCATTGAGTTGACCTGAGGCAGTAAATGTCTTCAGTAGACATCTACTCATTTCTGTAGTAAACACAAATAGTTGTAACATGATGACAAATGACATGTTGGAATTTGTGTATTATGCATGTGTGCACAGTCTGAGAGAAACCTGGAATAAATCAGACCTTAAGAGTTCCCTGTGTTTCCTATGTATCAGACTGGGCTCGCTGCATGTAACTGAACTCAAGGCCACTGGACGTACAGTATATGATGTTAGCTATGAGGATGGGAAGGAAAAAAGACTGAATGTGCAGGGAAGAACTGCAGATGCTGGTTTAAACTGAAGATAGACACAAAAAGCTGGAGTAACTCAGCCGGTCAGGCAGCATCTCTGGAGAAAAGGAAAAGGTGACGTTTCAGGTCGAGACCCTTCTTCAGACTGAGAGTCAGGGAAAGGGAAATGAGGGATAAAGATGGTGATGTAGAGAGATATAGAACAAATCAATGAAAGATATGCAAAAAATATAACAATGATAAATGAAACAGGCCATTGTTAGCTGTTTTTCCATCATATATGGTCATATATATATCGTCATATATTGATTGATAAAATACATCTCTTGGTGCTCCATAGAAACATAGAAACATAGAAAATAGGTGCCGGAGTAAGCCATTTGGCCCTTTGAGCCAAATATGATCATGGCTGATCATCCAAAATCAGGACCCCATTCCTGCTTTTTCCCCATATTCCTTGATTCCACTAGCCCTAAGAGCTGAATCTAACTCTCCCTTATCTTATGTGCAGGAAAGAAACTGCAGGATGAGGGGGGATGAGGGGGGATCTTATTGAAACATATAAGATAATTAGGGGATTGGACACATTAGAGGCAGGAAACATGTTCCCAATGTTGGGGGAGTCCAGAACAAGGGGCCACAGTTTAAGAATAAGGGGTAGGCCATTTAGAACGGAGATGAGGAAGAACTTTTTCAGTCAGAGAGTGGTGAAGGTGTGGAATTCTCTGCCGCAGAAGACAGTGGAGGCCAGTTCGTTGGATGCTTTCAAGAGAGAGCTGGATAGAGCTCTTAAGGATAGCGGAGTGAGGGGGTATGGGGAGAAGGCAGGAACGGGGTACTGATTGAGAGTGATCAGCCATGATCGCATTGAATGGCGGTGCTGGCTCGAAGGGCTGAATGGCCTACTCCTGCACCTATTGTCTATAGGTGCAGGAGTAGGCCATTCGGCCCTTCGAGCCAGCATCGCCATTCAATGTGATCATGGCTGATCATTCTGAATCAGTACCCCGTTCCTGCCTTCTCCCCATACCCCATGACTCTGCTATCCTTAAGTGCAGTAGGGGAATCAAGAACCAGAGGACATTGGTTTAAGATGAGAGCGAAAAGAGACCGAGCGCAGGCTCGGCGATCGTTTCGCTGAACACCTCCGCTCAGTCCGTCTTAACCTACTTGATCTCCCAGGTGGCTCAGCACTTCAACTCCCAATCCCATCTGACCTTTCTGTCCTGGGCCTCCTCCATTGTCAGAGTGAGGCCCAGCGCAAATTGGAGGAACAGCACCTCATATCTCGCTTGGGTAGTTTACACCCCAGTGGCATGAACATTGACTTCTCTAACTTCAGATAGTCCCTGCTTTCCCTCTCTATCCCCTCCCCCTTCCCATTTCTCCCACTCGCCTTCCAGTCTCCGCCTACATTCTATCTTTGTCCTGCCCCCTCCCCTGACATCAGTCTGAAGAAGGGTCTCGACCCGAAACATACCCATTCAGATGCTCTGGAGGCAGCATCTCTCCAGAGATGCTGCCTGACCCGCTAGTTACTCCAGCATTTTGTGTCTACCTTAAGTAAATGGATAGGAAAGGTTGAGAAGGATATGGGCCAAATGCAGTCAGGTGGGACTAGCATTGACAGGGCATTTGGTTGGCATGGAGAAGTTATGCCGAAGGGAATGTATCTGTGCTGTATGACGCTATGAGTCTATGACTATATCTCTGAAGTCCAAGACTACCTTTCACACTCGCAAAACTCTGCCAATCTTTATGTTTTTAAGGCAGAGATAGATAGATTTTTGATTCGTACAGGTGTTAGAGTTTATGGGGAGAAGGCAGGAGAATGGGGTTGGGAGAGAGAGATAGATCAGCCATGATTGAATGGCGGAGTAGACTTGATGGGCCAAATGGCCTAATTCTACTCCTATCACATGACCTTGTGGCCTGATGTTATCCGCAGACTCATGGATCATGGCACCCACATCCTCAAGTCATTTACAAACAGCAAGCATGCCAGTACTGATCCCTGTGGAACAGGCATCCCTTCGCAAAAATAAATCACTAGTCTCGGTCTCCTCTTGCGACGCCAATTTTGAATCCAGTTCTGTAACCGGTCCTGGGTCCTGCAGCATTATCCCGTTGAATCAGACTCCCATGTTGGAACATGTCAAAGGCCTTACTAAAGTTGATGTAATGATAAAGTCCATGCAATGACATGCAGAGAAACAACACCGTGATAATAAGGGGGGTGGGGGGGGGGGGGAGTGGGGGGTGGGGTGGGTGTGGGTGGGGGGGGGGGAGGTTTGGAGGGTGCTTGCTCAGCATGAAGGTATCTGAGAATATATGAGCATCCACAAACCTGTATAGGAAGAAACTGCAGATGTTGCTTTACACTGGAGATGGACACAAAATGCTGGAGTAACTCAGACTGAAGAAGGGTCTCCACCCGAAACGTCACCTATTCCTTCTCTCCAGAGATGCTGCCTGTCCCGTTGAGTTACTGCAGCACTTTGTGTCTGTCTCCTCATACTTGTCAGTCCGCTCAGGCCCGTGTGCTGCTTTGGCAGATTGCTTATGCCCCAGAAATTAAAAGATGTTGGCGTCAATGAGATTTTATGGTGACTGCTGGTTCACTTCAATCAGCACTCTTGTAGATCATAGAAAGTTAGATATTTGGGCCCAGTTACTGAAGGTCAAATGAGACTATGAGTGATTACATGGCTGGGTTGAAGAATCTGTCTTTACACATTGGTGTAAAACTGCCAAACTGTCTTTACATATTGGCACATTTTGGAATAGAGTTCTGTTTGCTGTTTATCAGAACAGCAATTTCTATCCAAGTTATTGAATGTGCACATTTTAATGATTGAACTTGCATGTAGAAGCACCTTTTCAAGGGATATGGCTTCTAAAACGTTAAAGTATTCAGTCAGTCAATATACCGTGTCAGTATCAATGCTATATGTGGCCATAAAAAGGATGGATGTTCAGATAACAATCCTATGTTATGTGAGCTAGTTTGAAGTGAAGGAAAATAACTGCAGATGCTGGTAAAAATCGAAGGTATCACAAATTGCTGGAGTAACTCAGCAGGCCAGGCAGCATCTCTGGAGAAAAGGAATGGGTGACGTCACCCATTCCTTCTCTCCAGAGATGCTGCCTGACCTGCTGAGTTACTCCAGCATTTTGTGATACCTTAGTTTGAAGTGAAGGTCATGTAAAGAAACTACCGACATCATGGAAGTTATCCATTGTGAAGAGAACAAAATGCTTCACCTTCAAAAAGGAAGGACACATATTTACAGTGTATAGAGATTAGCTCCAGGATGGCAGGGCGGAAGGAAGACCATAAAGATCCCAAGTGTAAGTGGAACAATAATAGCCATAGACGAGGGGCTAGTACAAGACTGAAGCTGATGAGTGAACTTTCAATTCAGTTATCAGCCAGGACATGGATATTAACAGCAATCTAGCTGGCGACTATTTGATTATATACATCATGAAGTGCAGCCATTTCTATGAATGGAAAGCACACTAAGCTTGGAGACTTATCCAGCGAGACATATACAATTTACAATAAGTGCAAACCGACAAATTACTGTAGAACAACAATATCAATATTCTGACTCAGTTATTAAATGTAAGCTCAAATAACTAAACATGTATTGGAAGAATGTATTTTATCTGAGCACTTTGTGACCACATCTGGATATGCTTTAGACCAATTTGCCGATCTGTTCTAAGATCTGTGTATCAACATTGCGGGCAAAATGTCACTTGTGCATTAAGCCAAATGCGGAGCCAATGTACCACAGGCCCATACCAGTATCATACTCAATGAAGGTAGACACATGCAGCTGGAGTAACTCAGCCGGTCAGACAGCATCTCCGGAGAAAAGGAATAGGTGACGCTCCTGGTCGAGATCCAACCCAGTCTCGACCCGAAATGTCACTGACTGGTCTCGAGTTACTCCAGCTTTTTGTGTCTAACTTCGGTTTAAACTAGCATCTGCAGTTCCGTCTCTGGCACTGTAACTGCAGTAAGGCAGCCAGTCTATTGCTGCGCCCCTCGATTAATCTTCAAACAGTGAAGATAAAACTTCAGCATACACAGTGAAAGTGGCTCTGAGTAAGGGAATCATGTTAAGGCAAGACAGATTACACTGTGAAACATAGATTCACAGCTGCACTTTGAGGCCTCACTCCACAACAGGATGCACTCCTGGTGAAACGCTGATTCACAGAAGACTCAGGATATGTGTGAGTGCAGCAAGTCTGGAAGGGAAAATAGAAGAAAGGCAAAAACAAAAACAAGCAGCGTGACAAACGTTATAGAGGGAGGAGGTTTGTATTACACAATATGATTTATGCACTGAAACCAACAGGCAGGTCAGAAAAGAGACAATGGGATATTAGAGAGATTGGGATATTCAAACCCTAGAGTTATACTAAATTATATGCATGAATATAAGATTTAGAATGTTTTCTGTATCAATCCTGATTCTCACTGCCACATGGGCAAGAGAATAGTGAAAAAAATTGTGTCAGAAGGAAATGCAAATGCTTTACCTGTCCTGACTGATTTTACTCATTAGTATTATTTGTGTGCTGTCTCGAAAGCCTTTGTTAAATCAGACATACTGTTAAATCAGACATACATCAACGAAGATAGACAGGAAATGCTGGAGTAACAAGCAGCATCTCTGGAGAGAAGGAACGGGTGACGTTTCAGGTCGAGTCCTGCAATTGTTGATGAGATGTAGATATGGACCATGTGAAGAGAGTCATGAAGTCTGTAGTGAGTTCAGAGATGGACACTGCATCATCATCCTCTGCTGTGTCTCCAAAATCAGCTCAGTGGCACCATTACATTTATAGAGGTCAAAAAGAATTTGAAACCCAGTTAAATGGCCAATTGGACACTGTAATGGCAGTTGCTTTATCTTCTCAAGGTCCAACTTCGAAGGCCATTACTGCTCGGGATGTGGTGATGTAGCTTATGCACACACCACAAAAAAGAATCTTCCAAATGCTGTTTCTTGATTATTTGGTCTTTATTAAAGTAGCACAAATCCAAAGAGTAATTCATAACTTATCGTTCTTATCAACTGCTTCCTCTTCAAACAACACAGTCGTGACCATGCGGTTGTTACCGTGTGGTTATTACTGTGCGGTTGTTACTGTGTGGTTGTTACTGTGTGGTTGTTACTGTGTAGTTGTTACTGTGTGGTTGTTACTGTGGTTATTACTGTGTGGTTGTTAGTGTGTGGTTGTTACTGTGTGGTTGTTACTGTGTGGTTGTTACTGTGTGTTTGTTACTGTGTGGTTGTTACTGTGTGGTTGTTACTGTGTGGTTGTTACTGTGTGGTTGTTACTGTGTGGTCGTTAATGTGTGGTTGTTACCGTGTGGTCATTACTGTGTGGTTGTTACGGTGTGATTATTACTGTGTGGTTATTACTGTGTGGTTATTACTGTGTGGTCGTTACCGTGTGGTTGTTACTGTGTGGTTGTTACTGTGTGGTCGTTAATGTGTGGTTGTTACTGTGTGGTTATTACTGTGTGGTTATTACTGTGTGGTCGTTACCGTGTGGTTGTTACTGTGTGGTCGTTAATGTGTGGTTGTTACTGTGTGGTCGTTAATGTGTGGTTGTTACTGTGTGGTTGTTACTGTGTGGTCGTTAATGTGTGGTCGTTACCGTGTGGTTATTACTGTGTGGTTGTTACTGTGTGGTTGTTACTGTGTGGTTGTTACTGTGTGGTCGTTAATGTGTGGTTGTTACTGTATGGTTATTACTGTGTGGTTGTTACTGTGTGGTCGTTACCGTGTGGTTGTTACTGTGTGGTCGTTAATGTGTGGTCGTTACCGTGTGGTTGTTATTGTGTGGTTGTTACTGTGTGGTCGTTACCGTGTGGTTGTTACCGTGTGGTTGTTACTGTGTGGTTGTTACTGTGTGGTTGTTACTGTGTAGTTGTTACTGTGTAGTTGTTACTGTGTGGTTGTTACTGTGTGGTTGTTACTGTGTGGTTGTTACTGTGTGGTCGTTACCGTGTGGTTGTTACTGTGTGGTCGTTACTGTGTGGTTGTTACTGTGTGGTCGTTACCGTGTGGTTGTTACTGTGTGGTCGTTAATGTGTGGTTGTTACTGTGTGGTTATTACTGTGTGGTCGTTAATGTGTGGTTGTTACTGTGTGGTCGTTAATGTGTGGTCGTTACTGTGTGGTAAAAGAACTGTTTTCTCTCCATCCTCCGAGACTAAACTGACCACCAATCTCTGGCTACACTCGCCTCCACAGATGTAGACACTCCCCATTACGTATCAAATCACACCTTGCAAAGTACAGACAGATAGAAACTAGAAATATTAAACATGGCCATAATATAATAACAGTGACTAATTTAAGCGTAAATGGCTCCTACAGATACATTTATATTGTTAGACTAATTTCATTTATTTCATTTCAAAGGAGGAAGAAATGTAATATATGTTAATATTATATAATCGGTTCGACAGAATTGTGTATGTGTGTGTGTATGCCAGCGTGTGTGTGTATACACCGGGGTGGATTTGTGTGTGTGTATATGTGAGTGTGCATTTGTGAGCTGCCCCAGCAGCTGCGGCCCACCTGCAGTCCGTTTGTCTTTGTGTTTTTTGTTGTTTTTTGTCTTAATTGTAGTGTTTAGATGTGATGTAGTGTTTTTTGTGGTTGTGTACTATGTGTGTGGGGGGGGGGGGGGAACTGTAAAATTGTAAATTTGTCTCTTCCGAACGGAGACCCGCCCTTTGTTTTCTGGGTGGTGTCTCCGTTCCCGCTGCGGCCTACCATCGGCCAAACACCTGGAGCTGGCGACCTCCACCTGGGACCACCTGGGCTTTGGTTCGCAGAGCCCGCAGACCAGACTTACCATCTACGGAGCTGGCTGCCTTCGGAGGCTGTGGTGGCACTGGGGGAGCGGCTGCGACTCGCCTTCGGAGGCTTCGGCCGGGGCCGCGTGGACGTCGGAAGCTCGCAGTCCCCTGGGTGGGGGCCGACATCGGGGGCTCCGGCAGCGGCAATGTGTTCACCCGCCCCGGATCACGGGGCTTTGGTTGGCCCACTGCGGACATTTCACCGTCTGGCACGGCCTGAAATAGGCCGCAGTATTTTACTCTGCCCGGCGGGGGCTTCAATGTCGGGAGCCCCGACCGCCCCGACGTGCAGCGGCAGCGTCTTCGCCCGCCCCGATCACGGGGCTTGGGTCGGCCCGCTGCGGACCTTTCACCGTCCGACGCGGCCTGGAACGTGGCAACTTCAACAGCCTGACCGCGGGAGAAGACGGCAGGGGAAGAGAAATGACATTCTGGCCTTCCATCACAGTGAGGAGGGGACTGGAGGAGACTCACTGTGATGGATGTTTCTTTTTTTTGTTGTTTTGTGTTGGTTGGGGTTGTGTAATTGCTTATTTTATTGCTCTTACTGTCGTCCAAAAGACTTATTTTTTGGATGACAATAAAGGTTATTCTGATTCTGATATGCGGGTGTGCATGTGTCTGTGTACGTGTTTGTACATGGGTGTGCATTTGTGTGTGCGTGTGCATGCCTGCGTGTGTGCGTGTACGCGGGTATGCATTTGTGTATGTGCATGTGTATGTGTGTGTGTTTGTGCTGTTATGTGTGTGTGTTTGTGTGTGTGTGTTTGTGTGTGTGTGATCGTGCTCTCTGAGTGTGATCGTACTCTATGAGGACATATTGTAGAGCTTCTGTGTTTCCCGAGTATTGCTTTGATACTCAGAATGTTGTTGCTCCCAAAACTAGGGTTTCTGAGAGGTGTTGCATTACAATTGTTCTGTTTGCCCTGAGAATGTTTAATGGTTTGAATCTTGCTTTGAATCTATCTATTGTTCTCTCTACAAAGGAAGTGATTGACGAGGCAGAGGAGAACACGTTCTACTCAATGTGTCCCACTTGTTATCTCTTTTGGAACTGTTTGATGATACAGAACAAAATGTGCTCTTCCCTGTGTATAGCACATGCCATACCTTCACTGATGATCATTGTAGCGCTGGTTTTATTCTGTCTTTAATCGGTGCTGCATCAATCCTGGGATCATTTGATGGAATTAATCAATATATCAAGCTTAATGCAATGGCTAAGAAGGAACTGCAGTTGCTGGTTTAAACTGAAGATAGACACAAAACGCTGGGGTAACTCAGCAGGTCAGACAGCACCTCTGGAGAAAAGGAATATGTGATGTTTTGGTTCGAGACGTCACCTTTTCTCCAGAGATGCTGTCTGACCTGCTGGGTTACTCCAGCTTTTTGTGTCTTATCTTAAGCTTAATTCAATCCCTGCTATATCTGGCTTGGTTTGATAGAGTAATGTAGAAGAAACTACTCGGTACATAAATTGTGATATCTTACTTTGACAGGTTTTCTTGCAAAAGAGTAATTAGCTTCATTTTGGCAGTGGAAAAGATTTTAAAAATCCTTTCAAAAGAATAATTATAAACAAAACAAATCATCGGAAGAAGTAACAGACAAATAGAAGTGGGAAATGCAGTAGATGTGGACGTCTCATTTATCAAAGGCCTTTGATACAGCCCACAAATAATGCTAATGAGTAAAATCAGTCAGGACAAGTAATTGAATGGATAACTTGTTAAATGTAGGACAGAAAGCAGAGAGAAAGTTGGTCATAGAGTCATAGAGTGATACGGTGTGGAAACAGGCCCTTCGGCCCAACTTGCCCACACTGGCCAACATGTCCCAGCTACACTAGTCTCACCTTCCCATGTTTGATCATAACCTGTCCTATCCATGTACCTGCCTACCTGTTTCTTAAATGTTGGGACAGTCCCAACCTCAACTACCTCCTCTGGCAACTTGTTCCATACACCCACCACTCTTTGTGTGAAGAAGTTATCCCTTCGATCCCTATTAAATCTTTTTCCCTTCACCTTAAACCTCTGTCCTCTGGTCCTCGATTCACCTACTCTGGGCAAGAGACTCTGTGCATCTGCGCGATCTATTCCTCTCATGATTTTATACACGATCTCTGGAGTTGAAGAATAGCATATTAAAAATGATAGAAGTGGAAGGAGGCTAATTTCTTGAATTACCGTTGTTATCAGTGTTTTAGAGTTTGGATTCAAATTTGCTCCATAGTCCCTCAGAGGGTGAGAACAGGTAACACTGAAAAGGATGGCAAAGAATTACAAACCAGCTTAAGCCAGGGAAATGTGTTGAAGTGCCTTTTGAAGTTCCTGACATAGAGGATGAGAAGGGGTCTAAAAAGGACCAATCAAGCACTGGA
Source organism: Rhinoraja longicauda (assembly GCF_053455715.1). Lineage (NCBI taxonomy): Eukaryota > Metazoa > Chordata > Chondrichthyes > Rajiformes > Arhynchobatidae > Rhinoraja > Rhinoraja longicauda. The sequence goes on from NC_135976.1 coordinate 4,042,833, forward strand.
AGATAGACACAAATGCCCGGAGCAGGACATAGAAACATAGAAACATAGAAAATAGGTGCAGGAGGAGGCCATTCAGCCCTTCGAGCCAGCACCGCCATTCATTGTGATCATGGCTGATCGTCCCCAATCAATAACCCGTGCCTGCCTTCTCCCCATATCCCTCGATTTCACTAGCCCCTAGAGCTCTAACTAACTCTCCCTTAAATCCATCCAGTGATTTGGCTTCCACTGCCCTCTGTGGCAGAGAATTCCACAAATTCACAACTCTCTGGGTGAAAAAGTTTTTTCTCACCTCAGTTTTAAATGGCCTCCCCTTTAATCTAAGACTGTGAAAGGCAGCATCTCTGGAGAAAAAGAATAGGTGACGTTTTTAGGTCAAGACCCTTCTTCAGACACTAGGATATATTGTTCAAGGGGCAGAACTATAAGAGTGTAAAGTTATGCTGAACTTGAAACAAACAATTTTGGAGTACTCTGTACAGTTCAGGTTCCCATATACAAAATCAACATAGAGGCACTTAAGCAGGTGAAAAAAGAATTACCCGGCGTACCAAACCTCTGATGTAATCTCAGCAAAGGTTGAAAAGAGTCTTTAGTTCATGTGATCGGAGCAGAATTAGGCCATTCGGCCCATCAAGTCTACTCCATTCAATCATGGCTGATCTATCTCTCCCCCTCAACCCTATTCTCCTGCCTTCTCCCCGTAACCCCTGACACCCGTACTAATCAACAATCTATCTATCACTGCCTTAAAAATATCCATTCACGGCCTTCACAGCCTTCTGTGGCAATGAATTCCACAGATTCACCACCCTCAGACTAAAGAAATTCCTCCTCATCTCCTTCCGAAAGGAACATCTTTTTACTCTGAGGCTGTGGCCTCTGGGCGTAGACTCTCCCACTGGTGGAAACATCCTCTCCACATCCAATCTATCCAAGCCTTTCGTTTTACCATTAAAATGGGAAGGTTGACTAATAACCCAATGGTGGTCTTCAGAATTATGAAAGCTCTTCACGTAGACACTGATCAGAAGGTACCAATATGAGCCGGTTATCATGAAATTAATTGAACAGGGTGGGAAGAGGTTTCCGTGGTACCAGCGTGGGCTGTTTGGGGTAAATAGGTATTACTGAGCAGAATGCATGTTCCACTGTACCTGACACAAAGAACAAAGAACGTATGACAGCACAGCACAGAACAGGCCCTTCAGCCCACAATGTCTGTGCTGAAAATGCCAAGACCATCTTATCCACCAAGTTAAAGTAATCTCTTCTGCCTGCATGTGGTCTATATCCTCCATTCACTGCATATCTATGTCCATGTCTAAAAGCCTCTCAGAGGCCACTATTGTGCCTGTTTCTACCACCACTCCTGGCATGTGTTCCAGACACCTACTAAGAAGGGTCTCGATCCGTAACGTCACCATTCCTTTTCTCCAGAGATGCTCCCTGTCCCGTTGATCACAATGAATGGCGGTGCTAGCTCGAAGGGCCAAATGACCGCCTCTTGCCCCTATTTTCTATTTTTCTATGTTTCTATGTTAGCCAGTCTCACTGTGGTCACTTTACCTTCTCTCCTCTTCCATCAGGCAAGGGTACAGAAGTTCAAAAATGCACACCTCCTGATTCAGGAACAGTTTTTTCCCAGCTGTTATCAGGCAACTGAACAGTCCTCTCATTAACTAGAGTGCAGTTCTAACCCATCTGCTTCATTGGAGACCTTCGAACTATCTTTAATTGGACTTTAGCAGACTACAATGTTATATCTTGCACTAAATGGTGTATCCTTTATCTTTTATCTGTGTATTATGTACGGCTTGATTGTATTCTTATACAGTCTTTTCTTTGGCTGGATATCACACAAACAAAAGCTTTTCAGTGTACCTTGGTACACGTGATAATAATAAATTAACTAAACTAAACTAAACTAAAATGGTCCTGACTATCTACCATATCGATGCCTCTCATGATTTTATACTTCTCACCCTGCTTATAGAGTTATGTAGCACAGAAACAGGTCTTTGGCCCAACTTGACAATGCTACCCAAGATTCCTCATCTACACTATTCCCATCTGTTTGTGTTTGGCCGATATCCATCAAAATGGCGGCACGGTGGCGCAGCGGTAGAGTTGCTGCCTTACAGCGAATGCAGCGCCGGAGACTCAGGTTCGATCCTGACTACGGGCGCCGTCTGCACGGAGTTTGTACGTTCTCCCTGTGACCTGCGTGGGTTTTCTCCGAGATCTTCGGTTTCCTCCCACATTCCAAAGACGTACAGGTATGTAGGTTAATTGACTGGGTAAATGTAAAAATTGTCCCTAGTGTGTGTAGGATAGTGTTAATGTGCGGGGATCGCTGGGCGGCGCGGACTCGGTGGGCCGAAGGGCCTGTTTCCGCGCTGTATGTCTAAATCTAAAAAAAATCTAAAATCTTTCCCACCCATGAACTGGTCCAAAATCTCTAATGCTCCATAGAAAACAATGTAAGTTTGTCCAAACTCACCTCATACTGTCGTTAATGCCCTCTAATCCAGGCAGCATTTTGGTGAAGCTGTTGTGTATCCTCTCCCAAGCCTCCACATCCACTGCTGCACTGTGGCAGTCACAACTCCATGCAATACTGTAATAGTTCATTTAGTTTAGTTTAGAGATACAGCGCGCAAACAGGCTCTGACTGAAAAAGTTTTTCCTCATCTCCGTTCTAAATGGCCTACCCCTTATTCTTAAACTGTGGCCCCTTGTTCTGGACTCCCCCAACATTGGAAACATGTTTCCTGCCTCTAACGTGTCCAACCCCTTAATAATCTTATACGTTTCGATAAGATCTCCTCTCATCCTTCTAAATTCCAGATTCAGTCCCCCGATTCAGTCTGAAGAAAGGGTCACGACCCGAAACATCACCGATTCCTTCTATCCAGAAAAGGAGATTTTAAATGAGGAGATGCCTGATGCACGACATCCGGAGGCTGCAACGGATCGTTCGCACAGCTGAGAAGGTTGTTGGCTGCAACCTTCCCCCCATTGACGAACTGTACACTGCAAGGGCCAGGAAGCGAGCGGGCAAGATCACCTCTGACCCCTCTCACCCTGGCCACAAACTCTTCGAAGCACTTCCCTCTGGAAGGCAACTCTGGACTGTCAAAGCAGCCACAGCCAGACATAAAAACAGCTTTTTTTTCCACGCGTGATAGTTCTACTCAATAACCAAAGTCTGTAGTCTCTTTTTTGCTCTGGTTTATTTTCACCCACATGTTTAGGCCGTAATGTTTTATCCTTATTGTTTTGATGTGTTTATGCATTATTCTTAATTGTTAATTGTTAACAGTGTGTTTGTGTTGTCATTTGTGAGCGGAGCAATAGAAAATAGACAATAGGTGCAGGAGGAGGCCATTCGGCCCTTCGAGCCAGCACTGCCATTCAATGTGATCATGGCTGATCATTCACAATCAGTACCCCGTTCCTGCCTTCTCCCCATACCCCCTGACTCCGTTATCCTTAAGAGCTCTATCTAGCTCTCTCTTGAATGCATTCAGAGAATTGGCCTCCACTGCCTTCTGAGGCAGAGAATTCCACAGATTCACAACTCCCTGACTGAAAAAGTTTTTCCTCATCTCAGTTCTAAGCACCAAGGCACATTCCTTGTATATGCAGATACTTGGCCAATAAACGTATTCCTTCATGCATTCATGCCTACATCGCAAACTGTCCATTTCCCAGTCTGTCAACACTTCCTTCAATGAATAAAACCAGAGGCCAAAATCGTTGCAAAGATTTAGTTTAGTTTAGTTTAATATTGTCACATGTACCGAGGTACAATGATAAGCTTTTGCTGTGTGCTATCCGGTCAGTAGAAAGACAACACACGATTACAATCGAGCCACTGGCATTGGATAGATACATGATGGGGGAATAACGTTCAGTGCAAGGTAAAGGCAGCAAAGTCCGATCAAGGATATTTCGCGGGTCTCCAGAGAGGTAGATAGTAGTTCAGCACTGCTCTCTGGTTGTGGTAGGATGATTCAGTTGCCTGGGAAGAAACTGTCGCTGAATCTTGTGGTGTGAGAGTGTCGGAAAATAACTGCAGGTGCTGGTACAAATCGACGGTGTCACAAAATGCTGGAGTAACTCAGCGGGTCAGGCAGCATCTCTGGAGAGAAGGAATGGGTAACACGTCACCTATCCCATTCCTTCTCTCCAGAGATGCTGCCTGACCCGCTGAGTTGCACCAGCATTTTGTGATACTTTTGTGGTGTGCGAGATTTGCAGCCGAGAGCAACAGCTAAGCTGACTGGTAAGTGCACAAAATCACTGCCATATCTTGAATGGCACGGTGGCGCAGCAGTGGAGTTGCTGCCTTACAGCGAATGCAGCGCCGGAGACTCGGGTTCGATCCTGACTACGGGCGCCGTCTGTACCGAGTTTGTACGTTCTCCCCGTGACCTGCGTGGGTTTTCTTCGAGATCTTCGGTTTCCTCCCACACTCCAAAGACATACAGGTATGTAGGTTAATTGACTGGGTAATATGTAAAAAATTGTCCCTAGTGTGTGTAGGATAGTGTTAGTGTGCGGGGATCGCTGGGCGGCGTGGACTCGGTGGGCCGAAGGGCCTGTTTCTGCGCTGTATCTCTAAAATCTAAAAATAAATAAAATCTTTGCATCCTAGTTATTTAGCAGATGGGTTTTTTCACCCTTTCTTTCTCTTGTTTTGGATTTTCTCTCTTATTTGATTAGTTCCTTGTAGCACAATAGTTGTATTCAAAGGATCAATAACCTCCTGGTATATTTATTTCCTACTTTGGGAGTTCTCTGTAAGCAGAGCCATTGCTGAATAATTAATTCGCTGGGAATTTTTCTGTGATGCATTTTTCAGACTTTATCTTCAGGGCAAAGGGTTAAAGCTCAGGTTTGACATATCTTATGGTACAAGTCCTAATAATTTGCTGTTTGTGTTGATGCTTTCATGATTTATAAATCTAGAATCTAATGCTAATTCAATGCTCCAAATACAACAAAACAAATCTCATACTGGTAAACCAATGTGAGTCTGAATCGAAATATGCCATCACCCTTCCATTATATCACTTCAGCATCTCATTCAGTCTGACATTTCACTGCAACAGCATTGACAATTACTTATTTACACAGCACCTCTAATGTAGTAAAATATCCCTCAGGAGCATTATCAAACACACTTTGACAATGAATTTCATGAAGGAGAAAACAGAGCAGGAGAACAAACTTTGGGCAAAAGAGTAAAAGAAAGATCAAAGGCAGGTAAGGCCGATTTCATTGTGGGCAGCACAGTGGTAGAGTTGCCTTACAGTTCTGGAGACGCCGGTTCAATCCTGACTAAGGGTGCTGTGTGTGTATCAAGTTTGTACATTCTCCCTGTGATAGGTTTTCATCGGATGCTCCGGTTTCCTCCCACACTCCAAAGATGTGCAGGTTGTAGGTTAGTGCGTAGGAAAGATCTGCAGATGCTGATTTAAATCGAAGGTAGGCCCAAAATGCTGGAGTAACCCATCGGGTCAGGTGGCATGTCTGGACAGAAGGAATGGGTGACGTTTGGGTCGAGACCCTTCTTCAGTCGTGAAAAAGGGTCTCGACCTCAAACGTCACCCATTCCTTCTCTCCGGAGATGCTGCTTGTCCCGTTGAGTTACGCCAGCATTTTATGTCTTCCTTAGGTTGGAGGTTAATTGGCTTCAGTAAAATTGTAAATTGACCGTAGTATTAGGATTGTGCTAGCCTGCGGATTGATTGCTTGTTGGCGCAGACTTGAAGGGTCGAAGGGAGTGTTTCCGTGCTGTAATCTCTAAAGTCTAAAGTCTACGGTAAAGTCTAAATGTAGGAACTACATTCCTTTCTTTGTCCCTGACATCAGTCTGAAGAAGGGTCTCGACCCGAAACGTCACCCATCCCATTCCTTCTCTCCAGAGATGCTGCCTGACCCGCTGAGTTACTCCAGCATTTTGAGATACCTTCGATTTGTACCAGCATTTGCAGTTATTTTCCTACACAACTCCGGTCGCAGGGCCTGGACTTACCATCTCGGAGGCTTCGGCCGTGGGCCCTGCAGACCGCAACATCAGGAGTTCGCAGGTCCCTGGCTGGCGACCGGTGTTTGGGAGCTCCAGCCGTAGCAGCTTCGACCGCCCCGAAGTGCGAGGTACGATCAACCCGCCCGCAGGCCCTTCATCGCCCTGCGTGGCTCGGCCGCAGCACTTTACATCGCCCGGTGGGGGCTCAGGACTTTCATCGCCCTGCGTGGCTCGGCCCTGGGACTTTACATCGCCCGGTGGGGGCTTCAAGGGGTTGGGAGCCTCGACTGCCTCGTGGCGCCACGGGAGAAGAATGAGGAGGAGATAAGACTTTGCCTTCCATCACAGTGAGGGTATGCCTGGAGCAATCACTGTGATGGCTGTTTTGTGTAAAAAATTGTATCTGTGTGTCCTGTGCTTTTTGATGTCTGCTGCCGGACCCTGACGTGAGAGGACGCTGGCGTTGAGTATTCGCCGCTTTTCCGTCAGGATAGTTTGTCTGTTTGTCTCTATGTTAAATGTATTTGTAAAGCGCTTTGAGCATGTGATAAGGCGCTATATAAAATAAATATATTATTATTATTATTATTACAACTGCATTCCTGGGCTCTGTGGCTTGGCAACGAAGGCATTCATCACCAATGATGGAGAGATTAAAATCAGGAATCCGGAGTTGGAGGAGTGTACAGTTTGGAGAGATTTGAGATCAAGGCATTGTTTAACTGTGAGTCAATGTTTGCCTGTGAGCAAAATGATGATGCTTAAACACGAGGCTTCAAGTTAGGCAGCAAAGCTTACAATAACCTCATGGCTTGATTGTATTTACGTATAGTATTATCAGATTTGATCGGATAGCAGGCAAAACAAAGCTTTTCACTTTACCTTGGAGCACGTGACAATAATAAACCTGGACCTAAACCATATGTTTCCAGAGTATATGATGTGGAACATGATGTGGAAGTGTACCGGAATAATCAAGCCTAGAGGTAACGAAGGTTGATGTTTTCTGTAACAGATGAGAAGGGGAAACGTAATTTGAATGAAGCAGGGATGATTAGTTGGAAGAAATTTTTAATCAAGCAGTTTGATAATTTAGTGACAATGTCGGGGTGGTGGGGCTGGTCCTGTGGGAGGGCTGGGTGCAAACAGATGTTGATACTGTGAACAACATGCAGATGTGGAAAAGGAGAGGCTCAAGGATAGATCCTTGGAGGACACCAGAGATAACAGTGTGGCTGTGAGGAGAGACGACCTCTCAGATGTTGCAATGGAGGGAGTGTGACTCATCAATTTTACAAACCTTAACATATTCCAAAGCACATTGCACATCATAAACGTTGATTCCTTGTCAGACAGTTCTCAAACTCTCAGGGCCTTTTATTCTCTGTTCCTGGAATCTTCTCCAATCCGTAAACCTTTCAGAATGTAATAATAATAATAATAATAATAATAATAATAATACACTTATTTTATATAGCGCTTTTCAAGATACTCAAAGACGTTTTACAAAGCAAGCAAGACATAAAAACAAACAAACAAACAAAAGATTTGTCCTGACGGAGAAGCGGCGAACAAACAGCGCCAGCGCCCTCTCACGTCAGGGTCCGGCAGTCAACAATAAAGAACACAAGACACACAATTACAAATTTTAACACAAACAACCATCACAGTGATTGCTCCAGGCACACCCTCACTGTGATGGAAGGCAAAGAAAAGTCTTATTTCCTTAAGAAAAGGAATATGTGGATTCCTCCAATTCTGACCTCTTAATCCTCCAAATTTACACTGTTCCACCATTAATACCATGCCTCACCTATGAGTTACTTATGATGCAGCCTCAAGCAAGATTTTCTTGTGCTTGACTTGAATGTCTCGGAGGAGTTTTTCTACATAAACATGTATTTGTGATAGAAACATGCTCAGAACTAGCCAGAGAGATACATCGCAACTGATTACAGTACAACCGCAGGTATCACAAAATGCTGGAGTAACTCAGCAGGTCAGGCAGCATCTAGGAGAGAGGGAATGGAAAATAATCCCTCTCCAGAGATACTGCCTGACCTGCTGAGTTTCTCCAGCATTTTGTGTTACCTTCGATTTGTACCAGCATCTGCAGTTATTTTCCTACAGTACAACCACACGTTGTTGTAGATGTATATTAGACGTCAGAAGCCTGCACTTTGTTTTTCCATTATTTGGGAAACATCTACTTTGCAAATGTCCAGATTCCATCGATCACAAGAGACAAGCCGTTTGTTTGCTAAAGAACTGCAGCAGGTAATTCTATTTTGCTCCTTTTTTGACTAAATATTCCCTCACACCTTCCTCTGTGGAGATTACATTTGCCTAATAAGCACAGGCGATTGTGAAGTACTTAATTACAGCATGCATGGCTGTTGTTGAGCACTCAATTAACCCGTGTAGATTGTTGTTACAGTAAATGTACTTAGACGCATAATCAAATTACACCAATTAGCACCAATCTATTTTCCATTTAAAATATTCTAAAATTGGATTATGATGAAATTCTTCATAGATGGGGCCAAAAGCGTTTCTCTCCTTGAAGGGTGTTTGAATGTTGAAATGATATTCACATGTACAGTATCTTCATTGATGATACAACTGCTGATGGTAGTAACATAATGAATTCTGAAGTGTCTAGACACATCCTATCTGCTCAACGTTCAAACAAATGCCTCAAAACTCATTGGCCGGCGGTTCATTCTACAGCAAGACATTGATCCCAAACATACTGGTAAAGCAACAAAGGAGTTTTTCAAAGCTAAAAAATGGTCAAATCTTGAGTGGCCAAGTCAATCACCCGATTTGAACCCAATTGAGCATGCCTTTTATATGCTGAAGAGAAAACTGAAGGGGACTAGCCCTCAAAACAAGCATAAGCTAAAGATGGCTGCAATACAGGCCTGGCAGAGCATCACCAGAGAAGACACCCAGCAACTGGTGATATCATATCATATCATATATATACAGCCGGAAACAGGCCTTTTCGGCCCTCCAAGTCCGTGCCGCCCAGTGATCCCCGCACATTAACACTATCCTACACCCACTAGGGACAATTTTTACATTTACCCAGCCAATTAACCTACATACCTGTCCGTCTTTGGAGTGTGGGAGGAAACCGAAGATCTCGGAGAAAACCCACGCAGGTCACGGGGAGAACGTACAAACTCCTTACAGTGCAGCACCCGTAGTCAGGATCGAACCTGAGTCTCCGGCGCTGCATTCGCTGTAAAGCAGCAACTCTACCGCTGCGCTACCGTGCCGCCTGTCCATGAATTGCAGACTTCAAGCAGTCATTACATGTAAAGGATATGCAACAAAATAATAAACATGACTCCTTTCATTTACATGACATTGCTATGTCCCAAACATTATGGTGCCCTGAAGTGGGGGGACTATGTATAAACACAGCTGTAATTTCTATGTGGTGAAACCAAAATGTATAAAAATGGCCTTAATTAAAATCTGACAATGCGCACTATAACCACATGTGATTTTTTTTCTATTACAAATCTCAAATTGTGGAGTACAGAGGCAAATAAATAAATGATGGGTCTTTGTCCCAAACATTATGGAGAGCACTGTTTTCAGAAACTGCACTTTGCTGACAGAGCCCATGGGCGCTTCAGCTGAGGAGCCTGTGTTAATTAAATTAGCATCAGCTGTGGCTCTGTGAGTCACACTGGCTCGGTGGGTCTGTCGCTTCAAGGCCCAAAGCTGTGTTTATGTCCCATCCTGGAGACCTGACACTCCCAGGGCAGCAGTGTGCATGTCCGCCACATCTGGAAGCTGGGTTCAACTGTGTCCCTGTCTATCCTCAGAACGATACAGAAGGGCCCATATGTCTAGGTTGACCTTTCCAACACTAACCTCTCAGGCACCATTTAAAATAATACACAGATCATGTCACATTGCTGCTTGTGAGTTCCAGCTCCGCTGCGTTTCATAGGAGCAGAATTAGGCCACTCGGGTTATAGGAGCAGAATTAGGCCACTCGGCCCATCGACCTCTCCGCCATTCAATCATGGCCGATCTGTCTCTCCCTCCCTACCACATTCTCTTGCCTTCTCCACGTAACCCCTGACATCCGTACTAATCAAGAATCTATCTATCTCTGTCGTCAAAATATCCATTGACTTGGCCTCCACAGCCGTCTGTGGCAATGAATTCCACAGATTCTAAAGAAATTCCTCCTCATCTTCTTCCTAAAGGAACGTCCTTCAATTCTGTGGCTATGACCTCTGGTCCTTGACTCTCCCAGTAGTGGAAACATCTTTTCCAAATCGACTCTATCCAGGCCTTTCACCATTCGGTAAGTTTCAATGAGATTCCCCCTATATAATACCAGAAACATTTCAAAAATACCTCAGTACTCGTAAAGTGCATGCGATGTCCTAAAGTATTAAATGATGACTTGTTAATGGGTTTAATTTTTTTCCCCCTTATCATGTATCTATCTGTACACTGTAAATGGAAGATAGACACAAAAAGCTGGAGTAACTCAGCGGGACAGGCAGCATCTCTGGAGAGAAGGAGAGGGTGACGTTTCGGGTCGAGACCCTTCTTCAGATATCGTCAGACATTTATTCTTTCCCGCAATTCCCTCATCCGTCGACCCGAAACGTCACCCATTCCTTCTCTCCAGAGATGTTGCCTGTCCCGATGAGTTACTCCAGCTTTTCGTGTCTATCTACGCTTTAAACCAGCATCTGCAGTTCCTTCTTACGCACTGTAAATGGCTCGATTGTAATCATGTATAGCCTTTCTCCTGACTGGTTAGCGCGCTACAAGAGCTTTTCACTGTACCTTGACACACATGACCATAAACTAAACTGAACAGATAGATTTGGGAAATGAGTGTCATGTCATTTCAGTAACATGTACACCTTTACAAATAGGAAATGAGGAGACTTGTATGCAATATTATTTATTGGTCCGCAATATTATTTTAGGGTGGCACGGTGGCGCAGCGGTAGAGTTGCTGCCTTACAGCACTTGCAGCGCCAGAGACCCCGAACAAGGGCGCTGTCTGTTTAGAGTTTGTACGTTCTCGCCGTGACCTGCGTGGGTTTTCCCCGAGATCATCGGTTTCCTCCCACACTCCAAAGACGTACAGGTATGTAGATAAATTGGCTTGGTAAATGTAAATGTAAAAAAAATTGTCGCTGGTGTGTGTAGGATAGTGTTAATGTGCGGGGATTGCTGACCGGCGTGGACCCGGTGGACCACTCTGTATCTCTAAAAAACTAAAAAGGAAATTGGTCACATTTCATAGAAAGTAATGCGTTTGCAAATCAAGAGAGAAACATTATGGGAATACCTTTAACTGAAACTGGAATTTTACAACCAGATAACCTGCTGAAGCAAAATTATAATTAACAAGTGCAAATTGCCGGTTTAACTAATTAAATAAGTAAATTAAATTAAAGCAAGCGTGGCAGGACAGGTAATGTGTTGGAACGGACATGAGAAGCCACTGTCACCAATGGTGATCACTTATGCTGTGTATGTCTACACTTCAAGGCACCAGCTCCGAGGTGATGAATAGGGGTCTCCGATTCTGACACCGCAATGCGTCAGGAAGAGGGGGAGTTCTGGTTCCAAGAAGCAATCACATTCTGAATGGAGAGTCAATCAGTCAACTTGATTAGTACGGGTGTCAGGGGTTATGGGGAGAAGGCAGGAGAATGGGCTTGGGAGGGAGAGATAGATCAGCCATGGCGGAGTAGACTTGACGGGCCGAATGGCCTGATTCTGCTCCAATCACTTACAGTGCCCTCCATAATGTTTGGGACAAAGACCCATTGTTTATTTATTTGCCTCTGTACTCCACAATTTGAGATTTGTAATAGAAAAAATCAAATGTGGTTAAAGTGCTCATTGTCAGATTTTAATAAAGGCCATTTTTATACATTTTGGTCACCCATTCCTTCTCTCCCGAGATGCTGCCTGACCCGCTGAGTTACTCCAGCATTTTGTGTCCACCTTCAATCTTAATCTGTAATTGTGCAGGGAAAGGGGCTAATTAATTGTCTTGGAGTTAAGTGGCCATCAAGTACGGATGATCATAATGTGAGAGAACTTTGTACACGAATGAATCAGTTCAATCTTGAACCAACCAAAGTAAATGGCCAAGGTTTGCAGAGTGGGAAGGCTGTGGTAGTTACATTCAAATATTTTACAATAAACAAGCGATCGCTAACATTTCAAGAATCAATACCCAGTTGACCACAAAAACTCAAAGGGAAAAGTGGTCCAACCGTGGCTGACCAAGAAAAAGTTAAAGATAGTAACAGATCAAAGGAAAAGGCGTATAATGTTACCAAAAAATAGCAGTTAATGTGAGAACTGGAAACATTTCAGAATTCAGAAAAGGACGGCCAATACATTGATGAGAAAAGTGGCTGCAGTATATCATGGGATTGGGGTAATTGGGGTGATTGAGATTGGAATGACTTCTCTTCCCCCCAGACTGTGCCCTGTGCCAAACCTGGACTTGTACAGATTTCTCCTCCCCCCACACACACACACATACACACCCCCCCCCATCCCCTTCCACCTACATTCCTTCCTCTAATCTTCACAATTTGCAACTCCTTTTGTCTCACACCTTCTGTATTTTCTTCTCTTCTTCCTCTTGCGTTTGAGGCAGCAGAAGTTATGTAACGCCCTCCAGGTGCAGCAGTCAAAAGTGGCGATCCCGTGGGTGTCGGTCTCGGTATAACCAGGGATCTTCAGGTGGGAGCTGTCACTGTTGTGAGTGTCTTGGAGCAGGATTGCAGTGACTGTGTGGGTCTGTAGCAGATGTTCAATGATGGTGGTCTTCCCTTTGGTGAGGCCTTCCGCATTCAGCTGCAGCAGGGCGATGCCATCTGGTTCCACATCCGTAGGTGCCCGCCCTAAGAAGGGCGCATGCTCCGGGTTGGCGCCAAGCTGCAGCGACTGAGCTTGCATTTGGGCTTCTCTGGCCTTTGTCCAACCATCGGCCTATTGAATAACCCTCCTCACCTGTGTCAGCCTTTTACCTGCCAGGCTTTGTTTTTCCCCTCCTCTCTTCCAGCTTTCTCCCCATCCCACCACCACAATCAGTCTGAAGAAGTCCCAACCTGAAATATTATCTACATACGTTCTCCTGCTGTGCTTCCTGACCTGCTTAGCTACTCCAGCATTCTTTGTCTTCGTTTGTAAACCAGCATCTGCAGTTCAATGGCTCTGTTTTGTCACGTGTGCCACGTGTGCATAGTGGGTAGGTCGGGTAGATCCACAGTGAAATTCTCTGTGCACAGCTTACACGTTGCCTTATGTCGAGGCCATTTACAAAAAGTCCAAAGACAGGTCCACATGCTCAATGTACTGGAGTGGCTCCCGATCCAAGTAACCCCCAGGCTGCTGCAGCAGCAGGGCCTCCCTCTGTCACCCTCGACCAACACGGCCTGTGAACCAACGTCCCTCTCCTCGCCCGGCCGCCTCCTTATCTGGGGGCATCTCCTGCAGCCGGCCTTGCAAGTGCTGGAGTCAATGCCTTCTCCTACCAGCTGATCTCCCGGTGGCTGAGCACTTCAACTCCCCCTCCCATTCCCAGTCTGACCTTTCTGTCATGGGCCTCCTCCAGTGCCATAGTGAGGCCCACCGGAAATTGGAGGAACAGCACCTCATATTTCGCCTGGGCAGCTTGCAGCCCAGTGGTATGAACATCGACTTCTCCAACTTTAGATAGTTCCTCTGTCCCTCTCTTCCCCCCCCCCCCCTTCCCAGTTCTCCCTCTATCTTCCTGTCTCCACCTATATCCTTCCTATGTCCCGCCCCCCTGACATCAGTCTGAAGAAGGGTCTCGACCCGAAATGTCGCCCATTCCTTCTCTCCTGAGATGCTGCCTGACCTGCTGAGTTACTCCAGCATTTTGTGAATAAATACCTGCGATTTGTACCAGCATCTGCAGTTATCTTCTTATATTATTCTCCTACCAGCCTACTCCTCACGCCTGTCGTCACCGGTGAACCTTTGGTCTTCAGGACTGAGCGCGGCAGCTCCCGAGCTTTCCCCTGCGGACAGTGGCCCAAGGCCCTCCCTTCACGGCAGCGAGCCAGGCCTCAGTTACTCAATGTAACCAGGGTGGAATGTATCGGGGAAGTACACAGATCATGGCAAGACCGTTAATAGCATTAATGTAAAAAGTGATCCTGTGGGCCAAATCCATAGCTCACTGAAAGTGGCAACACAAATAGATAAAGTAATTAAGAGGTGTATGATGTATTTTGGAGTGTGGCATGCTGCTCTGTTCACACCATTACTGATAGGATAAGTAGGCATTGGAAATGGTGCTGAAGAGGTTTACCAGAGTGCTGCCTAGATTAGAGGGGATTAGCTATAAAGAGAGATTAGACTGACTTGGATAGTTTTCTTTGGAACATTGGAGGCTGAGGGGTTACCTAATAAACAATAAACAAGACAATAGGTGCAGGAGTAGGCCATTCGGCCCTTCAAGCCAGCACCGCCATTCAATGTGATCATGGCTGATCATTCACAATCAGTACCCCGTTCCTGCCTTCTCCCCATACCCCCTGACTCCGCTATCTTTAAGAGCTCTATCTAGCTCTCTCTTGAAAGCATCCAGAGAATTGGCTTCCACTGCCTTCTGAGGCAGAGAATTCCACAGATTTACAACTCTCTGACTGAAAGGGTTTTTCCTCATCTCTGTTCTAAATGGCCTACCCTTTATTCTTAAACTGTGGCCCCTGGTTCTGGACTCACCCAACATTGGGAACATGTTTCCTGCCTCTAACGTGTCCAATCCCTTAATAATCTTGTATGTTTCAATAAGATCCCCTCTCACCCTTCTAAATTCCAGTGTATACAAGCCTAGTCGCTCCAGTCTTTCAACATATGACAGTCCCGCCATTCCGGGAATTAACCTAGTGAACCTACGCTGCACCCCCTCAATAGCAAGAATATCCTTCCTCAAATTTGGAGACCAAAACTGCACACAGGACTCCAGGTGCAGTCTCACTAGGGCCCTGTACAACTGCAGAAGGACCTCTGCTCCTATACTCAACTCCTCTTGTCATGGCCAACATGCCATTAGCTTTCTTCACTGCCTGCTCTACCTACATGCTAACTTTAAGTGACTGATGAACAAGGACCCCCAGATCTCTTTGTACTTCCCCATTTCCTAACTTGACACAATTCAAATAATAATCTGCTTTCCTGTTCTTACCACCAAAGTGGATAACCTCACATTTATCCACATTAAACTGCATCTGCCATGCATCTGCCAACTCACACAACCTGTCCAAGTCACCCTGCAACCTCATAGCATCTTCCTCACAGTTCACACTACCACCCAGCTTTGTGTCATCCGCAAATTTGCTAATGTTACTTTTAATCCCTTCATCCAAGTCATTAATGTATATTGTAAATAGCTGCGGTCCCAGCACCGAGCCTTGCGGTACCCCACTAGTTACTGCCTGCCATTCTGAAAGGGACCCATTAATCCCTACTCTTCGTTTCCTGTCTGCCAACCAATTTTCTATCCATGTCAGTACCCTACCCCCAATACCATGTGCTTTAATCTTGCCCACTAATCTCCTATGTGGGACCTTGTCAAAGGCTTTCTGAAAGTCCAGGTACACCACATCCACCGGCTCTCCCTTGTCCATTTTCCTAGTTACATCCTCAAAAAATTCCCGAAGATTAGTCAAGCATGATTTCCCCTTCGTAAATCGAATGCTGACTCGGAATGATCCTGTTACTGCTATCCAAATGTTCCGCAATTTCTTCTAGAAGCATAAAAAATGATGAGAGACATAGGTAGGATAGACAGTCATAACATTTTTCCCTGCGTGGAAACGTCAAACACTAGAGGGCATAGTTTAATGTGAAAGGGGAGATTGCAATGTGAGATTTCTACACAGAGGGTGGTGGGTGCCTGGAACTACTGCCAGGGTGAAGGCAGATTCGATCGTGACATTGAAGAGGCTTTAAGGTAGCACAGACATTGTGGGCTGAAGGGCCTGTTCCTGTACTGTACTGTTCTAAGCTCTATATTCCATGTTCTATTTGCCTATTACACATCACCGTCCAAAGCAATGCCACCAATGATCAGTGTTTGCTTTTGTAGCAATGTCGAGACCTGTTTTTTGATCGCAGTTTATAAAGCAAAATGGACAGGATGTTTGAAATCGTCCACAGAAACAGATAGGAAATACTATCTAGGGAAATGCAAGGAGCATTTATCAGACTCATCAATTATTCTCCGCATTGTTGCTCCTATATTGAACTGAAGTGTTAGGTTATTTGAGATATCTTATTTCACAAAGGAGTGCAAAATCCTCGACATTTCACAACATATACAATCTGCAGATTTTCATGCACTTGTCATTTAATTACTTCCGAGAGGGGTAGTTGGTGACCTTCATGAAAATACTTTGTGTGGAATCCATTTGATGGCCGAAGGGCCTGTTTCCGCTAAGACTAAAACGAAAGGGTTTGCGGGATCGGGATCTAGCTGTGCAAGATGTTGGTGAGGCCACATTTAGACCACTGTGTACTGACCAGGTGGCCCAGCTATGGTAAGGACATAATTAAACTCGAAAGTGTGCAGAAAAGATTCACAAGAATATTCGTGGGTCTGGAATGAGTTGTGAGAGTCTAGGCAAAGCTGGGTCTTTTTTCCATGGAGTGCAGGAGGCAGACGGGCGACTTTATAGAAATACATAAAATCATGAGAGGCACTGATAAGGGGAATGGCAACAGTCTTTTCTCCAGATTAGGGGAGTCAAAAACTAGAGGGCATCGGAAAACGGTGAGAGGGGAAAACTTTAATAGGAACCCGAGAGGCAACCTTTTCACACAGAGGCTGATGCTTACATGGAACAAGCTGCCAGTGGAAGTGGTATGATCTTATAGAGGTGTATAAAATCATGAGAGGAATAGATCGGGTAGATGCACAGAGCCTCTTGCCCAGAGTAGGGGAATCGAGGATCAGAGGACATAGGTTTAAGGGGGGAAAGATTTAATAGGAATCTGAGGGGTAACTCTTTCACACAAAGGGCGGTGGGTGTATGGAACAAGCTGCCAGAGGAGGTAGTTGAGGCTGGGACTATCCCAACGTTAAGAAACAGTTAGACAGGTACATGGATAGGACAGGTTTGGAGGGATTTGGGCCAAACACAGGCAGGTGGGACTAGTGTGGCAGGGACATGTTGGCCAGTGTGGGCAAGTTGGGCCGAAGGGACTGTTTCCACGCTGTATTACTCTATGACTGACTCTATGGTGGGGATAATTATGATATTTTTGGACAATCATAACTTAACCCTGTTAAAAACCTATTTTAATTGTTGTTACCAGTCACGGCAATTGGTGCCACTCTTACTGCTCAGTTGGTTTCTGAGTTCAAGATGCATGCCCGAGTCTCCAGCATTGACTCATTCAAACAGGACTGAGGAAGTCCAGCACGTTTGGAGATGCTGTCTTTCGTACATTGCTTTTCCAGGTAATTGTGCAAAATTCCACTCAAGTATTTCAAGGAAGAGAAGGGGAAGTATTCCTTGTTTCCAGGCGCATGTTTCACAACCAATTGACACCACTACTCTGCTCATTATTGCTTTGTGATGTACGGGGACTTGATGTGAGCATATTGGGCAGATCTCTTTTTCACTTTTATTTAGAGAACAATAATTTGGCTTCGGAAGGAACTGCAGATGCTGGTTTAAACCGAAGATAGACATAAAATGCTGGAGTAACTCAGCGGGACAGGCAGCATCTTGGAGAGAAGGAATGGGTGACGTTTCGGGTCGAGATCCTTCTTCAGATGTCTGAGATCCTTCAGAGTTCAGAGATCCTTCTTCAGAATCACTGTCTTTCGTGGCCTTGGTGCTATTGCTTCTGCATTGGTTAAAAGAATTGTGGAATAAAATACCAGAGGAAAGCTTTGACGAGTTAATTTCTGAAAAGCGAAGGATTAGGGAACTACGGGAAAGAATAAATATCTGAAGATGTTTGAAGAAGGGTCCCGACCCGAAACTTCACCCAATCCTTCACTCAAAAGGTACTGCCTGGCCCGCTGAGTTACTCCAGCATTTTGTGTCTATCAGTGATTTGGTTTCAACAATTCCATGCAGTTCCGGTGGATAGCTGTGGTTAATATAGAAAATTCATGTCCCATGATGATGAGAGTATAAAATGTTATTCACGTAGGTGTTGGTTGGTCTTTGGATTAGTTTGTTCTTTTTCTCTAGACGATATGAGAAGTCTTAGGAAGAGCAAAAAATAAACCTGACCTTTTCTGAGATCGAAGCTAGATAATCACGTTTTATTTTTTCCCGCAGTTCCCTAATCCTTCTCTTTTCAGAAATTATCTTCTCAGCTTCAAAGCTTTCCTCTGGTATTTTATTCCACAATTCTTTTAACCAGTGCAGATGCAACAGCACCAAGGCCACGAACTACAGTGATTCTCCCACCCTGCTGTAATCCAGATCAATGTAGAGTCACAGAGTCATTCAGCACGGAAACAGGCCCTTTGGCCCAACTCGTCTATGCCGACCAAGCTCATCTCATTTGGCCCATATGCCTGTACACCTTTTCTATCCATGTACTATTAAAGTGAAGGTAGACACAAAATGCTGGAGTAACTCAGCAGGTCAGATGGCATCGATTTATTCACAAAATGATGGAGTAACTCAGCAGAAGGGTCTCGACCTGAAACGTCACCCATTCCTTCTCTCCCGAGATGCTGCCTGACCTGCTGAGTTACTCCAGCATTTTGTGAATAAATCGATTTGTACCAGCATCTGCAGTTATTTTCTTATAGGGTCAGGTGGCATCTTGGGAGAGAAGGAATGGGTGAGAGAATGAATGGCTGTCTGAAGAAGGGTCTCGACCTGAAACGTCACCCATTCCTTCTCTCCCAAGATGCTGCCTGACCCGCTGATTTACTCCAGCATTTTGTGTCTACCTTCAATTTAAACCAGCATCTGCAGTTTTTTATTCCTACTATTAAAGTGTCTTTTAGATGTTGTTATTATACCCGCCCCACATGCCTCCTCTGGCATCTCTTTCCACATACCCACCACCCTCTGAGTTCCGATTTAATCCTTCCCCCCTTGCCTTAAACCTATGTCTTCCGGTTCTTGATTCCCCTTCCCTGGGTAAAAGACTGTGCATTCATTCATCCCATCAATTGCCCTTTGATTTTATACAACCTTATAAAATCACCCCTTAGCCTCCTGTGCCCCAAGGAATAAAGTCCCAGCTTGCCCAATCTCCCTCGGCAACTCAGGCCCTTGAGTCCAGGCAACATCCTCGTAAATCTTCTCTGCACTCTTTCTAGCTTAATGACATCCTTCCTAAAGAATAACCAAAGTTATGTAGGTTAATTGGCTGGGTAAATGTAAAAAATTGTCCCTAGTGGGTGTAGGATAGTGTTAATGTACGGGGATCGCTGGGCGGCACGGACTTGGAGGGCCGAAAAGGCCTGTTTCCGGCTGTATATATATGATATGATATGATATGATACTCCAAATGCAGCTTCACCAATGTCTTGTCTTTCAGTACCCTGACTGATGAAGGCCAATGCAATAAAATACTTCTTTACCACCCGATTTACTTGTGACCCCACTTTCAGATGACTGTGCACCTGCACTCCGAGATCTCTCTGCTCTACAACACAAGGATAGCGGAGTCAGGGGGTATGGGGAGAAGGCAGGAACGGGGTACTGATTGAGAATGATCAGCCATGATCACATTGAATGGCGGTGCTGGCTCGAAGGGCTGAATGGCCTCCTCCTGCACCTATTGTCTATTGTCTATTGACTCCCTAGGGCCCAATCATTCACTGTGAAGGTCCAGCAGTGGCTTTTACTTCCCAAAATGCAGCACCTCACTCACACTGACTTGCAATGAACTCCATGAGCCACCCTTCAGCTCTTTTGCCCAGCTGATCAAGATCCTACTCTAATTTTTGATAACCATCTTTGCCAACTGTCCCGTATTAGCCGGGGCACCCCATATTTTGGGCTAAGTTAATTGGTCTCATTCCCATCACAACCGTTGGTTTAAACTACAAACAGCAATGAGCACAACACCGATCCCTGAGGCTCACCATTAGTCACACTCCTTCCAGTCTGAAAAACAACCTTCTAACACCACACTCTGCTTCCTTCCATGAAACCAATTCTGCACATCAGGCAGGATCCCCTACATGAGGGTTGCCAACTTCCCCACTCCCAAATACGGGACAAAGGGTGGCGTCACCGCCCCGCGCCCCACGTGACCTCACCCAGTCAGCGGCCACATGCTCCCGCCCGGGCCGGGCGGCTGCCATTGGTGGAGCGGGAGCACGTGGCCGCTGGCTGGGTGAGGTCACGTGGGGCGCGGGGAAGTGATGTCACCCTTTGTCCCTATTTGGGAGTGAGGAAGTTGGCAACCCTACTAATACGGGATAAGGTCAAAATATGGGGTGTCCCGGCTAATACAGGACAGTTGGCAACCTTACTCTCCACCCTACTCGTGTCTAACAATAATCCGTATGCCTTAACTAGGGCTCCCTTAATTTCTTCTCTAGATTCACACAGCGTTCTTGGAAATATAAATTTCAAGCTTCAACAAGGTGAAAAGATGTGGTCAACAAACCTTCCAAACCTAATCCAGACTTAAATAAGTAAGAATTCTCTCTACATGCATTCAGTGGAACGCAGCACTATGGCACAGTCTCATGAAGTTTGTACATTCTCCCCGTGACCTGCGTGGGTTTTCTCCTGGAGCTCTGGTTTCCTCCCACAGTCTAAAGACGTACAGATTTGGAGGTTAATTGGCTTGCTAAAATTGTAAATTGTCCCTGTTAATGTAGCGTTAATGTGTGGGTAGCACTGGTCGGCACGGACTTGGTGGGCTGAATGGCCTGTTTCCGCGTTGTATCTCTAAACTAAACTAAAGATTAAAACAAATTTGGATATAGATCTTGGGCTTAAAATGTTTGTTCTCTCTTGTTTTCATATGGAATATTACCAAGTATCCCATTGTCTTTAAATTAGAACATTTATATTACACTTTGCAGCATATATCTCCAGTGCAAATTTAAAGATGACAAATTAACAAGATATTGAATTTATACTCAATTATTCAGATTAATAATAGGGCAGAATAATTTGCTACATACAATGGCTGTTTGATTGGAATCTTGCATTTGGTGCAAGAAATCTCAATTACCAAATCCATGCTCGGTTTAATCTTAGCACATTTGTCAAGTGAGACTGTGTCAACAGTTTCAGAATTTTTTCAATCTTTCCCATTGCTTTACCTTGACATCTTAACTAAGCTACCCGCAGTGGGCGTAACCTACAGGACAAGTTTTAAACTGTTCACGGAACACAGAACAGTACAGCACAGGAACTGGACTATCGGCCCACAATGTCTATGCCAAACATGATGCCAAGTTAAACGACTGTCCTCTGGTTACATGTGATCCATATCCCTCTATTCCCTGCATATCCACGTGCCTGTGTGTTTCCACCACCACCACCACCACCCCTGGCAGGGTGTTCCAGGCCCTCACCACTGTGAAACATATCTTACCCCAGCACTTCTCCTTTTAAACGTTGCCCGTCCCGTTGGGCCGCGCGGCCAGAAGGCTCCCTGCCAGGCCGTGGTCTGTGGACTGGGACCGCGGCCGGAGGCTTTATCGTGATGCCGCGGTCCAGATGCCTCCCGGGCGGTTGCGGAGAAGCCCGGGGCAGAGCCTGGCCTGGGCCTCGCGGGTCAGAGCCCGGGTCGGCATCGTGGCCCACGGAGCCCGCGTGCGGCTGGGGACCGGGTCGACGTTAGTGGAGAGGTCGGCGCGGCGGCCGATGATGGCGCTGACCAACGGACAAGACGGACACGTGAATGGGGCCTCGGCAGCAGTAAGGCAACAGTGAAGCTTCGGCAACGACGGCGAAGCCTCTGCGGTGATGGTGAAGCCTCGGCAGCGACGGCGAAGCCTCTGCGGTGACGGTGAAGCCTTGGTGGTGTTGGTGGAGCCTCGCGGTGATGGGGTTGTGGTGGTGGAGCCTCGCGGTGATGGGGTCTTGGCGGCAGTGGTGGCGGAGCCTCGTGGTGATGGGGTCGTGGTGGAGCCTCAAGGTGATGGGGTTGCAGCGGTGGCGGAGCCTTACGGTGATGGGGTCTTGGCGGCGGTGGTGGCGGAGCCTCACGGTGATGGGGTTTTGGCAGTGGTGGAGCCTCACGGTGATGGGGTTTTGGCGGTGGTGGAGCCTCGTGGTGATGGGGTTTTGGTGGTGGTGGAGCCTCGTGGTGATGGGGTTTTGGCGGTGGTGGAGCCTCGTGGTGATGGGGTCGCGGTGGAGGCGTTGGTGGAGCCTCGTGGTGATGGGGTTTTGGCGGCGGTGGTGGAGCCTCGTGGTGATGGGGTTTTGGTGGTGGTGGAGCCTCGTGGTGATGGGGTTTTGGTGGTGGTGGAGTCTCGTGGTGATGGGGTTTTGGTGGTGGTGGAGCCTCGTGGTAATGGGGTCGCGGTGGTGGTGGTGGTGGCGGAGTTTCACGGTGATGGGGTCGCGGTGGTGAATTCTTGCCATTTCCACATTGGAACATGGCTCTGACTGTCTACACTAACTATGCCTCCCATGTTCATATACTTCTGTCGGGTTTACCCTCAACTTTTGACATTCCAGAGAAAACAATCCAAGTTTGTTCAACCTCTCCTTATCAGTGATGCACTATAAAGCAGCAAGATGACCTCCTGACTCTTAAACTCAATGCCCTGACTGATGAAGACAAGTACACCACTTCTTTACCACTCTATATACTCCTGCTGCCACTATCAGGGAGCTATGGACTTGGACCACAAGGTCCCAGTGTTCTGCCATTATCTACACTGTCCACCGACCAGCGATCCCCAGCACACTAACACTACCCTACACGCACTAGGGACAATTTACACATACGCCAAGCCAATTAACCTACAAACTTGTACGTCTTTAGAGTGTGGGAGGAAATCGAAGATCTCGGAAAAAAAACCCTCGCAGGTCACGGGGTGAACGTGCAAACTCCGTACAGACAGCACCCGTAGTCGGGATCGAACCCAGGTCTCAGGCGCTGCAAGCGCTGTAAGGCAGCAACTCTACCACTGCGCCACCGTGCCGCCATCTAATTGCCCTTGAGTAGTGGGTGGTGAGTCTACATTGATTTCCAGTGTGGTGAAACCTCAGTTTTAAAATCCTTGTCTACAGATGCTTTTCCCTGGCAGTACCCTGTGCCCTGCTACCATGCACACACTTCAGAAATACTGGAAATTGAGTATGAAATGCCTTGTGGTTCCAACAGATGTTAAATAAATGCAAATTCTCCATTGTTTTAAATCACTTTCTCTCACTTTCTTTTTAGGTTTTAGATTTAGAGATACAGCGCGGAAACAGGCCCTTCGGCCCACCGGGTCCGCGCCGCCCAACGATCCCCGCACACTAACACTATCCTACACACACCAGGGACAATTTTTACATTTGCCCAGCCAATTAGCCTTCAGACCTGCACGTCTTTGGAGTGTGGGAGGAAACCGAAGATCTCGGGGAAAACCCACACAGGTCACGAGGAGAACGTGCAAACTCCGTATAGACGGCGCCCGTAGTCAGGATGGAACCTGAGTCTCTGGCGCTGCATTCGCTGTAAGGCAGCAACTCTACCGCTGCGCCACCGTGCCGCCATGAACTAGCATGCAGAACGTATCAGGTCGCAACAATAATCGCACTGACATTTGAATCCTTGACATTTGGATACATTCAAGATTGGAGAATAATTTTGCTTCTTGGTCTTTGCTGCAGCACTGGGGAAACATTACAAAGACATTCACTGAATTCCGCAGTGGCGACAGTTTATATATCAGTTAATATACCCATAAAGTAGCAGATACTCTGAACACGAATGAGACGTGAATGATCCAGGGAAACTAACATTAGCGCACACTCAATAATAACAACTTTCTATTCTGTTAAGAAAAGTATAAATTTACTAAAAGGTATAAAATTACTGTCGGGCTGCATTTTATTTTGCAAATATTGCTGGGTGTGAATTTTCTTCTCTTTTCAATGGTGAGGATAGATTTTCAGCCTATTAATCAAGTTGTTGTTTCGGGTCCTTTGAGTTGTTCTGCGGGAATGGAATTCTGCCAGTTGGATGTCCAATCTGTGATGCCAACTTACTCATGGAGAGCAGGGTAGAGCGTAGGTCACGGTGGCGCAGACGGGCGGCACGGTGGCACAGCGGTCGAGTTGCTGCCTTTCAGCGAATGCAGCGCCGGAGACTCAGGTTCGATCCTGACTACGTGTGCTGCCTGTACGGAGTTAGTACGTTCTCCCCGTGACCTGCGTGGGTTTTCTCCGAGATCTTCGGTTTCCTCCCACCCAGACGTAGGTTAATTGACTGGGTAAAAGTGAAAATTGTCCCTAGTGTGTGTAGGATAATGTTAATGTGCGGGGATCGCTGGGCGGCGCGGACCTGGTGGGCCGAAGGGCCTGTTTCCGCGCTGTATCTCTAAATCTATATCTAAATCTAAAAGCACACACCTCACTGCGTTACTCCCGGCACTTCACATGGCCAAAACAATGACGAGATGGGTCCTGAATTTCCTCAAGGCCACCTTGCCTTCACCAAAAGCATTGTGGAAGCCCATTTATCAACAATTCCCAAAGGCGGCACGGTGGCGCAGCGGTAGAGTTGCTGCCTTACAGCACCAGAGACCCGGGTTTGATCTTGGCTACAGGTGCTGTCAGTACGGAGTTTGTGTTCGTCCTCCCCGTGACCTGTGTGAGTTTTATCCGGGAGCTCTGGCTGTGGGCCCGGTTTCCTTCCACACTCCAAAGACGTACAGGTTTGTAGGCTAATTGGTTTGGTATAATTGTAAATTGTTCCCAGTGTGTAGGATAGTGCTAGATTGCAGGTCGGCACAGAGTCGGAGGGCCGAAGGGCCTGTTTCCATGCTGTATCTCTAAACTAAACTAAACTAAACTAAACTCCCTTCCTGAATCCTTTCACCTCTCCATCTTTAAGACGTTCCATAAAACCATTCGCTCATCCACACCACCCACTATATGACTTGATCTCATGTTATGTTTAATGTGTTTTATTAAAAGGCACTTTGCATCATTTTGAGAAGAGAGAAAAAATAATTTTGAAAAATCATCAGGAGAATAGAAAGAGGGAGCAATCCTACTGACTGAACAGGCAGGACATTTAAAGCAGCAGGCAAATTGATTGCCTGAGGATGGGACCCAGCAGCCAATAAAAGGAAGGAAAGATACAGCAGAGTGGCCTGTTGGGAGAGAGAGGCCTTGTTGAGGAGAAGCATAACTGGGGTTTTGGCTCAAGGGGCTTGAGTGCTATGTGGAGGCCAAGTGCAAGACAGGGCTTTTGGCTCCAGGGTCTTTAGCTAGAAGGGCTGAGGGGAGGAGTGCTGAGCCAGCAAGTGAGTCAGTTACAAGCCTGGAGGTTGACCAGCAGCAGCAGCTGGAAGTTTAAAGTGGAGTCACTGGGAATAAATAAAGTATAATTGGAGCCTCAGCACTTGAGCTTGTCCAACAGGTCTGGTAGGTTCTTGCCCCCTGTGCAAATGAGAGTGGGGCTGTAGGAAAGATGATCAACCTGGCCAAGGCACCATGGGTCAGGGAGCCATTCAAGAGCGTGGGGAGAACAGACATGTGGCTATAATTGGGGACAGTATAGTCAGGGGAATAGACACATTTTTCTGGTGCAAGGTTCAAGAGTCCCAAAAGCTGTCTGTTGGAGCCTGCAGTGTGGAGGCTGCGGGCCTGGTGCTGAGCCTGGAACTCAGTCTGAGGCAGGGCCTCAACCCGAAACATCACGCGTTCCTTCTCTCCAGAGATGCTGCCTGTCCCGCGGAGTTACTCCAGCTTTTTGTGTCTTTCTTCGGTTTTAAACCAGCATCTGCAGTTCCCCGAAAGCTGTGTTGCCCAGCTGGGGCCCAGGTTTGGAACATCTCGTCGGGCCTACACAGGAATTTGGGGTGGGAGTCGGTTGCCGTGGTCCGTGTGGGAACCACCAACATAAGTTGAACTAGGAAAGAGGTTTTGCTGAGGGAATTTGAGCAGCTAGAGGCAAAAAAGAGCAAGGGCGGTCACGGTGCCTCAGCGGTAGAGTTGCCACCTTACAGCAAATGCAGCGCCGGAGACTCGAGTTCAATCCTGACTACGGGCGCCGTCTGTACGGAGTTTGTACGTTCTCCCCGTGACCTGCGTGGGTTTTCTCCGAGATCTTCTGTTTCCTCCCACACTCCAAAGACGTACAGGTACGTAGGTTAATGACTGGGTAAACGTAAAAATTGTCCCTAGTGGGTGTAGGATAGTGTTAGTGTGCGGGGATCACTGGGCGGCGCGGACTCGGTGGGCTGAAGGGCCTGTTTCCGCGCTGTATCTCTAAATCTAAATTCCTAAGCAGAACCGCAAAGGAAATAATCTCTGGATTGCTACCTGTGCCCTGAGCAACTTAGCACAGGGTCAACATGATTGGAAAGTTAAATGCATGGCTGAAAGATTGGTGCAGGAGAAGTGGGTTTGAACTCATAGGACATTGGCATCAGTATTGGGGAAGGAGGCAGCTGTTTGATGGTTCAATGGTACTTTTTATTGTCACATTGTGCGAAATACAAATGCACAGTGAAATTAGTTTTGTTTAGAGATACAGCGCAGAAACAGGCCCTTCGGCCCACCGAGTCCACGCCGACCAGCGATCCCCACACACAAACACTATCCTACACAGACTAGGGACAATGTACACTTATACCAAGCCAATTAACCTGCAAACTAGCACGTCTTTGGAGTGTGGGAGGAATCCGAAGAGAGCGGAGAAAACTCACGCGGTCACGGGGAGAACGTACAAACTCCGTACAGACAGCACCCGAAGTTGTGATTAGATCCTTGACTCTGGCGCTGTAAGGCTGCAACTCCACCCCTGTGCCACCAGACCACCCCAAATTCTTTTCTTACAGAGTCCAGTGGAGTACTGCCAGACCTAAGCACATCCCCCAATTAGCAAATTGTGCAGATATAGTCTACTGATCCTGCTTGCAAGAGCTGTCATATTTAGTGGCCATTTTCAAAGTCCAGTCTGCACTCCAGTTCTGATGAGTGGTTCTTGTTCCAGTGCCTCCCCTGCACAAAGTAAATTATAGGCCAGTTAGCCTGACTTCAGTGGTATGTAAGATTTTAGAGTCCACTAGACCAAGTTGAGCCCACAACTCATTGGATTGCCGTTGTGACGTGGGGAAAATCGCACTTTTTTCTTTAAAATAAATGGCTTAAATTTAAAAAATAAAAAAATCTCAATGAAAATCGCTATTTTTCTTTAAAATGGTGTTTCTTTCTGCATTGGTCTAGCACCCTCCCTTCCCCTCCCTCACTCCATCCCCTTAACCCTCCTTCTTCCCCACCCACTCCCCCCCTTCCTCTCCCACCCCCAGTCACTCACTCCACCCCCCCTTATCTTCCCCCCTACATTCCTAGGGGCTCTCTGGCGGCCATGATGGAGACGCCCGGGGTTTAGAGCGGGAAGAAGAAGCAGCGGCGGCGGCGCGATGGATCAGGGGGCTCCGGGGCCTAGCATTGAAGGAGACGCCTGGGGTTTGGAGTGGCGGCAGCGGTGATGGCGGCGGTGATGGTGCGGCGGGGGGTCCAGGGCGGAGCGGCGGCCATGGCAGAGACACCCGGGGTTTGGAGCGGCGGCGGTGACGCTTCCCCCACTTGGGCCGCGGAACCAAACAGGCATCTGGCGGGAAGTGGGAGCTGAACGAAAATGATGACCCTCCCCCAACTGCACACGCATAGTCACCCGCCGGCCATCTTACGTAAGTGTAGGCGCTGGTCTGGCGGCCATCTTACGTGAGGACCGGCCCCAACTGCGCACGTGCTGGTTTTTAAAAACTTTAAAATGTGAACAACTTTATAAATATAACACCAAATTCAATAAAACTACCATTTATACCATTAAAGCGACAACGGTGAATAAGGTGGGCCTAAAAATGTCGCACTATCATGTACAGTTTTGGCAGAAGTTCAGTCACAAACAAACAAACGAGAGTTTTAGTATATAGATTACTGAGGATGAGGTTTTGGGCGGGGTACTTGGAAGCACATGATCAAATAGGCCAAGGTCAGCATTGTTTTTGTTAAGGGGAGATCTTGCCTGACAAATCTCTTGCAATTTGTTGAGGACGTTACAGGCTGAATAGTGGATGTTGTTTACTTGGATTTTCAGAACGCCTTTGATGAGGTATCTTTGCTAAACAAAATAGGAGCCCATGGTTTTAGAGGGAGGGTACTAGCATGGATAGAAGATTGGTTGACTGGCAGAAGGGGGAATAAAGGGGGCCTTTTGTGGTTGGCGGCCGGTGACTAGTGGTGTTCCGCAGGGGTCGATGTTGTGTCCGCTACTTTCACTTTGTACGTTGATGATCTGGATGATGCAATTGATGGCTCTGTGACCGAGGATGTGCATGGCATGAAGATCGGTGGAGGGGCAGGTAGTGTTGAGGGAGTCTGCAGAAGGACTTGGACAGGTTTGGAGAGTAGGCAGAGAAGTAGCAAATGAAATACAGTGTGGTAAAGAGTACGCCCATGCATTCTGTTAGAGAGAATAAAGGCTTAGACTATTTTCTAAATGGGGAGAGGATTTAGAAATCGGAAGAACAAACGGATTTGGGAGTGCTGGTGCAGGATTCCCAAAAGGGTAATTTGTAGGTTGCATTGGCAGTAAGGAATGCATGTACAATGTTATCATTCATTTTGAGAGGCCTAGAATAGAAAAGCAAGAATATAATGCTGAGGATTTATAGGTTACTGGTCAGACCACAATTGGAATATTATGAGCATATTCTGAGGAATGATGTGCTGGCGTTAGAAAGGGTCCAGAGGAGGTTTACAAAATTAATCCCACGGATGATTGGGTTAGTGGATGAGGCCCATTTCAATCTTTCGGCCTGTCCTCGCTGGGGTTTAGAAAGATGAGGGGGGTTCTCATTGAAACTTACCAAATAATGAAAGGCCTAGATGGAGTGGGTGTGGAGAGGATGTTTCCAGTAGACGAGGAGTCCATGACAAGAGGGCACAGCCTCAGAATACAACGGCGTATCTTTAGAATGCAGATGGGAGAAATTTCTTCAGCCGGAAGGTGGTGAATCTGTGGAATTCATAGTGGCCAAGTCATTGGGAATTTTTAAAGCGGAGATTGATAGGTTTTGATATTAGTAAGGGTGTCAAGGATTTCTGGGAGAAGGCTGGATAATGGGGTTGAGAAGGAAAAATAGATCAGACATGATGGAATGGCAGGGCAGGCTTGATCGGACAGATGGCCTAATTCTTATGCCTTCTATGTCTTCTATGTCTTATGATCTTATTTTATTATGTTCAGGGTAATATGTGAATTCATGATAATATTATAATTTAATATTCTAGTGCTTCAATCGAAAAGGTTTTAAGATTTGGGTTTCACACTTTTGATTTGTTGCAACCTAATTGTGGTGAGATTATGGAGAGTCCTGTAGGGTACTGGGGTAATGAAAGGCATGAGGTGATTAACTCATCCCCTTTAGTTGAGTTTAGTTTGGTTTAGTTTAGAGATACAGTGTGGAAACAGGCCCTTCGGCCCACCGAGTCCGCACTGACCAGCGATCCCCGCACATTAACACAACCCGACACACACTAGGGACAATTTACACATACACCAAGCCAAGTTATCCACATACCCAAATGTCTTTGGGGTGTGGGAGGAAACCCACATGGTGGCACGGTGGCGCAGCGGTAGAGTTGCTGCCTTACAGCGAATGCAGCGCCGGAGACTCAGGTTCGATCCTGAATATGGGCGCCGTCTGTACGGAGTTTGTACGTTCTCCCCGTGACCTGTGTGGGTCTTCTCCGAGATCTTCGGTTTCCTCCCACATTCCAAAGACGTACAGGTATGTAGGTTAATTGACTGGGTAAATGTAAAAATTGTCCCTAGTGTGTGTAGGATAATGTTAGTGTGCGGGGATCGCTGGGCGGCGCGGACTCGGTGGGCCGAAGGGCCTGTTTCCGCGCTGTATCTCTAAATCTAAAATCTAAACCGAAGATCTCAGAGAAAACTCGCGCAGGTCATGGGGAGAACGTGCAAACTCTGTACAGACAGCACCTGTAGTCGGGATCGAACCCGGGTCTCCGGTGCTGCAAGCGCTGTAAGGCAGCAACTCTACCGTGGCCGTCTGGTCTTACATTGAATACATTGATACGCTCAGCAAGCTTATGAAGACAGTTCAGCGCTGGGCAGGGTAAAGAAAATCTGCTCATGATTAAGTATTTTTCTAAATAAGATAAAATTAAATTGTGGTGCACCAAGTCATACCAGGGAGGCTTAAAAGGAGCGATGTAAGGGAAAGTGTAGACCAGAAAAGTAAAGATAACTGATAGATTAATTGATACGATCACGCGCATTCAAATTCACGGTTCAATTTTCAAAGTGCATCTGCGTTCAAAGGAGATGAGGAGTTAAATTGTTGAAAGCAGAGCATCAGATTACCCCTCAGAACTTCGCAGTACCTGGTGATTCATCACCTCCTGACACTCGTACCTGGGATTCTGCTGTTCCACTGCCTTTCCAGATTCACAATGCAATGCACATTTATAGAAGCCGGAACGCAGACAGCTTGTGTAACTGCAATGACACAGATAGAAACAGTGTCACATAAAAATACTTGCAGCCCCACCCTCTCACAGAAACATACTGATACAAACACCCACTCTCACTAAAGTACAACCCCAGAAATACTTGCATGCACAAAGTCTCTTGCAAATGCTCAGACACTCACACCAACAACCTCATAAAAAATAAACACACACAATTACACCCTCCAGAAGTATTCTGTACACACGTGGACAGCGCGCACACTGACTTAAATGTGCACATATGAATGGAAAAAAATCATAATTTCACATGTTCTCAAAAACATTGAGGCATGCATAATATGAAAGTGCATTTAACCTGCAGATAGACAGAAAATGTTGGAGTAACTCAGCGGGACAGAGAGCATTTGTGGAGAGAAGGAATTGGTGATGTTTCAGGTCGAGACCCTTCCTCAGACTTCTATCATTCTGAAGAAGTTGTCTCGACCCGAAATGTCCCTCATTCCTTCCACCCAAAGATGCTGCCTGTCTCTCTGAGTTACTCCAGCACTTTGTGCCGATCTTTAGTGTAAACTAGCATCTGCAGTTCCTTCCTACGCATTTGACCTGGATATGATGAATTTGGAGATCCATGTATGATAATGCATGTCTCATATAAATACAAGTGAGGACAACCAGATAATCTGTGTTTCTACTCTGCAAATCAGCCAAGAGAAAATGTTATAGAGGTGTTCAGAATCAGTACAGATTATGATAACATAAACTAAGGATTTGTTTCAGGTGCAGAAGTATTGGCAACTGAAGTTCGCAGATGCAAGTTGTTTGCAAAATGACAAGATGGGGAAAATTGCTTTCCCTGTGAGTTCTTGAGTATTGCAACAGGTGAAAGGCTGGTGGAAGAAGATTAAACAATAATGCTTAAAGGAGAATTTGTAAAGGACACATTTGTAGTACCTCAGGGGAAAGGGTGAGGGGAATGGTATTGATTGGATCGCTCTTTCAAAGAGCTGGTCCAGGTGTAATGGGCTGAAAGGTGATGGATCTTCTTTTGTGCTGCAATGTTCTTTGATGCTAATGGACATACAACTTCATTCCTAAAAATCTCTTCACATGAAACCTTCAGTTGGCAAATTTACAGAAAGTATTGGTGGTACGTGACAACAGTGGTTAAGATACCACATTCGTCTGGTCTCTGAACAAATGATCTCGAGATAGCTTTCAGTCCAACCACGGCATATCGGGAACATAAATGCTCAATTTGATAAATACTGGTATAAAAAGCTAGCAGTAGTAATGATAGACACTGCCACTCTTACCACTTTACCACTCTTACATGCTGTTCCTTAATAGTCATTGGACTTACTAATGTCTTTTAGGGAAATAATCATAATTACACTTTAAAATAGAACAACTCATTCAGTTCAAAGGTGAGCAGCTGCTGGATTTATCTTCAAAACTCGCATCCTCTCAATGAACAAAAGAATAAAACAATTGATGATAAATCAGCTCAATTTTTAATTTAAGGTTAGTTTAGTATAGTTTGTTGTCATGTTTACAGTGAGAAGCTTTTGTTGCGTGCTAACCAGTCAGTGGAAAGACTGTAGGTAAATTGGCTGGGTAAATGTAAAAATTGTCCCTAGTGTGTAGGATAGTGTTAATAGTGTTAGTGTGCGGGGATCGCTGGGCGGCGCGGACTTGGTGGGCCGAAAAGGCCTGTTTCCGCGCTGTATATATATGATGTGATATGATATGATATGATATATGAATACACGATTACAATCGAGCCTTTCACAGTATACTGATTCAAGATAAAGGGACTAATGTGAATACTGTTTAGTGCAAGATTAAGCGAGTAAAATCCGAACAAAGATAGCTGAGGGTCTCCAATAAGGCAGATAGTAGTTCAGGATTGCTCTCTGGTTGTGGTAGGTTGGTTCAGTTGCCCGATAACAGTGGGGAAGAAGCTGTCCCTGAACCTGGAGGTGTGCGTTTTCACCCTGCTATGCCTTTTGTCCGATGGGGGAGAGAGGGTTCATTAAACAATGATTCATCTGCAGAGACTTGCTTTGCTGATTTTTACTGTACTGTTCCACTTGAGAAATGTTTGACAGACCTTTTGCAACGAGCAGATGTGCCTCCGAACCTCCACCACATCTGAGCCTCCCGCCCTTGTGGTTTCCCCAAAACTACCTTAGGAGCTACACATCTGTGTGCTCATCAATTCTTCTACAGAGGGCAATGCCAGCTGCTGACAGCCCCACTGACATGATCTCTGACTGAAGCCCTTCTCCAGGTTCAGGAACACCTTCTTCCCTACAGCCATTATGCTATTAAACACTACAACATCAAATAAGCTCTGAACTACACAGACTATTATTGTTATTAATGCACATTATTGTTTGTTTGTTCGTTATTTGTACGTATGTGTGCATAGAAACATAGAAACATAGAAAATAGGTGCAGGAGTAGGCCATTCGGCCCTTCGAGCCAGCACCGCCATTCAATATGATCATGGCTGATCATCCAGCTCAGTAACCTGTACCTGCCTTCTCTCCATACCCCCTGATCCCTTTAGCCACAAGGGCCACATCTAACTCCCTCTTAAATATAGCCAATGAACTGGCCTCAACTACCTTCTGTGGCAGAGAAGTCCACAGACTCACCACTCTCTGTGTGAAGAAATGTTTTCTCATCTCGGTCCTAAAAGACTTCCCCGTTATCCTTAAGCTGTGATAGACAGAAATGTGTGTGCGTGTGCGTGTGCGTGTGCGTGTGCGTGTGCGTGTGCGTGTGTGTGTGTGTGTGTGTGTGTGTGTGTGTATATATATATATATATACACACACTGAACTTTTATTTCTCATTTGTTATATTGTTTACAGCGCACCATGCTTACATATTCTGTTGTGCTGCAGCAAGTATGAATTTCATTGTTCTATCCGGGACATATGACAATGAAACACTCTTGACTCTTGACTGTGTCCTTGCAGCCATTTAGTAACTGAAGAATTGGATGGTCTTTAATAGCTGTTTTATTTTCTCTGTAAAGATTGAGCGATCGGGGATATCTCAGGGTTACAATGGACAAAAAGAAGTGAAATTATATGTGCATAAAGAAAAAGTCCATTGGAGTATCTGCCATTTGAAATAAGTTTGAAAAATTCCAACATAAAATCTGTGCCAGTCAAAATGGCTGCCGGTTACTTAGTGTCTTGCACATCCACATTATATTTCGGGGACTGAAGGGATATGGATCACAAGTAAGCAGAAGCGATTAGTTTCATTTGGCAACATGTATGTCATAGACATTGTGGACCAAGTGGCCCAAGTGGCCCGGCAGCCATTTTGTCTGGCACACAGATTTTATGTTGGAATTTTTCAAACTTCTTTCAAATGGCAGATACTCTAATGGTCTTTTTCTTTATGCACATATAATTTCACTTCTTTTTGTCCATTGTAACCCTGAGATATCCCCGATCACTCAATCTTTACACTCAATCATCCCGTTCCTTTGCAGAACTATTCTATGTTCTCATAGCAAACCAACACTTTGGCCTTTCCTTAATAGGAACCCTCTGCCTTTGCGGTGTGGGATCCAATGCTAAACCAAAGGATAGAGCACTAAATCAGACACTACTGCTCTTCTTTGCAAATAGTGGAGTGAAACTTGCACAAGAATATAAAAAGCCAAGGGAAAAAAAACAGGTTTTCGCAAAAATTACATCATACATTAAGGTCAAGTTCAACAGTACTAAAAATTGATCTTCACAGAAATTTAACCCCAAGCCTATAATCTGAACTGAGCAAATCAAAGTTGCACTGGTAGTTTATGCAATCTATAATTTCTTTGTTGGCCCTGGCTGTGGCTAGTTGCTGTCAACAGCGCACTATAAATGTAGATATTTATGATATGACAGAAACAGGAATTGAGGGATAACTTTTCCAAAGCTACGAACCATTAAAGGATGTTATTTCAGTTCAACGTCAAATGTGAAAGTCACATTGCTCAAATCCTCAGCTTTGCTGGGCACCAAATTCTACAGGTGTTTATCGTGTTCTTCTTGAAAGTTGCATCTCTGGTGAGAATACAGAAGTTGTGAACAAATATTCATCAATGTTGAGTAGGAAAATAACTGCAGATGCTGGTACAAATCGAGGGAATCACAAAATGCTGGAGTAACTCAGCGGGTCAGGCAGTATCTCAGGAGAGAAGGAATGGGCGACGTTTCGGGTCGAGACCCTTGAAGGGTCTCGACCCGAAACGTCGTCCATTCCTTCTCTCCTGAGATGCTGCCTGTTGTGTTATATCTGGATTTTCAGAAGGCCTTCGACAAGGTCCCACATAGGAGATTGGTGTACAAATTTAAAGCACACGGTATTGAGGGTTCAGTGTTGAGGTGGATAGAAAATTGGTTGGTGGACAGGAAGCAAAGAGTAGGAATAAACGGGTCCTTTTCGGAATGGCAGGCAGTGACTAGTGGGGTACCGCAAGGCTCAGTGCTGGGACCCCAGTTATTTACAGTGTATATTAATGATTTGGACGAGGGAATTGAATGCAACATCTCTAAGTTTGCGGATGACACGAAGCTGGGTGGCAGTGTTAGCTGCGAGGAGGATGCTAGGAGGCTGCAGAGTGACTTGGATAGATTAGGCGAGTGGGCAAATGCATGGCAGATGCAATATAATGTGGATAAATGTGAGGTTATCCACTTTGGCGGCAAGAACAGGAAAGCAGAGTATTACCTGAATGGTGACCGATTGGGAGAAGGGGAGATGCAACGTGACCTGGGTGTCATGGTGCACCAGTCATTGAAAGCAAGCATGCAGGTGCAGCAGGCAGTGAAGAAAGCGAATGGTATGTTGGCATTCATAGCAAGAGGATTTGAGTTTAGGAGCAGGGAGGTTCTGCTGCAGTTGTACAGGGCCTTGGTGAGACCGCACCTGGAGTATTGTGTGCAGTTTTGGTCTCCTAACCTGAGGAAAGACGTTCTTGCCTTAGAGGGAGTACAGAGAAGGTTCACCAGATTGATCCTTGGGATGGCGGGACTTACATATGAGGAAAGACTGGATAGACTGGGCTTGTACTCGCTGGAATTTAGAAGACTGAGGGGGGATCTTATAGAAACATATAAAATTCTTAAGGGGTTGGAGAGGCTAGATGCGGGAAGATTGTTCCCGATGTTGGGGGAGTCCAGAACCAGGGGTCACAGCTTAAGGATAAGGGGGAAGTCTTTTAGGACCGAGATGAGAAAACATTTCTTCACACAGAGAGTGGTGAGTCTGTGGAATTCTCTGCCACAGAAGGTAGTTGAGGCCAGTTCATTGGCTATATTTAAGAGGGAGTTAGATGTGGCCCTTGTAGCTAAAGGGATCAGGGGGTATGGAGAGAAGGCAGGTACAGGCTACTGAGCTGGATGATCAGCAATGATCATATTGAATGGCGGTGCTGGCTCGAAGGGCCGAATGGCCTACTCCTGCACTTATTTTCTATGTTTCTATGCTGCCTGACCCGCTGAGTTACTCCACCATTTTGTGATACCTTCATCAATGTTGAAATCAGTGGTTTATTTGTGGCGTTGAGTTTTTTTCACTGTGGTGCAGCTGGTTGAGATTCCGCCTCACAGCTGCTGGGACTCAAGCTCAATTCTGACTTTCTATTTTTATGGAGATTACACAATGTCCTTGTGGGCTTCCCCCAGGTATCCTGTTTCCCTCACGAAACCCAAAGACATACGAATTTGTAAATTGTAAATTATCACTGGTGTGTTTAGATAATTTTTTTTAGATTTAGAGATACAGCGCGGAAACAGGCCCTTCGGCCCACCGGGTCCGCGCCGCCCAGGATCCCCGCACATTAACACTATCCTACACACACTAGGGACAATTTTTACATTTGCCCAGCCAATTAACCTACATACCTGTACGCGTTTGGAGTGTGGGAGGAAACCGAAGATCTCGGAGAAAACCCACGCAGGTCACAGGGAGAACGTACAAACTCCGTAAGGACGGCGCCCGTAGTCAGGATCGAACCTGAGTCTCCAGCGCTGCATTCGCTGTAAGGCAGCAACTCTACCGCTGCGCCACCGTGCCGCAACATGGCGAGCACATTAGAATCTGGAACGTGTGGGAAGAATAACGTTGATTCAAGTCAAGTCAAGTCAACTTTATTTGTCACATACATATACAAGATGTGCAGTGAAATGAAAGTGGCAATGCCTGCGGATTGTGCTAAAACTACAAAACAGAATAGATTTTTTTTTTTTTTTAACACAAAAAGTAAATTAATACAGTAAATTAAATCAGTCCCTGGTGATATGAGAGTTAACAGTCCTGATGGCCTGTGGGAAGAAACTCCATCTCATCCTCTCTGTTGGATTTGTGTAAATAGCTGCTTGATGCTTGGCATGGGCTGGGTGTGTCATGGATGTATTTACATGCCATATGAATCTGCGACATTATCATATAGTTTCCAGATTCGTTTCCAATTATGCCAGCAAACATTCTCCCCATCAAAGGCATGACTTAAGCCGAATGCAGTTCCAATTTATGGCTTCATGGCCTAGAGGTTTAGTTTAGTTTAGTTTAGAGATACAGGATGGAAACAGGCCCTTCGGCCCATCGAGTCTACAACACCTAGCGATCCCCACACATTAACACTTATACCGAAGCCAATTAACCTACAAACCTGTACGTCTTTGGAGTGTGGGAGGAAACCGAAGATCTCGGAGAAAACCCACGCAGGTCACGGGGAGAATGTACAAACTCCGTGCAGACAGCACCAGTAGTCAGGATCGAACCTGGGTCTCTGGCGCTGTGAGGCAGCAACTCTACCGCTGCGCCACCGTGCCGCCTCCGTGTCAGCTGTGCACCGGAGAGAAATCTCATGGCCATCATTAAAATGGACGGGTGCACCAAGAATTTCAACATTGAGGGGGGCTCTATTTCCCCTCCCTTTCACCCATCTAATTATGATCGATTACCTATGACGACTGACCCAATCCGTCACTGTTATTGGAAGACATATTGATTTTCATGAATTGATTGGATGATACCTCACTGTGGACTGAGCAGTCTAATGTTACGAACTTAAAAGATTTTTTTAATAACCAATTAACAAAGTGTGCACAGAAGATTTATGAGGATGCTGCCAGGATTGGGGTGCCTGGGCTACAGGGAGAGGTTGGGTAGGCTAGGACTGTATTCCTTGGAGCATAGGAGGAAGAGAGGTGATCTCAGAGAGGTGTATAAGGTCGTGAGGGGAATCGGTTGAGTAGATGCACAGTCATTTACCAGAGTAGAGGAATCACGAACCAGAAGACATAGGCTAAAGGTGAGACGGGAAAGATTTGATAGGAATCTGAGTGGCAACTTTTTAGCACAGTGGTAGGTACATGGCGTGAGCTAACAGAGGAGGCAGTTGAGGCAGAAACTATAACAATATTTAGAGGACATCTGGACAGGTACATGGATAGGAAAGGTTGAGAGGGATATGGGCCAAATGTGCGGCAGTGGGACTAGTGCGGCAATAGGCAATATCCATTACATCTGTTATTGCAATCACTGCTCTGCATTCCTTTCTCAGTGAATGTTTGTGCATTAAACTGCTGCACTCCTGTTTCCAGTATAGTTATTGGGTCTAGACCATTGTTATTCAATGATTAGCGGAATTGTTGCTAGCCTCTGACCTATATCCTCTCTAATGTGATTTAAGTCAATGTTGCAGAGGGTCATGGAGTCTTGTAACTCACGAGTGGGATATTAGAGTTACGAAGTGACAACATAATAATAATAATAATAACATAATAATAATAATACATTTATTTTATATAGCGCTTTTCAAAATACTCAAAGACGCTTTACAGAGCAAACAAGACATGAAAACAAACAAACAAACAAAAGATTTGTCCTGACGGAGAAGCGGTGAACAAACAGCGCCAGCGTCCTCTCACGTCAGGGTCCGGCAGTCAACAATAAGGAACACAAGACACACAATTACAATTTAACACAAACAACCATCACAGTGATTGCTCCAGGCACACCCTCACTGTGATGGAAGGCAAAGAAAAGTCTTATCTCCTCCTCATTCTTCTCCCGTGGTCAGGCAGTCAAACTGCTGCCTCGAGGCGATCGAGGCGATCGAGGCTCCCGATTTTTGAAACCCCCGCCGGGGGATGGAAGGCCCCAGGGCCGAGCCGAGCAGGCCGATGAAGGTCCTGAGCCCCCACCGGGCGATGGAAAGTGCCGCGGCCGAGCCACGCAGGGCGATGAAGGTCCTGCGAGCGGGTCGATCGAACCTCGCGATTCGGGGCGGTCGAAGCTGCTACGGCTGGAGCTCCCGAAAGCCGGTCGCCAGCCAGGGACCTGCGAGCTCCCGATGTTGCGGTCTGCAGGGCCCACGGCCGAAGCCTCCGAGATGGTAAGTCCAGGCCCTGCGACCGGAGTCTTCAAGGTCGATCCCAGCTGGAGGCCGCCGACTCCACGGTGTTAGGCCGTAGCGCGAACGGAGATACGACATGATAAAGGCCGCATCTCCGTTGAGGAGGAGATTGGAAAAAAAGGTTTCCCCCACCCCCTCCACCACCCCCCACATATACAGAATTAAAAATAAAACAAAACATACATTTAAACGGTGACAGAGAGACTGCCGGTGAGCCGCAGCTGCAGGGGGCAGCCACGCCCCCTCATAAGGGGGGAAAGGGTAACTAAGGTGGAAAAGGTAACCGGAGAGAGAGTGGGACCTCTCAGGAATCAAAGCGGTCACCTCTGTGTGGAGCCCCAGGAGATGGGCAAGGTCCTCACTGAGTATTTCTCCTCAGTATTTACCAAGGATAAAGACGGTAGGACAGAGGAACTTGGTGCAGTTACTGGAAGTGTCTTGAGAGCAGTCCGTGTTCCCGTCGAAGAAGTACTGAAGGTATTGTCGTGTATGAAGGTAGACAAATCTCCAGGTGGACAAATGTCCAAATATATCCGAGGACATTGCGGGAAACTAGAGAGGAAATTGCGGGAGCCCTGGTTGAAATTTACGAGTCGTCCTTAAATACAGGAGAGGTGCCGGAAGACTGGAGGTGGCAAATGTTGTGCCTCTTTTCAAGAAGGGCTGCAGGGAAAATGCTGGGAACTATAGGCCGGTGAGCTTAACGTCTGTAGTTGGGAAGTTACTAGAGAGTATTCTGAGGGATAGAATATACAGGCATTTGGATGGGCACGGGCTGACTAGTGATGGTTTTGTACGTGGGAGGTCGTGTCTCACAAATCTGATTGGTTTTTTGAAGATGTGACCAAAAAGGTTGATGAGGGCAGAGCTGTAGATGTCGTGTACATGGACTTCAGTAAGGTGTTCGACAATGTTCCGCATGGTAGGCTGCTCTGGAAGGTTAGATCACATGGGATCCAAGGAGAGATAGCTGAATGGATAGCAAATTGGCTTCATGGAAGGAAGCAGAGGGTGATGGTGGAAGGTTGCTTCTCAGACTGGAGGCCCGTGACTAGTGGTGTACCTCAGGGTTGGGTGCTGGGCCCATTTCTGTTTGTCATCTACATCAATGATTTGATGAAAACATACAGGGCAAGATTAGCAAGTTTGCTGATGATACAAAAGTGAGTGGTTTTGCAGATAGTGAAGATGGTTGTGAACGATTGCAGCAGGATCTGGATCGATTGGCTAGGTGGCGGAGGAATGGTTGATGAAATTCAATACAGAGAGGTGTGAGGTGTTGCATTTTGAGACGTCGTACAAGGGCAGGACCTACACAGTAAATGGTAGGCCTCTGGGTAGTGTTGTTGAGCAGAGGGATCTCGGAGTACAGTTGCATGGTTCCTTGAAGGTCGAGTCGCAGGTAGATAAGGTGGTCAAAAAGGTACCTGACCCAGGGCCGTCTTTACAGTATTATGGGCCCCGGGCAAAGCAGTGTACTGGGGCCCCTACGACAACTACTCACAGGAATAAAAATGTAAATGGTCGATAAAATTAAACATATAAGCTCGTGCGGCCCCGGGCAAGTGCCCATCAGGCCCATGCGTTAAGACGGCCCTGACCTGACCCATGGTCTTTGCCTCCAAGAATCCCTTTCCTCTAATGTCAGTGATCAGCTGCACTTCTCCAAAAGACTCTCCTTGATTATTTGCCTGTTGAATGTTTCTGTACTCCACTTTAAGCATCTTTTCTCAAACTCCCTCTCTGCCTCCCTTATTTCCTTTCCCACTTTGCCTGTAAATATTTTGTATTCGGGCCTGTTCTCCCAGGTATGAACCACATGGCATTCATCACTAGCTCTTATTTTTCTCTTCTCTGCGTTATTTGGTCATTAGACAATAGTCAATAGACAATAGGCAATAGGTGCAGGAGTAGGCCATTCGGCCCTTCGAGCCAGCACCACCATGGCTGATCATTCTCAATCAGTACCGCGTTCCTGCCTTCTCCCCATACCCCCTGACTCCGCTATCCTTAAGAGCTCTATCTAACTCTCTCTCGAATGCATTCAGAGAATTGGCCTCCACTGCCTTCTGAGGCAGAGAATTCCACAGATTCACAACTCTCTGACTGAAAAAGTTTTTCCGCATCTCCGTTTTAAATGGCCTACCCCTTATTCTTAAACATTCCGGCAGCTCCGGTTTTAATTTCCTTCTCCTTACGTCTAACGCGAATATACGTCGAATACAGCTGTAGTATCTTCATTTTAAATTAGTGTTGTCGTCCTAAATGTCCATGTCCATGTCCTTCCCCTTCTTCCCCTTCCCCCCCCACTCCCCCCCCCCCCCCCCCCCCCCCAATATCCAACCATTTTATTGCAAATGAACATGTAAGTTTAAAAGGATGCAGATTTATAATAATTAGAATGCTTCTGGGCTTTCCGAGCCACAGATTAACCTCAAGGCCAATCCTGGAGATTTGACAGCACTTTGTGCTGTATTTGGCCTTCAGAAACGTCCTTTGCAATGTTCTCTTGAAAACAAAAAGATGCATTAATTACTGATTAAATGCAGACTATGTAGGACACCTAAATTAGGACAGTGGATATTTAAGGCTTGGTACCTGTGTGTGTAACACGCTGTTTTCCTCACAGGATAAGATAGATAAGAAAAACACAAACTTCAGTCTCTCAGATTGATGGAGCTCAATGCCTGCCTGAACAGATCCCATGATTGGAAAGTTCCCGAAAGTAAAAAATATTTAAAAGGTTGCATTAAAACCAATGAGGTGTAGTCCTCACAAGTTGAGGAGATGTCCTCTTTCTGAGGTGTTAGTGATTTTATGGTGAGAATGGAAAAAGGAATTAAAACAACAGACATTAAATGGCAGATAATAAAGTAACCCAGTATAATTCACTCCCTTGAGGTCATTACTTGTGAGGGATTAATGACGGTGCTAAAAACCTGCATGGGGAAATGTGTCATGTTATGTAAAGGACAGAGTGGTGCAGGGGAAAATGCAAATATCAGAACAGAGGTTATATTATCTGCAAGGACAAAAGAACCCTTCTTCAGACTGATTCCTTCTCTCCAGAGATGCTGCCTGTCCCGCTGAGTTACTCCAGCATTTTGTATTGATCAGTCTGAAGAAGGGTCTCGACCCGAAACGTCACCCATTCCTTCTCTCCAGAGATGCTGCTTGTTACTCCAGCATTTGTGTAACATAGAAACAGAGAAAATAGGTGCAGGAGGAGGCCACTCGGCCCTTCGAGCCAGCACCGCCATTCATTGTGATCATGGCTGATCATCCACAATCAGTAATATGGGCCTTCTCCCCATATCCCTTGATTCCACTAGCCCCCAGAGCTCTATCTAACTCTCTCTTAAATCCATCCAGTGATTTGGCCTCCACTGCCTTCTGTGGCAGAGAATTCCACAAATTCACAACTCTGGGTGAAAAAGTTGCCTGATAACAGCTGGGAAGAAACTGTCCCTGAATCTGGAGGTGTGCGTTTTCACACTTCTGTACCTTTTGCCTGACAGGAGAGGGGAGAAGAGGGAGTGGCCAGGGTGCGACTCGTCCTTGATTATACTGCTGGCCTTGCCGAGGCAGCGTGGGGTATAAGTGGAGTCAATGGAAGGGAGGTTGGTTTGTGTGATGGTCTGGGCTACGTCCACAATTCACTTGCAATTTCTTGGATGGAGCTGTTCCCAAACGATGCTGTCATCCATCCTGATAAAATGCTTTCTATGGTGCATCTGCAGAAGTTGGTGAGAGTTGTAGGGGACACGCCGAACCTCCTGAGCCTTCTACGGAAGTGGAGGAAGTTGGTGTGCTTTCTTGGTCGTTGCTTGAATATGGATGGTCCAGGAGAAGTTGGTGCTGATATTGACTCCTAGGAAGGTGAAGCTTTCAACCGTTTCCACATCGGCACAATCAATGCAAACTGCTGTATGTGGACCGCTCCACTTCCTGAAGCTCATCACTATCTCCTTTGTCTTGCTGACACCGAGAGAAAGATTGTGGACTTGACACCAGGTCACGAGGTTCTCGATCTCCTTCCTGTGCTCCGCCTCGTCATCACTTGATATCCGGCCCACAAAGGTGGTGTCATCTGCGAATTTGGAAATGGAATTAGATTTGTACCTGGCTGCACAGTCGTGGGCGTACGAGGAGTGACGAAGGCAGCTGAGGACGCATCCTTGAGGAGCACCAGTGTTGAGGATTATCGTGGAGGATGATTTGTCCCCTATCCCCAATGATTGGGGTCTGTTGATCAGGAAGTCGAGGGTCCATTTGCAGAGCTGAGTGCTGGCACCAAGTCCCGCGTGTTTGGTGATGAGCTTGGATGGTATAATGGTATTAAAGGCAGAGCTGTAGTCAACGAATCGGAGCCTGACGTGGGTGTGTCTCTTCTCCAGGTGTTCCAGGGATGAGTGCTGGGCTCGGGCGATGGCATCATCCCTGGACCTGTGGTGGCGGTAGGGAGACTGCCATGGGTCAAGGCCGCTGGGTAGACTGGATTTAA
The DNA here is from genome assembly GCF_053455715.1 of Rhinoraja longicauda. Lineage (NCBI taxonomy): Eukaryota > Metazoa > Chordata > Chondrichthyes > Rajiformes > Arhynchobatidae > Rhinoraja > Rhinoraja longicauda. The sequence goes on from NC_135976.1 coordinate 4,086,483, forward strand.
TGCTTCCCATAACCAGCCTCACAAAGCAGCATTTCATAATGGTGGACGTCAAGGCCACTGGGCGGTAGTGGGCCACAAAGGCCCATTATTGCCACCACCTCCAATCCAGTTGGGCCTCGAACCAATGTCCCTCTCCTCACCTGGCCATCCTGCTCTCTCTCAATCTGCCTTTCTCTTCCTCAATATCTATCCCAACTTGTACCCTCTCCAGGAGTGTCCAAGTTCCTCTCTCCAGGAGTCTTACTCATCATTGTTTGCCTCTCACGTATCTGCTGCCCAAATTATCCAGGGGTAATCTTAAATGCTGGTGTCTGAATTGGTATGATTGGACATGGTTCCCACTTGGTACCTCAGGGAAATTGGGAAAAGTGTAACATAGAAGCTACACTCAATGTTGCTGTTGTTTCTGCTAATACTTTTTCTTGGCAAAGTTGTCTTGTGCCGGTTACATTTTTGTCGTTTGGCTGGGAACTGACACCATGACACACTGGTCAACCTGAGGACCACCTTCAGCAGCAGACTGGGCCCACCAAGATGCACCACAGAACGCCACAGGAGATCCTCCTTCTCCGTGGCTATCAAACTGTACAACTCCTCCCCCTTCTGTCGTGCGGTAGACTGAGACTGACTTCCCCCCCCCCACCCACCCGTCCTACCCCCACCCTCCCCAATCTTTGCATGTCCCCAATCCTTTCCACTAGTCACTTTAATTTCACGTTTCGTGTATCTTGTGTTTTTATGACTGTTGGCAGATCAATTTCCCTCCTGGGATAAATAAAGTTATTTTGTATCGTACCGTATCGTATCTTAATTTCACGACAGATCTTGGAGGTATGGGAAACAGACCTACCCATCACACTCTCTGAAACAGAATCTCTCTACAATCTCCTTGTATTCTCCATTGGTCAATTGAGTTCCATTGCCACATACAAATTCCTCAATATCCATTGTTTTGAAAACAGGTTATAACTTGCATTGCAATTATTCTGTCCATTTTGTGAATGGGCACTTCGAGAGCTGGGCTACAATGATGAAGTCTCATTCTTTGTTATATTGAACAAATCATTTTACTGTTTCATAGCACAAGGGCTGCCTCAGAAGCTACCATCTCTTTTTGTTGCGCATTTCTCTACTTCCATTATATACTTAGTGTTTCTTTATATCTTTTTAGATTTTTTTTTTTTAGATTTAGAGATACAGCGCAGAAACAGGCCCTTCGGCCCACCGGGTCCGCGCCACCCAGCGATCCCCGCACACTAACACTATCCTACACCCACTAGGGACAATTTTTACATTTGCCCAGCCAATTAACCTACAAATCCGGACGTCTTTGGAGTGTGTGAGGAAACCGAAGATCTCGGAGAAAACCCACGCAGGTCACGGGGAGAACGTACAAACTCCGTACAGTACAGCACCCGTAGTCAGGATCAAACCTGAGTCTCCGGCGCTGCATTCGCTGTAAGGCAGCAACTCTACCGCTGCGCCACCGTGCCTTATGGATGTCCGTCCATTTTCCAATGAAATGTCACATCTGATTGACCAATAATGTGCTATTGATGGCTGTTTTTGTTTCCTTTTGTTAGCCCCCCCCCTCCCTGAACCATTTGCTGAGAAGCATTATATATTTTGCTGTGATTTTGCTGCCTTCTTGGTTCTGAGTTTTGCGGGCATCCCATTTACTAGCTAGGACCTCCACACCGAAATCTCCCATCTCATGCTTCTCAAGTGAGATAGTGCATCTGTGAACACAATGGTTTTTTCTGGTTTGTATTTCAGGATGTAATCATCACTCTGAAGTCTCGAGAATAAATTTGCTGTCACACTACATTGCTTTCTGTTGGGGTCAGTAATCACTTTTTCTGAAATGGATGGCAGTGTGAATTCAATTACCCTGGGAAATACCACCTCCAGCAGGAAGCAACTGCAGATGCTGGTTTAAACCGAAGATAGACACAAAAAGCTAGAGTAACTCAGCGGGACAGGCAGCATCTCTGGAGAGAAGGAATGGGTGCGTTTCAGGTCGAGACCCTTCTTCAGACTGATTCCTTCTCTCCAAAGATGCTGCCTGTCCCGCTGAGTTACTCCAACATTTTGTATCTATCAGTCTGAAGAAGGGTCTCGACAGCGAAATGTCACCAATTCCTTCTCTCCAGGGAGAGCCTGTTACTCCAGCATTTGTGTAGAAATACCTGTGTAGATCGAGGTCTGGTTTGAAAATCTTGTAGATCGAGGTCTGGTTGGAACATCTTGTAGATCGAGGTCTAGTTGGAACATCTTGGAGATCGAGGTCTGGTTGGAACATCTTGTAGATCGAGGTCTAGTTTGAACATCTTGGAGATCGAGGTCTGGTTGGAACATCTTGTAGATCGAGGTCTGGTTGGAACATCTTGTAGATCGAGGTCTAGTTTGAACATCTTGTAGATCGAGGTCTGGTTGGAACATCTTGTAGATTGAGGTCTGGTTGGAACATCTTGGAGATCGAGGTCTGGTTGGAACATCTTGTAGATCGAGGTCTGGTTGGAACATCTTGTAGATCGAGGTCTAGTTTGAACATCTTGTAGATCGAGGTCTGGTTGGAACATCTTGTAGATCGAGGTCTGGTTGGAACATCTTGTAGATCGAGGTCTGGTTGGAACATCTTGTAGATCGAGGTCTAGTTTGAACATCTTGTAGATCGAGGTCTGGTTGGAACATCTTGTAGATCGAGGTCTGGTTGGAACATCTTGTAGATCGAGGTCTGGTTGGAACATCTTGTAGATCGAGGTCTGGTTGGAACATCTTGTAGATCGAGGTCTAGTTTGAACATCTTGTAGATCGAGGTCTGGTTGGAACATCTTGTAGATCGAGGTCTAGTTTGAACATCTTGTAGATCGAGGTCTAGTTTGAACATCTTGTAGATCGAGGTCTGGTTGGAACATCTTGTAGATCGAGGTCTGGTTGGAACATCTTGTAGATCGAGGTCTGGTTGGAACATCTTGTAGATCGAGGTCTGGTTGGAACATCTTGTAGATCGAGGTCTAGTTTGGACATCTTGTAGATCGAGGTCTGGTTGGAACATCTTGTAGATCGAGGTCTAGTTTGAACATCTTGTAGATCGAGGTCTGGTTGGAACATCTTGTAGATCGAGGTCTAGTTTGAACATCTTGTAGATCGAGGTCTGGTTTGGACATCGTTCATGGCGCATGGTTCTGCCTTGGTCTCTTCTCCATTGGTCCTATTACTTTTCTGGAAACTCATGTGGCTGTTCACTGCTCCTACATAGTTTTCCCTCAGCCTGTTTTTATGTTTTTGTTTCTGTCATCTAACCATGATTCCATTTCCAAACTGTTTTTGTAGGCTGTGCAGGAAGGGACTGCAGATGCTGGTTTACACCGAAGATGGACACAAAATGCTGGAGTAACTAAACCGGGCAGGCAGCATCTCTGGAGAGAAGGAATGGGTGACGTTTCGGGTCGAGACCCTTCTTCAGTCTGAAGAAGGGTCTCGACCCGAAACGTCACCCATTCCTTCTCTCCCGAGATGCTGCCTGACCTGCTGAGTTACTCCAGCATTTTGTGAATAAATCGATTTGTACCAGCATCTGCAGTTATTTTCTTATACTGTCCTCCTTCTCAAACTCTGCTTGCTGCCCATCTGGATTTATTGAACTCCCAATGAGTTGGTCGTTCATTTCCTTGAATTTGTATTTACCGGCTTTGATTTCACTCTGTTCTGGCCATGGGCTTCATCACTATGGATTCCACTTCAGCTTGAGTGTGTGTTGATTTTTTTTCACGAATATTTCCATGGCACATTCTCTAGTTCACTGATTTCCCAGCTGTACAAGAGATCCAATATCATCTCCTTCCATCCACAAAAGGATGCAAGAGCATTCCCCCCATCTCTCATGCCTTTCAGAAAACTGTTCTGAACTTAATACTTTTGCTACGACCTTCCTAAAGTTTTCTTAAAACTTTCAGAGCATCTCCCAGTTTTCCATGGGCTAGAACTGTGCAACATTGCCCCGTTCACACACTCACAAAGTGCAATCATCATAGATTTGTTTTGATTCTGTTCAGAATCATATTAAATTAAAATAAAATTCTGTTCCTGTATGCAGGCAATTTAAATCCCTTGACCATTTCTCCACACAATATTTTGACGACGATTTAAAATTGGCCCCTATTATTAATTTATCAGTGTATACAACACAGTTCTCTCTTAACTCCCTCATGCTCTCCCATTCTCTCAATTAATCTGTTTCACTCATTGATTTTATCTCACTCAAGCTACTCTGCCGTGCTCTCTCCTCACATTCTCTCTGTCTAGTTTGCCCCCTTTGTTTGTCAAATTATTTTCTCTTCTGTGTCTCTCACTTCACACATCTCTCCTTTTCACTCGTTCCTTCACAGTTCACTCTCAACCTCTCTTTCCCTGTCACGTGCAGCCAATTCTAATTTGTCTCCGTCTTAATCTCTCGGGAACTCTGCTGCAGATTACTTCCCCTGATCATTGTCACACACCCACCCGATCCATTAGTGAATGGTGATAAGTTGGAGAATATTGAGTAGAAAATTGATTTGTTCAGTTGTTTTACTTTCTGTGCCGGAGGAAGAGTAACCACCAGAGAATAGAAGCAGTAATTATGGGGATAGAAAGGTTAAAACTAGAGGAAAACTACCAGAGACTGTCATTCTGAATTTCGTCTGCAATTAAGCTCAGCATCTGAAATTTAAACTGAGAGAGTCAGCATAGACTGGAAAATGTTTGGTCCTAAAAGAAGCAGTTGATCTTTTTGAAGAGAGGATTAAAATAGGGGATGTCACGAAAGCATTTGATGATAAACTGCCGTTGAAGTTGGAGTTTATGAAGTCCAAAGCTAGATTAGCCAGCTGAGTCTGCAACAACCCAACTGAGATTGTAACATATTGTTGACACAAAATGCTGGAGTAACTCAGCGGGACAGGCAGCATCTCGGGAGAGAAGGAATGGGAAAAGTCACCCATTCCTTCTCTCCCGAGATGCTGCCTGACCCGCTGAGTTACTCCAGCATTTTGTGTCCACCTTCGATTTTAACCAGCATCTGCAGTTTTTTTTCCTACACTTGCAACATATGGTGTATGAACAAACAAAATGGTCTGGTGGCGCAGCGGTAGAGCGATGTTGCCGTGAAGTGCCGGGGATTCGGGTTCATAGAAACATAGAAACATAGAAAATAGGTGCAGGAGTAGGCCATTCGGCCCTTCGAGCCAGCACCGCCATTCAATATGATCATGGCTGATCATCCAGCTCAGTAGCCTGAACCTGCCTTCTCTCCATACCCCCTGATCCCTTTAGCAAAAAGGGCCACATCTAACTCCCTCTTAAATATAGCCAATGAACTGGCCTCAACTACCTTCTGTGGCAGAGAATTCCACAGACTCGCCACTCTCTGTGTGAAGAAATGTTTTCTCATCTCGGTCCTAAAAGACTTCCCCCTTATCCTTAAGCTGTGACCCCTGGTTCTGGACTCCCCCAACATCGGGAACAATCTTCCCGCATCTAGCCTCTCCAACCCCTTAAGAATTTTATATGTTTCTATAAGATCCCCCCTTAGTCTTCTAAATTCCAGCGAGTACAAGCCCAGTCTATCCAGTCTTTCCTCATATGTAAGTCCCGCCATCCCAGGGATCAATCTGGTGAACCTTCTCTGTACTCCCTCTAAGGCAAGAACTTCTTTCCTCAGGTTAGGAGACCAAAACTGCACACAATACTCCAGGTGCGGTCTCACCAAGGCCCTGTACAACTGCAGCAGAACCTCCCTGCTCCTAAACTCAAATCCTCTTGCTATGAATGCCAACATACCATTCACTTTCTTCACTGCCTGCTGCACCTGCACGCTTGCTTTCAATGACTGGTGCACCATGACACCCAGGTCACGTTGCATCTCCCCTTCTCCCAATCGGTCACCATTCAAGTAATACTCTGCTTTCCTGTTCTTGCCGCCAAAGTGGATAACCTGACATCTATCCACATTATATTGCATCTGCCATGCATTTGCCCACTCGCCTAATCTATCCAAGTCACTCTGCAGCCTCCTAGCATCCTCCTCGCAGCTAACACTGCCACCCAGCTTCGTGTCATCCGCAAACTTAGAGATATTGCATTCAATTCCCTCGTCCAAATCATTAATATACACTGTAAATAACTGGGGTCCCAGCACTGAGCCTTGCGGTACCCCACTAGTCACTGCCTGCCATTCCGAAAAGGACCCGTTTATTCCTACTCTTTGCTTCCTGTCCGCCAACCAATTTTCTATCCACCTCAACACTGAACCCTCAATACCGTGTGCTTTAAGTTTGTACACCAATCTCCTATGTGGGACCTTGTCGAAGGCCTTCTGAAAGTCCAGATATAACACATCGACTGGTTCTCCCTTATCCACTCCACTAGTTACATCCTCGAAAAATTCTATAAGATTCGTCAGACATGATTTGCCTTTGGTAAATCCATGTTGACTTTGTCCGATGATTTCACCACTTTCCAAATGTGATGCTATCACATCTTTAATAACTGACTCTAGCATTTCCTCCACTACTGATGTTAGGCTAACTGGTCTTTCATTCCCCGTTTTCTCTCTCCCTCCCTTTTTAAAAAGTGGGGTTACATTAGCTACCCTCCAGTCCTCAGGAACTACTCCATAATCTAAAGAGTTTTGAAAAATTATCACTAATGCATCCACTATTTCTGTAAATTGTAAATGGTCCCCAGTATGTAGGATGGTGCCAGTGTGCAGGGTGATTGCTGGTCGGTGCGGACTTGATGGGCCGAAGGGCCTGTTTCCATGCTGAATCCCTAAAGTATTAAAGAGAATCTCGACCTGGCTCTCCTTGATCTACTGTTGCACCAAACAGAATAGTTTAGCAAAAATCTATCATTGAAGTTGACATTTTATCATATGTATCATCGAGGATAAACAAAGTCGATTGTAAGCATTGGAGATCACTGCATTCTCTGCAAACATATCTTGGGCAAAGAGGGATGATTATGCTTGTTGGACATTGCATTTGGGTGATATCAATATCCTGATTGCAACTGCTTTTCAAAAAGTTATTGTGGAAACTGCAGTCTGACGAAGGTTCAGATAGCTGTGGAGCACAACAAACTTCAGCCACTCATTGACACACAGCAATGTTCCTGATAGCTATTCCTTAACGCACACCACAAGGTTCTTGATAGTCATCCTTACTGAAAATTAAATAAGGGATTAGTTTTGTAAAGCACGTATCATAAAATACTGGAGTAACTCAGCAGGTGGCCGAGCACTTCAACTCCCCCTCCCACTCCCAGTCTGACCTTTCTGTCATGGGCCTCCTCCAGTGTCATAGTGAGGCCCACCGCAAATTGGAGAAACAGCACCTTATATTTCGCCTGGGCAGCTTGCAGCCCAGCAGTATGAACATTGACTTCTCTAATTTTAGATAGCTCCTCTCTCTCTCTCTTCCCCTCCCACTTCCCAGTTCTCCCTCTATCTTCCTGTCTCCACCTATATCCTTTCTTTGTCCCCCCCCCCCCCCCCGACATCAGTCTGAAGAAGGGTCTCGACCCAAAACGTCACCCATTCCTTCTCTCCTGAGATGCTGCCTGGCCCGCTGCGTTACTCCAGCATTTTGTGATACCTTCGATTTGTACCAGCATCTGTCGTTATTTTCCTTCAGTTTTGTAAAGCAGGTAGTTTTACTTGTGTTAGTGCTATTGCGCTGGCATTAGAGTTTTGAGAACGTATTGTTATTGATGATAAGAAATTAGAAATTGTGCACAATTTGAAGGGTCAAAATCTGTATAAAAATGGGGTGGAATTTGAGACTAGGGCAGCATCTGGCTCAGTGCTGCTCACATTGTGTACAAGCACATAATGCTGGAGTAACTCAACAGGTCAGGCAGCATCTCGGGAGAGAAGGAATGGGTGACGTTTCGGGTTGAGACCCTTCTTCAGACTGAGAGTCCAGTTGATCGGCGACATCAGTATCATTCGTCATGTGGAGAAAATATGCTTGAACTTGTGAGGGGTGAGAGGAAATATGATGTGTGTTGAACATTTCTTGGAGCGAGGAAGGCCACTGTATTACTGGGGGGCTCTGACCTCTTTTTCAAACACCATCAAAAAGAAAACAGGTCACCTGATCACAATTGCCTTTCCGTTTATGGGAGTTGTAACAGTTAAATACTGTAGCTGTAACGGACCACAGGTAGACCCAAATGCAGCACACGGAACCAAGGAAGTAGTTTTAGAATGAGCTTTATTTCTACCTGCTCGTGGTCGGGGACAGAAGACTGAGGCGTTCACCAGGACTACGACGAGGCATGAAGGTCGGGAGCAGGCAGGGTCGGCGACGGGAAATCAGTCAAAGAGAGAGTGCTGGAGAGTCTTGCATGAGGGCTAAGAACAATCTTGCAAAGAGTATGTGTGCAGGAAGGGTTTATATGCTGGCTTGATTGGTGATCTGGAGCAGGTGAGTGAACAGGTGAGGGGAGTTGGCTTAACGTGGTGGGCGTGGCTGGCAGGTGAGTGAACTAGACAGACTGTGACAGTAGCATTTCCTACATTTCAGCATTGAGTGCACTATCAAAATGCACAAAGTAACTCAACAGGTCAGACAGCATCCAGGACAGAAGGAATGGGTGACGTTTCTGGTCAAGACCCTTCTTCAGTCTGAAGAAGGGTCTCGACCCGAAACGTCACCCATTCCTTCTGTCCTAGATGCTGCCTGACCTGCTGAGTTACTCCGGCATTTTTTAATACCTTCGATTTGTACCAGCACCTGCAGTTATTTTCCTACACTATCAAAATGCACTATTCATAGTGTAACAACGTACTGTAAGACCCTGAAAGATACTACAAAAATAAAATTCTTCTTACATCTTTCAGAGTGGCGCAATTTTAGAGCCTTCTCCTTCAGACAATATTTTAATGTAAGATTAATTCAAATCCAAGATGTAGGTATTTATGCGTATCTATATAGACAATAGACAATAGGTGCAGGAGTAGGCCATTCGGCCCTTCGAGCCAGCACGGCCATTCAATGTGATCATGGCTGATCATTCTCAATCAGTACCCCGTTCCTGCCTTCTCCCCATACCCCCTATCCTTAAGAGCTCTATCTAGCTTTTTAAGGAATATTGAGCAAAGGAGCTTTTGGAGTTGGGTCACAAATCACCCATGGTGGAATAGACTACAAAGAGTATCAAGAGAAACTCAATAGACTTAAATGTTTATTTACCTGTCCTAAGTTGTCTGGACAACACCTGAGATAGATGGTTCAAGTTAGACAGTAAGCTTTTGGCAGGCAAAACTGTGCCAAGTGGAACAAGGAAAGGATCAGGACTTTGTGTAAATGGTGCAGACTTTAAGGGACAGACTTAACTTGTATGTCTATTTATCCGAAGATGTATTGTCAACTGTTCGAGTTGCTAGGTAAGATTAAAAAATTGATCGTAAAAACCGGCATCATGTAATGTTTTTCACATTTTCAGGACATCTCAAAGTGCTTTAGAAACATCAATTCAGATTGAAGTGTAGTCATTGTTCAAATATAGAAAACACGACTGCCAATTTTCATCCAACAAGGTGCCAGAGATAATGTGATAAAGCACAGACTTTGGGCTTTTGGTAACGTTAGCTGTGGGATAAATAATAAAGCAGGCGCGATCACGAACTCTTTTTGAAACAGTGATGGGGTTTTTTATATTCACTAAGAATGCTCTCACATCTTGTTTTCCGAGTTCTGTTTGCGAAGCGTGAATTAAGTTTCAGACCTGTGGCTCACATTATGTTTATAATTAGACTCAATTAGACTGTAATTATGAGGTTCTCAATCTCCATCCTGCATTCTGTCTCTTCATTTTTTGATATCTGGATGGTGTTGTGTAAGAAGGAACTGCAGATGCTGGTTTAAACCGAAGAAAGATACAACATGCTGGAGTAATTCAGCAGGACAGGCAGCATCTCTGGAGAGAAGGAATGGGTGATGTTTCGAGTCGAGACCCTTCTTCAGACTGGTCTGAAGGGATAAGGGAAACGAGAGATATGGACGGTGATGTGGAGAGATAAAGAACAATGGATCAAAGATGTGCAAAAAGTAACGATGATAATGGAAAGGCCTTTGTTAGCTGTTTGTAGGGTGAAGATGAGAAGCTAGTGTGACTTGGGTGGGGGAGGGATAGAGAGAGAGGGGGGAATGCCGGGGCTACCTGAAGTGAGAGAAATCAATATTCATACCACTGGGCTGTAAGCTGCCCAAGCGAAATATGAGATGCTGTTCCTCCAATTTGCGTTTAACCTCACTCTGACAATGGAGGAGACCGAGGACAGGAAGGTCAGTGTAGGAACGGGAAGGAGAATTAAAGTGTCCAGCAACCGGGAGATCAGGTTGGTTCAGGTGGTGTTCACCAAGATGGTGTTGTCTGCGAATGTGTAAATTGAGTTGGATTGGTATTTAGCTGAACAGTCGTGAGTGTACAAGGAGTATAGAAAGGGGCTGCCTCCTTGCAGGGCACCTGTGTGGTGGACTATCGTAGGGGATGGTTTGTCGTCTATCCTCACTGATTGTGGTCCGTGGGTCAGGGAGTCGAGGGGAAGTGCTGACGCCAAGTTCCACCAGGTTGGGGATGAGCTTGGTTGGGATCATGGTGTTGAAAGCAGAGTTGCAGTCTATGAATAGGAGTCTGATCACTTATCCCATGCTTCTCTTTTGCCCAGAGGCAAGGCAATGAATCAACCAGCAACATTTATTTTCCCAGTTCGTACTTGAGAAAGGAAATCGTAACTCAGAGGCCCCAGAGGTAGTTTTTGCAGGCACGCTGCTGTGCAACATACATTTTTCTTGTAAATTTGTTCTGGAGGTTGATGATTACTTTCTGCAACATATTATTTTCCATAATAGTAGATGTAGAACTTTGCGTGCTCACGTGTGACTGATAATTACTCTCCTTCTGTGTTCTAATTCTGCGATGAGTTTTCTTCATGCATATATCGTTGGCTTGCCATTCTGTCCATCGATGCTGCTCTTTTAGAAAAGCTAGATTGATGCCAGTTTTTCTTTGTTAGAGTACACCAGGCTTATTTAAGTGCACAAAAATAGGAATTGTGACTGCTGATATTCAGCCTCATCTTTCAACGGAAAAAAAAATAATTAAAGAATTGGATTAGTTCCAGAAATCTTCTCTGGCTTTTGTGACTTTTGGTCTTCATCTTGCAATGGCTGGGACATTTTGGGGGCTGGATTTAACAATGCTAGGTGTATACCTGTCCATTTCCCCACCCCCACCCCACACATGGTGCTTGTTCTGCTGATTTCATCAAGCAGTCTGTTTTTTTGTTCAACATCTGGCTTCTCAGACAGATGTTAAGAATCCACACTCTATTTTGGGCAGACAAATTGTCCTGGTATTTCGCCAGACATTCCCTGGTCATTGTCACGTTGCTCTTTGTGCAGCCTCACTGTGAACACATTGGTTCCTCCGTCTCTTAGATTATTGCTGTTGATTACTTTAAGTATGATAGTGTGTTTGAGATGTCCTGCAGTTGCTATGCGTTACAAAATGACAGTTTTGTTTTAATTCTTCGGACTGATCTCTCGGGTATCTGACAACTGGAATTCATTTCGTCCATCTGGTCACCGGATGGAACTAGGTTGGATGTGGGTGGATTTATGCTGAAGTTTGCCCCACCTGGTGACGAGGCCAATGAAAATCTTTTCCAGGACTCTTCAAGGAAGCAAATTGGGTAAGAACGTATGAAACTAGGAATAGAAGGAGGAGTAGGTGTAGGAGTAGGCCACCTGACCCTTAGATCTGCCCAGCCAGTCATGGCTACTCCCTTCTACTGTTCTATAGAACAGAATGGAACAGTGGTGCAGCGGTAGAGTTGCTGCCTTACAGCGCCAGGGACCCGGGTTCGATCCTGTCTACGGGTGTTGTCTGTACAGAGTTTGTACGTTCTCCTTGTGATCTGCATGGGTTTTCTCTGGGAACTGCCAGTTTCCTCCCGCACTCCAAACACGTACAGGTTTGTAGGTTAATTGGCTTGGTGTCAATGTAAGTGGTCCCGAGTGTGTGTAGGATAGTGGTAGTTTGCAGGGATTGCTGGTTGGTGCGGACTCGGTGGGCCTAAGGGCCTGTGTCCATGCACCTGTGTCACATGTACCACCTGTACCACCTGTACCACATGTACCACCTGTGTCCATGGTGGTAGGATGGTGGTAGTATGCGGGGATTGCTGGTTGGTGTGGACTCGGTGGGCCGAAGGGCCTGTGTCCATGCTGTATCTGTAAGCTAAACCTCTACCTCTAACTATCTAGCCTTTCTATGTCTCTCATAAATTTATATGGTTCTATCAGGTCTCTCCTTAATCTCTGACATTCCTGAGAAAACAAGTTTGTCCAAACTCTCCTTGTAGCTAATACCCTTCAATCCAATCATTATTCTGGTAGAGCTCTTAATGATAGTGGAGTCAGGTGGTATGGGGAGAGGGCAGGAATGGGGTACAGATTGTGAATGATCAGCCATGATCACATTGAATGGTGGTGCTGGCTCAAAGGGCCGAATGGCCTACTCCTGCACCTATTGTCTATTGTCTATTGTAAACATTCTTTGCACCCTTTCCAAAGTCTCTACATTGTTTCTGCAACCAGAACTGCCGCAATACTCTAAAGGCAGCCTGACCAAAGTCCCATGAACCTGCATTGTGACTTCCTGACTCTTATACTCAATGCCTAACCATTTGCCTTCTTTACCACTCTATCTACTTACGTTGCCATTTTCAAGACCTCAAGATCCGTCTGTACATCAATGCTGTTAAAGGTCATGACATTAATTGTATTCATTCTCACCTCACCTTTGACCTCCCAAAGTGGCACAGCTCACACTTGCTCAGATGAAACTCCATCTGCTATTTCTCTGCCCATTTCTGCAGCTGATTTATATCCCGTGGTATACATTGATGGCCTTCCTCACAGTCCACATACCCCATAATCTTGGTGTCATCTGCAAACTTACTAACTTACCCATCTACATTTACCGCCAAGTCATTTATATATACACCGATCAGCCAAAACATTATGACCACCTGCCTAATATGCTGTTGGTCCTCCGTGTGCAGCCCCATACGCAGCAGGGCGCGATGATGCACTGTGTATTGTGACACATTCCTCCCGTGACCACCATTAACATTTTCCGTGACTTGTACCACAGTCGACCTTCTGTCGGTTCGGACCAGACGGGATAGCCTTCGTTGCCCTCGCGCATCGATGAGCCTTGGGCGCCCAACACCCTGTCGCCGGTTTGTGGTTTGTCCCTCCTCGGACCACTGTCGGTCGGTACTCACCACTGCTGACCGGGAGCACCCCACAAGCCTTGCCGTTTCACAGATGCTCTGACCCAGTCGTCTGGCCTTAACAATTTGGCCCTTGTCAAAGTCGCTCAGGTCTTTACTCCTGCCCATTTCTCCTGCATCCAACACATCAACTTCAAGAACTGGCTGCTCACTTGCTGCCTAATATATCCCACCCCTTGATAGGCGCCATTGTAACAAGATAACCAATGTTATTCACTTCACCTGTCAGTGGTCATAATGTTTTGGCTGATCGGTGTATATCATAAACACCAGAGGTCCCAGAACAGATCCCTGCAGACCTCCTAGTACTGCTGTCATTGGAAAGAAGGAACAGAAGCCTAAAAGTTTTGTTTATTTATTAATTTATTGTCATGTGTACCGAGGTACAGTGAAGTATAAGAAAATACCTGCAGATGCTGGTACACATCGAAGGTATTTATTCACAAAATGCTGGAGTAACTCAGCAGGTCAGGCAGCATCTCGGGAGAGAAGGAATGGGCGACGTTTCGGGTCAAGACCCTTCTTCAGACTGAGAGGTACAGTGAAAAGCTTGCGTGCTAACCAGCCAGTGGAAAGACAATACATGGTTACAATCGAGCCATGCATGGTGTACAGATACATGATTTTAAGGAATAACGTTTAGAGCAAGGGAAAGCCAGTAAAGTCCAATCAACGATAGTCTGATAGTAGTTCAGCACTGCTCTCTGGTTGTGGTAGGATGGTTCAGTTGCCTGATAACAGCTGGGAAGAAACTGTCCCTGAAGGTGTGTTTTCACACTTCTGTACCTCTTGCCCGATGGGAGAGGGGAGATGAGGGAGTGGCCGGGGTGCGACTCGTCTTAGGTTATGCTGCTGGCCTTGCTGAGGTGTAAATAGAATCAATGGAAGGGAGGTTGGTTTGTGTGATGGTGTGATCGTGTGATTGTGTAAAAGCTGTCACCTTCAAGTTCCAGAGCAAATTCTTCCCATCGACTACAACAGTCTTAAACTGAACTGCTGTGGACATTGCAATACTAAGGTTGCACTATGTCTTTTGGCTTGCTCTGTTACGACTGTGTTTACTGAGAATAACTGATGATTTATTGTATATCTTTTTGTTGTGCTGTTATGTTTAATGTGTGTGTAAGATGTTCATTGGTCCTGGCGTACATGGCAGTGAAACACTCTTGACTCTCCTTCACCCTCACAAGCTCGTTCCTGCTCTCTGTTTCTCACACATTTATGTTCATTCTCGTACACATTCTCTTCACATGTAGGTCCAGTCTCACATTTGTCCTCAAGGTCTCTCAATCTCTGTGTTTCTCTCCCACGCACACACAAACCACCCAGCTTGCGAAGGCTGGTTAAAAATTGTCCGCAATTTATGGCAAATCCCCAGTTTTGGATACTCTTATAAATCGGAGATGCTCGCTGAGTTCAATTCCCCCTTTTGTGGGTCAGTCTTGTGAATCAAGAGTCCCACATTAATCCTAATACCCTGCTTCAATGTTGGTCACTAGGCTTAACAAGAAAGCCATTAAGTTCTGCTAAAGTACACAAGATTTCAAGTGCACATCCCTGAATTTAATCGAGCCCTGTCAGGAAATTACAAATTAATTTCTTGGTTGATTCCACCATACCCATAGTGTTTCGACCAGTCTTGCCCAAGCTCGATGACAAGGGATGTGAATTTGAAGGGAGTGCAGATTTCCAACTCAAAATCTACTGATTCCATGGGAGATCTAAGTTTCAATTCTTACCCCATTCTTTCATTCAAAACTACCTTGTTCGCTCTGGGGGTTTCGGCCAAAACTCTGAGCACCTGGATTCCCGTTGTTTGATGAAGATTCTACGAAAAAAAATCTTTTTTTTTTTAAAGCGTAATTGATGGTGGCGTGGTGGTACCCTGGGGCTCCGCATTACACAGGGCTAGGATACGGAACCAGCCTGTGTTGACAGAGGATGAAAGATTATCTGCCACTTTCTTTGCAAAAGAGCGGCACAGTGGCGCAGTGGTAGAGCCACTGCCTTGCAGCGAATGCAGCGCCAGAGACCCGGGTTCATCCCGACTATGGATGCTGTCTGTACGGAGTTTGTACATTCTCCCTGTGAGTGCTTGGGTTTTCTTCGAGAGCTTCGGTTTCCTCCCGCACTCCAAAGACGTACAGGTTTGTAGGCTAATTGGCTTGGTATACGTGTAAATTGCTCCTAGTGTGTGTAGGATAGAGTTAGTGTGCGGGGATCGCTGGTCGGCGCGGACTTGGTGGGCCGAAGGGCCTGCTCCATCGCTGTATCTCTAAACTCTAAACTAAACTAAAAAAAGAGTATAGGGTGAGTCCAGTTAATAATGGGCTCACAATGTTAGACACTAGAATTTACTGACCTGGAAATAGAGCTGAATCTGCACTGTCTTGAAATGAGTAAATGGTGTGAAATATTGCAAGATTTGTAGTACCTGAGCTGAACCAAGTGCAGAGTTTGAATCATGATGTCCCTGGATTAGAGAGAATGACTATTCCAGTCTGGCCACTGTTTGAGACTGTTAGAGACTGGTCTGGTCTAATCCTGAATTAGAGACTACTTGGCACTAGGCCTGATTAGAGGCCCGCACTGTCCAGGAATTGGAAATTTGGACCAGCTCAAGCTTTCTGACTAAATCAACAAATAGTGGGTTCAAATACAGCTCCAAGACTTGAGCCCATATTCAACACAGGAACCCTCAGTATAATGCTAAGGGCAGCAATGCAGTTCAGCATGACATTTGAAACTGTGCACTTCTGTACGGAGTTTGTATGTTCTCCCCGTGACCTGCGTGGGTTTTCTCCGAGATCTTCGGTTTCTACCCACACTCCAAAGACATACAGGTTTGTAGGTTAATTGGCTTGGTCAATGTAAAAATTGTCCCTAGTGGGTGTAGGATGGTGTTAATGTGCGGGGATCGCTGGTCGGCGCGGACCCGGTGGGCCGAAAGGGCCTGTTTCTGCGCTGTATCTCTAAACAAGGATAAATGAGAGTGGCCAATTTTACCTACCAACCTGCGTGCCCTGGGGATGAAGGAAGTGACTGGAGTTTCCCATGTGAACCCTGCATAGCCATATGCAAACTCCACGCAGACTACCACAGGAGGCCAGGGATGAACATGCATCTCTGGCGCTCTGGGCTAGTGGCGCTACTAATGGTACCACCCTGGGACAGAGATGTTACCAGTGTCCACGATGAATGGTTTTTTCCTTATTGGTATTTCTGGACATTACCTGGTCAGCTTCACGTTGCTGCTGCTAAAGTCCCACGTGTCTCATCCCTGAACATGGCAGAGCCTCCAAACTTCACCCTAATTTGAAATGGTGTTTGTTTTTCCTTCAGTTTTGTGCCTGTCAGTCAAAGTCAGGCAGCTAATTATTTTAATGATTAGTTGGAAAGGTTTTAGTTGATTAGATTCAAAACTGATTTCTAGCCCTGAGCCTGCCAGTAATGATTAGACATATTCATAATTAATTAACTTTTGCTCGTAATTATGAGTTGGTTTATGGGACTTGACAATGGAGTTTTTTTTGTAAATGAAAAACAAGACAGAGATGATTAATGTAAAATACATGATGTTGTATTGCCCTGTCTGACAAGGACACCATTTCTAATCTGTGGTATGGTTGTTTATGCAACATATTTTTTTCTTTGTCAAGAGATTCTGTGAGTGAAGCCTTTCACAATGGCCGCTATAATCTGAGCTCTGAGTTTTTGCCTTACAACCTTGGAGATAATGTACCGTAAATCTAACAATTACCCTGCTGCATCTTGTATGTCAGATAATCATAAGATGATACATAATGGAAGGAAGTTATTTGGCTCAATTTTTCTCATGTTTCAGTACTTTTTTTGTTTAGTTTAGAGATGCAGTGCGGAAACAGGCCCTTCGGCCCATCCAGTCCACACCGACCAGCGATCCCTGCACATTAACACTACCCCACACACACTAGGGACAATTTTACATTTATACCAAGCCAATTAACCTACAAACCTAAGGTAGACACAAAATGCTGGAGTAACTCAACGGGTCAGGCAGCATCTCAGGAGAGAAGGAATGGGCGACGTTTCGGGTCGAGACCCTTCCTCAGACTCGATTTAAACCTGCATCTGCAGTTTTCTTCTCCACAAACCTGTACATCTTTGGAGTGTGGGAGGAAGCCAAAGATCTTGGAGAAAACCCACACAAGTCACGGGGAGACAGCACCCGTAGTCAGGATTGAACCCGGGTCTCTGGGTTGCTATAATAGAGCAACTCTATTGCTGTGCCACCCTATCCAATTCTCTTTTAAAGGTCGATGTTGAATCTATTTCCACCATACTCTCAGGTAGTGCTTTCATAACTCCATATAACATTAAACAAATTTGCTCTTTACGCCTCTGTCTCATTTTGCCAATTAACTTAAGTCCATGCTTTTTGTTTAACAATCCTACTGCCAAGGGAAATAGTTCTGCCATTTCAACCTCTGCTATTGTAAAAAGACACAAAGTGCTGGAGTAACTCGGCGGGACAGGCAGCATCTCAGGAGAAATGGAGAGTGTCATTGTAATTTACGTTATCTCAATTAAAATGGATGACACGATGTAAACTTCTCACACTCAGTGTGTGTCTCCCACCTCCTCCGCCATTGTTTTAGAGACATTTCTGCAACTCAACCAACCTTATTTCCCCATTGTTTCTCACGCCAACATTTAGACATTTTAGTTCAGAGATACATCATGGAAACAGGTCCTTTTGCCCACCGAGTCCATGCCGACCATCGATCACTCGTTCACACCTTTTATTGTAGATAGACACAAAATGCTGGAGTAACTCAGCGGTACGGGCAGCATCCATGGAGAGAAGGACTGGGGTGACGTCACCCATTCCTTCTCACCAGAGATGCTGCCTGTCCTGCTGAGTTACTCCAGCATTTTGTGTCTATCTTCGGTTTAAACTGGCATCTGCAGTTCCTTCCCACACACTTTTTCTATGTTGTCCCACTTTCTCATCCACTCACTGCAGGCATTCGGGGCAATTTTACAGAGGCCAATTACCTTACAAACTCGCACATCTTTCAGATGTCGGAGGAAACCAGAGCACCCTGAGGAAAGCCATGTGGTCAGAAGGAGAACATGCAAACTCCACACAGACAGCCACCGATGTCAGGATTGAACCTGGGTCTCTGGCTCTGTGAGACCCTGAAAAGGTATTGCCTAATAGTGATCTCATAGATTCAAAATGGGGGTCAAACATTTGGTGCTGTTACCTGAAGGCTATGTTTAATTTCCATGGCCTGGCTGCAATGCCTTAAATGAGAGTAATCCATTTATGATGTGTTATTTATATTTTTTCTCAGGATGAAGGCTTTGCTGGCATGGCTGAGATTCTTTACCTTCACCAGCTTGTGATATGCCATTCCTTAAATTACTTTTGTCAAAGTCCAGTTTTGCAAAATATAATTCTTCCAAATTTTTTTTTTAATGTAAAGTAGAGTAGTGATGGAAATTAGGAGGATTAAAGAAGAGGAGGTACGGACACTTTTGAAGAATATAAAAGTGGATAAGTCTCCAGGTCCTGATAGGATATTCCCTAGGACATTGAGGGAAGTTAGTGCAGAAATAGCAGGGGCTATGACGGAAATATTTCAAACGTCATTAGAAACAGGGATGGTGCCGGAAGATTGGCGCATTGCGCATGTTGTGCCTTTGTTTAAAAAAGGTTCTAAAAGTAAACCTAGCAATTATAGACCTATTAGTTTGACGTCTGTGGTGGGAAAATTAATGGAAAAGATACTTAGGGACAATATATATAATTATTTGGATAATCAAGGCCTGATTAGAAACAGTCAACATGGATTTGTGCCTGGAAGGTCATGTTTGACTAATCTTCTTGAATTTTTTGAAGAGGTTACCAGGGAAATTGATAAGGGCAAGGCTGTGGATGTTGTCTATATGGACTTCAGTAAGGCATTTGACAAGGTTCCACATGGAAGGTTGATTAAGAAGGTTAAATCGTTGGGTATTAATAGTGAGGTTGCAAGATGGATTCAACAATGGCTGAATGGGAGATACCAGAGGGTAACGGTTGACAATTGTATGTCAGGTTGGAGGCCAGTGTCTAGTGGAGTACCCCAAGGATCTGTGTTGGGTCCACTGTTGTTTGTCATTTACATTAATGATCTGGATGATGGTGTGGCAAATTGGATTAGTAAATATGCAGATGATACTAAGATAGGTGGAGTAGTTGATAGTGAGGTAGATTTTCAAAGTCTACAGAGAGACTTGGGCCTTTTGGAAGGGTGGGCTGAAAGATGGCAGATGGAGTTTAATGCTGATAAGTGTGAGGTGCTGCATTTTGGTAGGACAAATCAAAATAGGACGTACAGGGTAAATGGTAGGGAATTGAGGAATGCAGTGGAACAGAGGGATCTGGGAATAACTGTGCATTGTTCCCTGAAGGTGGAATCTCATGTGGATAGGGTGGTGAAGAAGGCGTTTGGTATGCTTGCCTTTATAAATCAGAGCATCGAGTATAGAAGTTGGGATGTAATGTTGAAATTGTACAGGGCATTGGTGAAGCCGAATCTGGAGTATGGTGTGCAGTTCTGGTCGCCAAATTATAGGAAGGATGTCGACAAAATGGAGAGGGTACAGAGGAGATTTACGAGAATGTTGCCTGGGTTTCAGCACTTAGGCTACAGAGAGAGGTTGAACAGGTTGGGTCTTTATTCTTTGGAGCGTAGAAGGTTGAGGGGGGACTTGATAGAGGTTTTTAAAATTTTGAGAGGGACGGACAGAGTTGACGTGGGTAGGCTTTTCCCTTTGAGAGTGGGGAAGATTCCAACAAGGGGACATAGCTTCAGAATTGAGGGACAAAGGTTTAGGGGTAACATGAGGGGGAACTTCTTTACTCAGAGGGTTGTGGCTGTATGGAATGGGCTTCCGGTGGAAGTGGTGGAGGCTGGCTCGATTTTATTATTTAAGAGTAAATTGGATAGGTATATGGATAAGAGGGGATTAGAGGGTTATGGTCTGAGTGCAGGTAGATGAGACTAGGTCAGGGAGAATGGTCGGCGTGGACTGGTAGGGCCGGACAGGCCTGTTTCCATGCTGTAGTTGTTATATGTTATATGTTATATGTTATATATATAATCAGTACTTTCCTTGTTTTTCATCAGTCTTGGGTATATAACCTATTTTGCATTTGTTCTTCAGTTGATGAGTTAAAGGCTGCACAAACAGCTCAAATGGACTGCATTTGCATCTTCTGGGGCATTTGATAATTTAAATTCAGTGTAAGAATTTATGGAATATGCAACACCAATAAAAACATTAAAGTCAATTAATGTGTGCTGGCATTTTCTAATCTTTTTTCTATTATGTTCTCATCTAATTTCTTTTTGAGAGCACCTAAGCTATTTGTTTCAATCATTTTCCCTAGTAACAAACACCATACTCTAGCCACACTCTCAATAAAGAAAGTTCACCTTATTTTCTAGCTGAAAAGGACACAAAGTGCTGGAGTAACTCAGCAGGTCAGGCAGCATCTCTGGAGAGCATGGATAGGAGACATTTTGGGTTGAGACCCTTCTTCGGACTAATGGTGGTGGTGGTGGTGGTGGTGGAGGTGGGTGGGAAGGAAAGCTGGAAGACCCTTGAAGGACAAATCTCAGAAGAGATCCCGCTGAGTTACTCCAGCATTTTGTGCCTACCTTTGATTTAAACCAGCATCTGCAGTTCTTTCCTACACAGATCTTCAGAGATATGCAGGCCCAGA
Organism: Rhinoraja longicauda; assembly: GCF_053455715.1. Taxonomy (NCBI): domain Eukaryota; kingdom Metazoa; phylum Chordata; class Chondrichthyes; order Rajiformes; family Arhynchobatidae; genus Rhinoraja; species Rhinoraja longicauda. The sequence continues at coordinate 4,107,593 of NC_135976.1, forward strand.
AACTTGATGTTATTGCCTCTCTCCACCAGTGACCCATTGATGAAGAGAGGTTTGTAGATCCTCAGCCTTGCTCCTTTAGTCAACAATCAGTTCCTTGGTTTTACTGACATAGAGAACAAGGTCATTGTTCTGGCACCGTTCAATCAGATGATTGTTATCCGAGATTTGTCCTTCAACGGTCTTCAGACTGAAGAAGGGTCTCGACCCAAAACGTCACCCATTCCTTCTCTGAAGATCTGTCCTGGACCCAGCCATTGATGCAATAATAAAGAATGCTCATCAGCGCCTTTACTTCTTTACAGGGTTGAGGAGATTCAGTGTGTCGATGAATGCTTCCTTGAAATACTACAGCTGTGCATTGACTGGTTACATTAAGGCCCGGTCCAGCAACTAAAACGCCCAGAAATTAAGATTATAAAAAGTAGTGACCGCTGCCTGCGTCATCACAGGTACTCACTTGCCACCGTTGAAGGGATCTGTAGGGACATACAACGAGATCTGGGTGTCCTAGTGCATCAGTCACTGGAAGGAAGCATGCAGGTACAGCAGGCAGTGAAGAAAGCCAATGGAATGTTGGCCTTCATAACAAGAGGAGTTGAGTATAGGGGCAAAGAGGTCGTTCTGCAGTTGTACAGGGCCCTAGAGAGACCGCACCTGGAGTACTGTGTGCAGTTTTGGTCTCCAAATTTGAGGAAGGATATTCTTGCTATTGAGGGCGTGCAGCGTAGGTTTACTAGGTTAATTCCCGGAATGGCCGGACTGTCATATGTTGAAAGACTGGAGCGGCTAGGCTTGTATACACTGGAATTTAGAAGGATGAGAGGGGATCTTATCGAAACGTATAAGATTATTAAGGGGTTGGACACGTTAGAGGCAGGAAACATGTTCCCAATGTTGGGGGAGTCCAGAACAAGGGGCCACAGTTTAAGAATAAGGGGTAGGCCATTTAGAACTGAGATGAGGAAAAACTTTTTCAGTCAGAGAGTTGTGAATCTGTGGAATTCTCTGCCTCAGAAGGCAGTGGAGGCCAATTCTCTGAATGCATTCAAGAGAGAGCTAGATAGAGCTCTTAAGGATAGCGGAGTCAGGGGGTATGGGGAGAAGGCAGGAACAGGGTACTGATTGAGAATGATCAGCCATGATCACATTGAATGGCGGTGCTGGCTCGAAGGGCCAAATGGCCTCCTCCTGCACCTATTGTCTATTGTCTATTGTCTATTGAGGCGCTATCTCAAAAAGGCAGGCAGCACCATCAAGCACCCATGTCTCCCCGGTCACACTTTCATTTCACTCCTGCCATTGGGAAAAAGGTTCAGGAGTCAATATGAGGTTTCAGGAGTGTGATCAATAGATCTTTGTTGGTTCACGGGATTTGGAGCAAAGGCAGGTAAATGGAGTTGAGATTCAGGTCAGCCGTGATCTAATAGAATGCGTACCGGGCTCGAGGGACTAAATAGCCCAATACAGATCGGATTTAAAAAAAATGAAACCAGAAACCTTTAAACTAATGTATAAAGGATTGCTGGAGCGCAAGAAGAAACCAGGTTGAATAACAGCGAATTAAATTATATTGATGCAGTAGGAGTCTGAAAACATCCAGGTTCAGGAACAGCTGCTTCCCAACGACTATCAAGCCATTGAACGCTACACACTCTAACTAAAGGGCGGCACGGTAGCGCAGCAGTAGAGTTGTTGCTTTACAGCGAATGCAGCGCCGGAGACTCAGGTTCGATCCTGACTACGGGTGCTGCACTGTAAGGAGTTTGTACGTTCTCCCCGTGACCTGCGTGGGTTTTCTCCGAGATCTTCGGTTTCCTCCCACACTCCAAAGACGTACAGGTATGTAGGTTAATTGGCTGGGTAAATGTAAAAATTGTCCCTAGTGGGTGTAGGATAGTGTTAATGTGCGGGGATCACTGGGCGGCACGGACTTGGAGGGCCGAAAAGGCCTGTTTCCGGCTGTATATATATGATATGATATGATAAACTCCGAACCATGAGCGGCCTTGATTGCACTATGGACCACACTTTGTTTTGTATCACAAAATGCTGGAGTAACTCAGCAGGTCGGGCAGCATCTCAGGAGATGCTGGAAATGCTGGATCTAGGAGATGCTGCCTGACCTGCTGAGTTACTCCGGCATTTTGTGATGCCTTCGATCTGTACCAGCATCTGCAGTTATTTTCCTACACAGGCTTTGTTTCGTAATATATTCTTTTTTAAATTTAATGAGGTTTTTGGAGTGATTGTTTCTTATTATTTATTGAGTCCTGTTGTTGCTGCTGACGCATGAAATCAGTCTGAAGAAGGGTCTCGACCCGATACGTCACCCATTCCTTCTTTCCTGAGATGCTGCCCGACCTGCTGAGTTACTCCAGCATTTTGTGAATAAATACCATGAATTTCATTGTTCTGTTTTGGTACCTATGACAATAAATCACACTGAATCTCTAGAACACCCGCCTCAACAACCCCCTCTAGTAATCGTTCCGTACACCCACTACCCCCTGACTTTAAAAGTTGGCTCCTTAGGTTCCCATTAAATCTTGCCCCTCTCATCTTAAACCTAACGTTTTTCATTCCCCTATTCTGGGTAAAAGAATCTGTGCATTCACCATATTTATACCTTCATTTTTTAATACTCTTGCCTAGAAATGCATTTTTGGTTGGGATTGCTAAACTAGCTATGTAGTGCTGTACTCTGTTTCAACTGATGTTGATAATTGTGACTGGGGGGATATTTCTAGGGGGATGTTTTTTTTTTAAAACCTCCGTTAACCTCCAGCGTTCCAGGGAATGAAGTCCTAACGGGCCCAACCTTTCCGTATATCGCTCAGGCCCTCGATTCCTGGCAACATCCTCGTAAACCTTCTCTGTACCCTTTCCAGATGTATGAATTTATGACATCCTTCTTACAGCAGGGTGACCGAAACTAAACGCAGTGCTCCAAATGCAGCCTTTCCAAAGCTTTGTGCAACTCGTACATAATGTCCAAACTTCTGTACTCAATAAGAAGATAGACACAAAATGCTGGAGCAACTCAGCAGGACAGGCAGCATCTCTGGGGAGAAGGAATGGGTGACGTTTCGGATCGAGACCCTTCTTTAGACCCTGCACTCAATACCCTCACTGACGCATGCCACATTGAAGTGTGGCTGCGCCTAACAGCTGCGGTTCTCTGGCAGTCCGTTTGTCTTTTTTTCCTTTTTTTGTTGTTGTTTGTGTCGGTGTTGGGATGGTTTTTGTTTCTGTTTTTGGCTCTATATGTGTGGGGGTGTGGGGGGGTGGGGGGTGGGGTGGGGTGGGGCGGGGGAAACCTTTCTTTTATTAGGTCTCTTCCCCGGGGCGCAGCTCGGCCGCGGGGCCTTCCATCGCCCGTGGGGCCTTCCATCGCCCGGCGCGGCTCGGCCGCTGGACTTAACATCGCCGGCGCGGCTCGGCCGCGGGACCTAACAGTGCCCGGTGCAGCTCGGCCACGGGGCCTTCCATCACCCAGTACGGCCGCGGGACGGTTCAGCGCCCGGTGCGGCTCGGCCGCGGAACGGTTCAGCGCCCGGCGCGGCCGCGGGGCCTTCCATCGGCCGGCGCGGCTCGGCTGCGGGACTTAACATCACCGGCGCGGCTCGGCCGCGGGACGTTTCAGTGCCCGGTGCGGCTCAACCGCGGGACTTAGCAGCGGCCGCGGGGCCTTCCATCGCCCGGCGCGGCTCGGCCGCTGGACTTAACATCGCCGGCGCGGCTCAGCCGCGGGACGTTTCAGTGTCCGGTGCGGCTCGGCCGCGGGGCCTTCCATCCCCTTGCGGGGGCTGTGCGTGTCGGTCGCCTCGGTAGGGGTCGAGCTGCCTGTCCGTGGGCGCGGGGGGAAGATAGTGGAAGTTTTGTTGCCTCCATCACAGTGAGGGGGTGTTTGGAGTCACTGTGATGGATGTTTGTGTAGGGGTCGGGTGTCCTGTGTTCTTTTCTTTTTTGCTGTGTCTTGTGACTGCTGAAATTTCGTTCGGTATTTATACTGAATGACAATAAAGTTCTGTTATACTGTTATACTGTTATAAAGTCCAATGTACCAAAAACCTCTTTACCACCCTATCCACTTTCAGGGAACTATGTACCTGAACTCCTAGATCTCTACAACACTCTCTAGGGCCCTGCCATTCACTGTGAAGGCCCTGTCTTGATTTGACTTCCCAAAATGCAGCACCTTGCACTTATCTGTATTAAATTCCATTAGCAATTCCTCAGCCCACTTGCCCAGCTGATCAACATCATGTTGTAATTGTTGATAACTATCTTCGCTATCTACAATACCATCGAGTGTCGTCTGCAAACTTACTAATCATGCCTTGTACATTCTCATCCAAATCGCTGGCATGAACCATAAACAGCAATGGGCCCCGAACCGATTCCTTTGGCACCCCACCAGTCACAGGTCTCCAGTCTGTAAAACAACCTTGCACCACCACCCTCTGCTTCCATCTATGAAGCGAGCGGCGGCTCGCTACGGGTCGCTGCCGTTTGCACCATCGCAAGTCGAACCATCGTAACCTGCGGAGTACCTGTATACAGAGTGCAGAATGTAGGAAGTGCTGTTGGAGTAGCCTGGCGAGTTATGTACTGAGTTTTGTAGATGACAGATACTTCAGCCACTGTGCACCGTGCTGGTGAATGAATGCCCAGAGTGATTGATGGGGCACCAATCAAATCGGCTACTTTGTGCTGGATGGTGCTGATATTCTTGAGAATTGTTTGCAGTACATTCATCCAGGCATGTGAATAATTTAGTTTGGTTCAGTTTAGCTAAGAGATACAGGCCCTTCGGCCCACCAAGTCTGCACCAACCAGCCATCCCTGCACATCAACACTACCCTAGACACACTAGGGGCAATTTTACATCAATAGTCGTTTATTTGTTACATACACATAAATGTGTAGTAAAATGAAACATTACCTGCAGTTGAACAATAAGACCAATAAGATTAATCAATAAAAATGCAATAACACATACAATCACAACTAACACCAAACAAAAAGAAACATCCATCACAGTGAGTCTCCTCCAGTCCCTCCTCACTGTGATGGAAGGCCAGAATGTCTTTTTCTCTTCCCCTGCCGTCTTGTCCCGCGGTCAGGCTGTTGGAGTTGCCACGTCGGGGCGGTCGGGGCTCCCGATATTGAAGCCCCCGCTGGGCGGTGAAAATCCCGCGGCCTATTCCAGGCCGCGCCGGATGGTGAAAGGTCCGCGGTGGGCCGACCTAAGCCCCGCGATTCGGGGCGGGCGAACACGCTGCCTCTGCCGCTGCCAGAGCTCCCGATGTCGGCCCCCATCCAGGGGCCTGCGGGCTTCCGACGTCCACGCGGCCCGCGCCGGAGCCTCCGGAGACGAGTCGCAGCCGCTCCCGCAGCATTCGCAGGCAGCCAGCGCCGCAGGTGGTGAGTCCGGGCCGCGGGCTCTGCGACCCAGAGACCCAGGTGGTCCCAGGTGCATGGCCGGTGGTAGGCCGCAACGGGAACGGAGACACGACACAGAAACAAAGGTCGCGTCTCCGTTCTGGAGAGAGAATGTTACAGTTCCCGTTCCCTCCCCACCCCCACCCCCCCCTCCCAAACATAACATACAACACTACATCATATTAAAACTACAATTCAGACAAAAACAACAAAAAATCACAAAAGACAGACGGACTGCAGGCAAGCCGCAGCTGCGACGGCAGCGCTGGCTCCTCGCCAATTAACCTACAAAGCTGTACGTCTTTGGAGTGTCGGAGGAAACCGAAGATCTCGGAGAAAACCCACGTGGTCATGGGAAGAACGTACAAATCTCCATACAGACAGCACCTGTAGTCAGGATCGAACCCGGGTCTCTGGCGCTGTAAGGCAGTATCTCTACCGCTGCGCCACCGTGCCACACTGATAATATTCTGTCACACTTCTAATTTTGATCTAGGGGTTGCAGGAGAGAGGAGGAAGAAGGGTCTCGACCCGAAACATCATCCATTCCTTCTCGCCAGAGATGCTGCCTGTCCCGCTGAGTTACTCCAGCATTTTGTGTCTACCTTGGGGTGTCGGGAGGTGAGTTACCTATCTGGGATTTCTAGCTTCTGACCTGTTCCTACAGCTGTGGTATTTATGTGGCTGGTTTAATTGTGTTTCTGGACAATGCAATTGATGGCAAGAGGCTCAGAAACGGCAAAGCCATTGAATATCAGGGCTAAACGGTTATAATCTCTCTTGTTTGAGATGGTCACTGCTTGGCACTTTTGTGGCAAAAATGTTATTCATAATCTATTGTCTAATGAACATAAAACGAAAGGCAACTGACAGATATCTGAAATAAGACTCTTTGAACTAAAATATTTCTCCTTCCTGACATATTACTGACATGTTGAGTATTTCCATTAGTTTCGAGACAGTTCTTACCTGGAATATAAAGGTTGTTTGAACTTCCGTGACCCTTGTTCAGGGTATGAAGTTTAGAAGAGTGTGAGGTGACTTGATTGAAACATATCGGGCCTGAGGTGTCATGACATGGTGGACATGGAGAAGATGTTTCCACTTGCGGGAGGATCCAGAACGAGGGGTCGCTATTTAAAATAAGGGTTGCCCATTTAGGAATGACATAAGGTGAAATGTTTCCTCTTAGAGAACTGTGCAGCGGTAGAGTTGCTGCCTTGCAGCACCAGAGACTCGGGTTCGATCCTGATTACGGGTGTTGTCTGTACGGAGTTTGCACGTTCTCCCCGTGACCTGCCTGGGTTTTCTCCTGATGCTCCGGTTTCCTCCCACACTCCAAAGACGTACAGGTTTGTAGGTGAATTGGCTCAGTAAAAATGTAAATTGTCCCTAGTGTGTGTGGGATAGTGTTAGTGTGCGGGGATCGCTGGTCGGCGCGGACTCGGAGGGCAGAAGGGCCTGTTTCCACGCTTTATCTCTGAACTAAATTAAGCGAAACTAATCTAAACCAAACTTTGTGTCTTTAGAAAGCTCCTCCTCAAAGTGGAAGCAGAATCGTCAAATATAATTAAGCTAGAGGTAGATAGTTTCCTGACAAGCAAGGGGGTGAAAATTACTGTAGGTAAATGGGATTGTGAATCCATTGGTATAATCCAGTGAACTTTCAGAATGGAAAAAAGATATCTGATTGTTTTTTAACAATCAAATGGCATGATAAACCAGCTTTGGAAAATTATATATTTCTTTGGAAAGAAAAGATTCCAGTAAAAAAATACTAAAATGAATCCCCTACCCCTCTAATTCATTGCAAGTTGGACATGGATGATAGCTGATTATCTAATCGTACAAAGCACCTGATCCATCCACAAGCCCTCTAAAATACCTTCATTTAGTTAATTACTTTTGGATCATTGTGGGTGGTGGGTTATGTGGAAGGAGCTGCCAGAGGTAGTGGTTGAGCCGGGCACAAGAACAGCATTTAAAAAAAATTATATTTTTTAATTTTTATTTTTATTAGCAAGGAAGAAAGAGAATTACTAATCTTCTTGAATTTTTTGAAGAGGTTACCAGGGAAATTGATAAGGGCAAGGCTGTGGATGTTGTCTATATGGACTTCAGTAAGGCATTTGACAAGGTTCCACATGGAAGGTTGATTAAGAAGGTTAAATCGTTGGGTATTAATAGTGAGGTTGCAAGATGGATTCAACAATGGCTGAATGGGAGATACCAGAGGGTAATGGTTGACAATTGTATGTCAGGTTGGAGGCCAGTGTCTAGTGGAGTACCCCAAGGATCTGTGTTGGGTCCACTGTTGTTTGTCATTTACATTAATGATCTGGATGATGGTGTGGCAAATTGGATTAGCAAATATGCAGATGATCCTAAGATAGGTGCTGCAGTTAATAATGAAGTAGAGTTTCAAAGTCTACAGAGAGACTTGGGCCTTTTGGAAGGGTGGGCTGAAAGATGGCAGATGGAGTTTAATGCTGATAAGTGTGAGGTGCTGCATTTTGGTAGGACAAATCAAAATAGGACGTACAGGGTAAATGGTAGGGAATTGAGGAATGCAGTGGAACAGAGGGATCTGGGAATAACTGTGCATTGTTCCCTGAAGGTGGAATCTCATGTGGATAGGGTGGTGAAGAAGGCGTTTGGTATGCTTGCCTTTATAAATCAGAGCATCGAGTATAGAAGTTGGGATGTAATGTTGAAATTGTACAGGGCATTGGTGAGGCCGAATCTGGAGTATGGTGTGCAGTTCTGGTCGCCAAATTATAGGAAGGATGTCGACAAAATGGAGAGGGTACAGAGGAGATTTACTAGAATGTTGCCTGGGTTTCAGCACTTAAGCTACAGAGAGAGGTTGAACAGGTTGGGTCTTTATTCTTTGGAGCGTAGAAGGTTGAGGGGGGACTTGATAGAGGTTTTAAAATTTTTAAGAGGGACGGACAGATTTGACGTGGGCAGGCTTTTCCCTTTGAGAATGGGGAAGATTCCAACAAGGGGACATAACTTCAGAATTAAGGGACAAAAGTTTAGGGGTAACATGAGGGGTAACTTCTTTGCTCAGAGGGTGGTGGCTGTATGGAATGGGCTTCCGGTGGAAGTGGTGGAGGCAGGCTCGATTTTATTATTTAAGAGTAAATTGGATAGGTATATGGATAAGAGAGGATTGGAGGGTTATGGTCTGAGAGCAGGTAGATGAGACTAGGTCAGAGAGAGTGGTCGGCGTGGACTGGTAGGGCCGAACGGGCCTGTTTCCGTGCTGTAGTTGTTATATGGTTATATGGTTATATGGTTAAAGGTTATGGGGATAGATCCGGGAGATGATGAGTATAGTTGTACATCCAACCCTAAACTCAAGTTTTAACTTTAGTTTTAAATTTTAGTTTTGTGTCAAACCCATTTACTTTTTTAAAAATTCAATAAATGGAGACCAAATGAAAAAAAATAGATCTGGTTTGTCAATTAAGACAAACCTTATTTTTTCCAAATGCAGGGTCTCGGTGATTTCCGGAATCCATATTTTAATTGTGGGGGTTACTGTTTTTTTTCCAAAATTTAAGTATTAATTTTTTCGCAGTTATTAAACTGTAGTCAAGAAAATGTCTCTGACAAAAACAGCATTTGAAAGATATTTGAACAGGAACATGGATGGGAAAGGTTTAAAGGGATGAGGTCTAATGCAGGTAAATGGGACTAGCATCGAAGGGCATCTTGGGCAGCACGAACGAGTTGGGCTGAAGAGGCTAATGGCTGACTCGATCACACCACAGAGGTAGCAGCTAATAGGTAGCAGTACAAAATGGGTCCCACAAAACAGCAATAGGATCATTATCTTTTTGAATACTATATAAAGATAAATGCAGAGCAAGATGCAAAAGGAAAGATGGACAAAGCATGTATTACATCTACTTGCAAGGCCAATGGAGCCTTGGATCAACATCTCTTACAGCTCCTCTAACGTAGCAGTGCTGGACTGGGAACACTAACTCCTGAGCTCAAGTGTCTGGAGAGGAGATGGAGCCCACAAACATCTGCCTCAAGAGCAGATGTGCAAGTCACTGAGTGACAGTTGATTCTTCGATAGAAGCCTCTACTTCCTCAGGAGGTTCGACGAGTCCCTAACGACTCCCATCAACATCGACAGATGCGCTGTAGAAAGCACCCTATTGGCATCTTGGCATGCACTGCAGATTGGTTTGGGAGCAGCTCTGCCCAAGACCACGAGAAATTGCAGAGAGTTGTGGATGTAGCCCACTCTGTCACACACACATCCATCGCATCCACACGTCACGCTACCTCCGGAATCCAGCCAACATTGAAATCCCAATCATTCCCTCTTAACCCCACTCCAATTGGGCAGAAGAGACAAAATCCCAAAAGCACGTGCCACCAGATCCTGGAATGGCTTCTTTCCCACTGTTGTAATCCTAGGTAGACACAAAATGCTGGAGTAACTCAGCGGGACAGGCAGCATCTCTGGAGAGAAGGAATGGGTGACTTTTCGGGTAGAGACCCTTCTTCAGAATCATCCTCTCAAGAGCTGAGGGTTTAGTTTGACCTTCCAACCTACCTCACTATGGACTTGCATTTTTTTAATCTGCACTTTCTCTGCAACTGTAACACTGTAATGCTGTAACACCACATTTTGCACTCTGGTATTTTTTTTCCTTGCATTACATTTTGTACGTGTGTAGCTCAATTGTACTCATTCATGGTATGATGTAACTGGATAACACGCACACACAGGTTTTCACCGTATCTCGGTACCTGTGACATTAAGGAACTAGATAGACACAAAATGCTGGAGTAACTCAGCGGGACAGGCAGCATCTCAGGAGAGAAGGAATGGGTGACGTTTTGATTTAAACCAGCATCTGTATTTTCTTTCCCCTACACATTAATGAACTAAATCAATACCAATTCAGTTTTAGAAGCTTCTCTAAAAATAATTGCACCTACAAGTTCAACGGCCTATTTGGTGCAGAGCCCCAGACCTATTGGCAGAAGGATTGAAAATGCATCACTGAAAGATTACTCTAATGCAATGCTGTCTGAAGAGGTGTACAGGCTCACTAACAAGTATTAAACAGCAGACAATGTTTGGAAAGGAATGCAAATGGCGAGGACTGATTTGGGTTGCTGATTTAGTATTAGTCGGGACATCCCGTATATTGGGCTAAATTGGTTTGTCCCGTACGGGCCCGCCCTTGTCCTATATTAGGCCCAGGGGGCGCTGTAGGCCCGGGCGCTGTAGGCCCGGGCGCTGTAGGCCCCGACGCTGTAGGCCCGGACGCTGTAGGCCGGGACGCTGTAGGCCCGGACGCTGTAGGCCCGGACGCTGTAGGCCAGGACGCTGTAGGCCCGGACACTGTAGGCCCGGACACTGTAGGCCCGGACACTGTAGGCCCGGACACTGTAGGCCCGGGGGTCGCTGTAGGCAACCCACCTCCCGGCCTGGGCGGCCGCCATTGGTGGAGCGGGAGCACGTGGCCGTTGGCTGGGTGAGGTCACGTGGAGCGCGGGGCGGTGACGTCACCTTTTGTCCCTTATTTGGGAGTGAGAAAGTTGGCAACCCTAGGACTGATATAACGCTCAGGAAAGCAGGGCCCCAGCAGTGGAGGTGCCAGCAAAGAGTTGTCACCGCCTGATGGAAGAGTCAATCACAAGTCTCCCTGCTCCATGCAGACAGATCCGTCTCAGTGAGTCAGTGCTGAAAATTGATTTCTTTTATTTCCTTTCCTTTCTCATTCTTTCTTTGCAATCTTGACCTGAGTCTCATTCTTCAAATTCAGTTAGGGATACCTCCTGGGTCTGCCTCTGAAACAATGTTGGAGTATGGAGCAGAAGATTTATTTGTATTAAGTCTGCACATCTGTGTATGCATGCCATATCCCAGGATAGTTATTTATTCTGAGTTGGATAGATCCTGGGGGGTACTGTAAACAGGCTGGGCCATCTGAGAATGCATCACACTCTCCATCAGTGGTGAAGGAGAGCAATAATTAAACTCTGAGTCACCAGATCCATCAGTTGCCATACTGCACAACCAACACAGGGGCAGCTTATCAAGCTGCAACTTTCATTTATACAACATCTTTAACAGTGCAACACCCCAAGGGCACCTCGCAAACCTGATTATAAAACAGAATTTGAAACCAAGACACATAGGAAGACATTACAATAGACTGCTTAAAGAGGCAGGTTTTAATATGTGTCGTAATGGAGGAGGGGAGTTCAGGAGTCACATCGAGAGTTTGTGACATAAAGTGGGATGATAAGATGGTAGAGTTGCTGCCTGAAGGACCTGTCCCACTTAGGCGATCTTTTTGGCGACTGCCGGCGACTGTCAAAGTCGTAGAGGATCGCCAAAATTTTCTTTTACCCGACGACAATGACCACGACAATGCCGCGTCAGGTCGAGATTACACCGTCTTCGGAAACATCGCGAAATTCCCACGCTGTCAATACTTCTCCGGCGTCCTGACTTTCGCTGAAATCACTGACAAGTCGGTAAGTACTTGAGAGTTTTGAACTATAACATCTTGTATGGGTTACTTGAAAACCAAACTTCTCTGTAACAAGGCATAAACTGGATTTACTTCCAGTTTACTAATAGTAGTATTAAAAAAAATTTTTTTTAAAGTGGTTAAGTGGATTTTTGTGAAAAGTGTGTGGGCATTCTTTGAAAATGTACGGGAGATGCATATCTGGTTTCTGGGTTGCATATCTGGGTTGGGAGCCCACTTTAAATGTAATGGCTGATGGCCATAAACATCGTGAAAATTCCCACGCTTACCTGGCCGTCAAACTGTCACCTCCAATCTACCTGTCAAATGTCCTGACGGTAAATAAATTGGTTAAACACAAGCATTTTATGGTATTTTGAAATGACTTTACTTATTTTAATATTATGTGCTTCTAAATGCATCTAAGAGAACCTAGCAAACCTGGGGACAGCATGCGACAGCGCCCGCAATAAGCAACGATACCTGGCGACAAGCCAGCTGTCGCCGAGAAATTTCACTCCGGATGATTTTTCAGCGACGCGCCGAGATCCACTACGATTCTTGGAAGACTCCTCACGATCATGCCCGCGACACCTGGCGAACTGTCGGCGACAGCCTAGTCACCGGCAGTCGCCTTAAAATCGCCTAAGTGGGACAGGCCCTTTACAGCGAATGCAGCGCCGGAGACCCGGGTTCGATCCCGACTATGGGTGCTGTCTGTACGGAGTTTGTACGTGCTCCCCGTGACCTGCGTGGGTTTCCTCCGAGATCTTCGGTTTCTCCAAAGACGTACAGGTATGTAAGTTAATTGGCTTGGTAAATGTAAAAAAGTTGTCCCTAGTGGGGATAGTGTTAATGTGTGTGGATCACTGGTCGGCGCGGACCCGGTGGGCCGAAAGGGCTTGTTTCCGCGTTGTATCTCTAAGCTAAACTAAAAGGCAAAAGGTGAAAGGCTAAGATCTATAAATAAGGATATTACCCAGGTGTCAGCTACCACAAGTCTAAAGAAGGATCCTGACCAGAAACATCACCATTCCATGTTCTCCAGAGATGCTGCCTGACTCGCTAAGTTACTCCAGCACTTTGTGTCTCTTTTTATAAACTAGCAGTAAACTGCAGTTACTTGTATCTACCACATGGGTTTGTTCTTTACTCATTTATCAGCATGTGGGTCTCACTGGCAAGGTCTTACCACTCATCTCTCAGTGACCCATTCTACATTTCCTTGATCGTCGTCTGCTTTGATCTGTCTTTTTCACACCTTACCCTTCCACATTCCCTCTCCCCTGACTCTCAGTCCGAAGAAGGGTCTCGACCCGAAACTTCACCCATTCCTTCTCTCCAGAGATGCTGCCTGTCCCTCTGAGTTACTCCAGTATTTTGTGCCTGTCTTCGGTGTAAACCAGCACCTGCAGTTCCCTATTACACATGTCTGTAATTACCCACAGGCAGTGAGCGATCTTCCCTGTGTTGCACTCCTTCTGTTGAAGGTGTTCCTACAAAGCTCTTAGGTGAGCAGATTCAGGTATTCGAGGCAGTGAAAAGGTAAACAATGGCACAAGAGTTCCAGGGACAGGGGGATGTGCGACGTGGAGCGGAACATGTAGATGGCAGCGTTTCCAGGTGCACGCTGCCATTCCCCTTCTTGCCAGTAGATGTCTCACATTTGAGAGATGCCGTTGCCTTGGTCAATAACAGCATTGCTCTTTATAGATGACCAGAAAAGGGTGGACCCGTTGGGGCCCAACCTCTCCTGCATTGGTCTAGCACCCGCCCCGCCCCCACTCCCTCCTCCTCCCCTTCCCCTCCCCCTTTACCCTCCCCCTTCCACTTACCCACTCACCCACTCCATCCCCCTCAACCCCCCCTTATCCCCCCTCCTCTCCTCCCCCCCTCCCCCTCCCCCTCACCCACTTACCCACTCCATCCCCCCTCAACCCCCCCTTATCCCCCCTCACCCACTCACCCACTCACCCACTCACCACTCACCCACCATCCCCTCTCAACCCCCCCTCCTCTCCTCCCCCCCTCCCCCCTCCCCCCTCACCCACTTACCCACTCCATCCCCCCTCAACCCCCCCCTTATCCCCCCTCACCCACTCACCCACTCACCACTCACCCACCATCCCCTCTCAACCCCCCCTCCTCTCCTCCTCCCCTCCCCCCTCCCCCTCACCCACTTACCCACTCCATCCCCCCTCAACCCCCCCCTTATCCCCCCTCACCCACTCACCCACTCACCACTCACCCACTATCCCCTCTCAACCCCCCCATCTCTCCTCCCCCCCTCCCCCCTCCCCCCTCCCCCCTCCCCCCTCCCCCCTCCCCCCTCACCCACTCACCCACTCCATCCCCCCTCAACCCCCCCTTATCCCCCCTCACCCACTCACCCACTCACCACTCACCCACCATCCCCTCTCAACCCCCCCTCCTCTCCTCCCCCCCTCCCCCCTCCCCCCTCCCCCCTCCCCCTCACCCACTTACCCACTCCATCCCCCCTCAACCCCCCCTTAACCCCCCTCACCCACTCACCCACTCACCACTCACCCACCATCCCCTCTCAACCCCCCCTCCTCACCTCCCCCCCTCCCCCCTCCCCCTCACCCACTCACCCACTCCATCCCCCCTCAACCCCCCCTTATCCCCCCTCACCCACTCACCCACTCACCACTCACCCACCATCCCCTCTCAACCCCCCCTGATCCCTCCTCCTCCCCTCCCCTCCCCCTCACCCACTCACCCACTCCATCCCCCCTCAATCCTCCCTTATCCCTCCTCCCCCCTGCCCCCCTCCACCCCCCCCCCCCTCCTCCCCATCCCTTTTATAGATGATGCAGTCCATGACTTTGGAGGAGGTGATTCATAAATTGGGCAGCAAACTGGGTTGCTTTGTCCTGGATGCTGTTGATTGTCAGTGTAGCTGGACCTGGTCTCATCTCAGCAAGTGGAGAGCTTTCCATTGCTCTCCTAACGGTGAAAAGACTTTGGAGTGTCACTGGGTGAGTCACTTGCTGCAGGATATCCAGCACCTGACTTCTGCCGGGAGCCACACTCAGCATGTGGCTGGTGCACGAGAATGCCTGATCAATGGCTTTCCCAAGGATGTTGATGGTTGGGGAATTATGGCATGATAGGGCCATTGAAATTTAACTTTGGGGAGTTAGATTCTCCTCAGTTGCAGTAATCGGCACATCACTGGCACAAATGTTGCTTGCAATTTATGCCAACAATCTCCAATATGCTCTGAAATACAAAGACCATTATTGTTATTATTGGACTGCTTTTGTTGGCTTTTGTGTACAAATGTGTGCATATGTGTGTATATATGTGCTTATGTATGTATACAGGTATGTATGTTTAATGGTATGTATGTATGTATATATACATATATATACATATAAACGTGTGTAGACACAAAATGCTGGAGTAACTCAGCGGGTCAGGCAGCATCTCGGGAGAGAAGGAATGGGTGACATTTCGGGTCAAGACTCTTCTTCAGACTGATGTCAGGGGAGAGGGCGGCATTACTCCAGCATTTGTGTCTACCTTTGATTTAAACCAGCATCTGCAGTTTCTTTTCCTATATATACACGTGTGTGTGTGTGTGTGTGCGTGCATATACCTGTATGTGCAAATGCATCTATGTATGTGTATATGTGTATATATACATATATATATATGTGTGAGTAGGTTTATATACACACTCTGAATTTTTTTTCTCCTTTAATGTATTGTTTACATATTGTGTTGTGCTGCTGCAAGTAAGAACTTCATTGTTCTATCTGGGACATTTGACAGTAAAACACTCTTGCCTCGTGGTTATATGTTGTCTAGGTGCTACCACATGCAAGATTGGACTCCTGCATTTTCTAAGAAGCTGCTAATGAAGATAAACATCGTACAAACATCACTGAGCATCCCCACCTCTGCTCTCACGATGAAGTTCATTGTTGAAGTAGCCCAGGATGGTTAGGGCAAGGAGCACTGTCCTGAGGATCTGCTGAGGTTGTACCCTAGGGTGGGGATGGTTACTTCACAAAACTATGACCATCCTCCTTTGTGAATCTAACCGTTGCACTGTTTGCTTGCTTGGCTTCAGTTTGTAGGGAGGCACAGCGGTAGAGTTGCTGCCTTAGCCGGAGTCCCAGGTTCGATCCTGACTACGGGTGCTGTCTGTATGGAGTTTGTACGTTCTCCCCGTGACCTGCGTGGGTTTTGTCCGAGATCTTCGGTTTCCTCCCACACTCCATAGATGTACAGGTTTGTAGGTTAATTGGCTTGGGTTTGTATACTTGGTATCGGTGTAAATTGTCCGTAGTGTGTGCAGGTTTGTGTTAATGTGTGGCGATCATTGGTCGGTGCGGACTCAGTGGGCTGGTGGGCCTGTTTCTGTGCTATATCTCTAAACTAAACTTTTAACCAGAGTGCCTTGATGTTGCATCTGATCAAATGTTGTCATGATGTCATAGAAACAGAAAATAGGTGCAGGAGGAGGTCATTCGCCCTTCGAGCCAGCACCGCCATTCATTGTGATCATGGCTGATCATCCACAATCAGTAACCCATGCCTGCCTTCTCCCCCTATCCCTTGATTCTGCTGGTCCCTAGAGCTCTATC
This sequence comes from Rhinoraja longicauda, assembly GCF_053455715.1. Taxonomy (NCBI): domain Eukaryota; kingdom Metazoa; phylum Chordata; class Chondrichthyes; order Rajiformes; family Arhynchobatidae; genus Rhinoraja; species Rhinoraja longicauda. The sequence continues at coordinate 4,124,169 of NC_135976.1, forward strand.
TAACTCTCTTTTAAATTCATCTACTGAATTGGCCTCTACTGCCTTCTGTGGCAGAGAATTCCCCACAAATTCACAACTCTCTGGGTGAAAAAGTTTTTTCTCATCTCAGTTTTAAATGGCCTCCCCTTTATTCTTAGACTGTGGCTCCTGGTTCTGGACTCCCCCAACATTGGGAACAATTTTCCTGCATCTAGCTTGTCCAGCCCTTTTATAATTGTATACGTTTCTATAAGATTCCCTATCATCCTTCTAAATTCCAGTGAACACAAGCCCAGTCTTTTCAATCTTTCCACGTATGACATTCCCACCATGCCGGGGATTAACCTTGTGAACCTACGCTGCACTGCCTCAATTGCAAGGATGTCCTTCCTCAAATTTGGAGACCAAAACTGCACACTCCAGATGTGGTCTCACCAGGGCCCTGTACAACTGCATTAGGACCTCTTTACTCCTGTACTCAAATCCTCTCGTTATGAAGGCCAACATGCCATTAGCTTTCTTCGCTGCCTGCTGTACCTGCATGTTTACTTTCAGTGACTGGTGTACAAGGACACCCAGGTCTCTTTGCACTTTCCTTTTTCCTAATGTGACACCATTGAGATAATAATCTGCCTCCTTGTTCTTGCCACCAAAATGGATAATCTCACCTTTATCTACATTATACTGCCTCTGTCATGCATCTGCCCACTCACTCAACCAGTCCAAGTCACCCTGCCACATCCTCGTCGCAGTTCACACTGCCACCCAGCTTTGTGTCATCTGCAAATTTGCTAGTGTTACTTTTAATTCCATCATCTAAATCATTAATATATATTGTAAATAGTTGCGGCCCCAGTACTGAGCCTTGCGGTACCCCACTAGTCACGGACTGGGACTCGTTTATTCCTACTCTTTGTTTCCTGTCCGCCAACCAATTCTCTATCCATCTCAATACCCTACCCCCAATACCATGTGCTCTAATTTTGCCCACTAATCTCCCGTGTGGGACCTTATCAAAGGCGTTCTGAAAGTCTATATACACTACATCCACTGGCTCCCCTTCATCCATTTTACTTGTCACATCCTCAAAACATTCCAGAAGATTAGTTAAGCATGATTTCCCCTTCATAAATCCATGCTGACTCAGACCAATCCTTTTACTGCTATCCAAATGCGCCGTTATTACCTCTTTAATAATTGACTCCAGCATCTTCCCCACCACCGATGTCAGGCTAACTGGTCTATAATTCCCTGTTGACTCTCTTGCTCCTTTATTGAAAGGTGGGATAACATTAGCTACCCTCCAATCCACAGGAACTGATCCTGAATCTATTGAACATTGGAAAATGATCACCAATGCATCCATAAGTTCTAGAGCCACCTCCTTGAGTATCTTGGGATGCAGACCATCAGGCCCTGGGGATTTATCAGCCTTCAGTCCCATCAGTCTACCCAATACTATGTAAATCTAATGTAAATCTCTTTCAGTTCCTCTGTCTCCCTAGATCCTCTGTCCTCTAGTACATCTGGGAGATTGTTTGTGTCTTCCTTAGTGAAGATAGAACCAAAGTACCTATTCAACTCTTCTGCCATTTCCTTGTTCCCCATAATAATTTCACCTGTTTCTGCCTTCAAGGGACCCACATTTGTCTTTACTAATCTTTTTCTCTTAACATACCTAAAGAAGCTTTTACTATCCTTCTTTATATTCTTGGCCAGCTTACCCTCATACTTCATCTTGTCAAGGTTGGTGGGAAATCTCTCACTGATTTAAAGGTCTCTTCCTGGGAAGTATTAAACCTGTGGAAATCCAGACAGATTCTGAATTAAGATTATCCACTCTCCCAAGCACACCAAGAAGTCTTTAGGCAGTTTAAAGCCTGCACATCAGACACTGCATAGCACAACCACCTCTCAAGCAGTTATGAATCAGTAAGTGCCAATAAGTTCCCAGAAAGAGAGTATTGAGAGTACTGGGAGAAGGAATCGGTGGCATTTTATGGTTGAGACACTTCTTCAGACTGAAGAAGGGTCTGAAGAAGGATCTCGACATGAAACGTCACCCATTTCTTCTCTCCAGAGATGCTGCCTGTTCCACTGAGATACTCCAGCATTTTAGAAACATAGACATAGAAAATAGGTGCAGGAGTAGACCAATGATGCAACACCACCATTCAATATGATCACGGCTGATCATCCTAAATCAGTACCCCGTTCCTGCTTTTTCCCCATATCCCTTGATTGCATTAGCCTTAAGAGCTATATCTAACTCTCTCTTGAAAACATCCAGTGAATTGGCCTCCACTGCCTTCCGCGGCAGAGAATTCCACAGATTCACAAAACTCTGGGTGAAAAAGTGTTTCCGCACCTCAGTCCTAAGTGGCCAACCCCTTACCATTTTGTTTCTATCTTCGGTTTAAACCAGCACCTGCAGTTCCTTCATACACAGAGAGTATCGGGAGTTGCTGTGGACAATCCAACCTAAATTTAATTATTTATAAGATGTCGTAGACATGGATAATTATGTGTTGGGGGATTTTTGCTGCCAAATCGGCGACTGTGTAATTTCAATTTCTTGTAATTAAAACACTGCCTCCTTGAAACGTAATAGCTGCAGTCAAAATATGATGGAATGCACAGCAGCAGAATGTCTGAACTCGGCTAATTAGTTGAGTTTCCTTCCACTTTTTAATCCAGCAATGACAAAATGCAAACGATGCAAAATCTTCCAATTACCACAGGATTTTATCTTCGAATGCAAAGAACATTCCTCAGAATTATTGTGCGCGGCTCCTTAATGTTGATGCTGATTTACAGGGAGGCTGTGCCGTGACAACACCTTGCATTTGCATAGCGCCTTTAACATCGCTGAATGTACAAAGGCACTTCGCAGGTACAACCACCAAGCAATATGTAACACCAGCTCACTTCAGTAGACACGATGACAGGTGATCTGAAGCGAGATCAAACCATTAGGTCTTAAGGGAGGAGAGAAATGGAGAGTTTGGGGAACTTTTCGGGAAGCTATAAGGCAGCTGAAGAAAAACTGCTGATGGACATAAAAAGCTGGGTAAGTCTGAAGAAGGGTCTCAACCCCAAAACGTCACCCATTCCCTCTCTCCTAGATGCTGCCTGACCTGCTGAGTTACTCCAGCATTTTGTGATACCTTCTACATGAAAAGCTGGAGTAACTCAGACAGCATCTCTGGACAAAAGCAATAGGTGACATTTCGGATCGAGATCCTTCTTCAGACTGAGCGTCACGGGGAAAGGGAAAAGAGAGATTTCGAAGGTGATGTAGAGAGATATAGAACAAATAAATGAAAGATACAATACAATACAATACAATATATCTTTATTGTCACTGTACAGGGGTACAACGAGATTGGGAATGCGCCTCCCAGACGATGCAATAAATTAATTAGCTAGTCAGTATTAATTTATACAACCCAGTGAAACAAATTAGAAACAGTTCAAAACAGTATAAAGTGCAAGTAGATCTGTGCCGGTTCACTGTGCGATGTGACCATCCGGCTCAGCAGGACCGGTTCATGGCAGCTATGGCCCTGGGGATGAAGCTGTTCCTGAGTCTGGAGGTGCGGGCGTAGAAGGCCTTGTATCGTCTGCACGATGGTAGAAGTTCGAACAGACTGTTGCAGGGGTGTGAAGAGTCTTTGTGGATGCTGGTGGCTTTTCTGAGGCATTGTGTGTTGTAGATGCCCTCCAAGGCTGGTAGCTGTGTTCCGATGGTCCTCTGAGCTCTATGGACTACCCGCTGAAGAGCTCTCCTCTCTGCCTCTGTGCAGCTGAGGTACCACACAGGGATGCCATGTGTTAGGATGCTCTCTATGGTGCAGGCCATTGTTAGCTGTGGGCTAAGTGAGAACCAGTAGAGACAATGGGACTCAACAAGATGAAGCTGGTGTGACTTGGGTGAGGGTAGGTCAGAGAGAGAGGGTTGCTAGCTGTTCTTCTGGAAAGCTCCGTCTATTTTCTCATGTGCATGTCAACATATCACAGCGCTATTTTTGAAGAACAACGTGCTATGATCACCATTTATTCCTCAACCATCGTCAATGCCTGCCTTTGCCGAAAGGTGGCTGCTGATATGAAAACAATAGACAATAGACAATAGGTGCAGGAGGAGGCCATTCGGCCATTCGGCCCTTCGAGCCAGCACCGCCATTCAATGTGATCATGGCTGATCATTCTCAATCAGTACCCCGTTCCTGCCTTCTCCCCATACCGCCTGACTCCGCTATCCTTAAGAGCTCTATCTAGCTCTCTCTTGAATGCATTCAGAGAATTGGCCTCCACTGCCTTCTGAGGCAGAGAATTCCACAGATTCACAACTCTCTGACTGAAAAAGTTTTTCCTCATCTCAGTTCTAAATGGCCTACCCCTTATTCTTAAACGATGGCCCCTGGTTCTGCACTCCCACAATATTGGGAACATGTTTTCTGCCTCTAGCGCATCCAATCCCTTCATAATCTTATATGTTTCAATGAGATCCCCTCTCATCCTTCTAAATTCCAGTGTATAAAAGCCTAGTTGCTCCAGTCTTTCAACATATGACAGTCCCGCCATTCCAGGAATTAACCTAGTAAACCTACGCTGCACGCCCTCAACAGGAAGAATATCCTTCCTCAAATTTAGAGACCAAAACTGCACACAGTACTCCAGGTGCGGTCTCACTAGGGCCCTGTACAACTGCAGAAGGACCTCTTTGCTCCTATACTCAACTCCTCTTGTTATGAAGGCCAAATGGTCTGCATTTTCCCAGGGTCTCATTATGAACCCAGATCATTGGACAGCAATAATTACGATTATAAGGTCATAAGTGATACTGGTAGAATTAGGCCATTTGGCCCATCGAGTCTGCTCCGCCATTCAATCATGGCTGATCCATCTCCCCCTCCTAACCCCATTCTCCTGCCTTCTCCCCATAATCTCTGACACCTGTATTAATCAAGAATCTATCTATCTCTGCCATAAAAATATACACAGATGGCCTCCACAGCCTTCTGTGGCAAAGAATTCCACAGATTCACCACCCTCTGACTTAATAAATTTCTCCTCACCGCCTTCCTAAAAGAACGTCCTTTAATTCTGAGGCTATGACCTCTCGTCCTAGACTCTCACACTAGTGGAAACATCCTCTCCACATCCACACTATCCAAGCCTTTCACTATTCTGTATGTTTCAATGAGGTCCCCCCTCATTCTCCAGCGAGTACAGGCCCAGTGCTGACAAACGCTCATCATAGGTTAACCCACTCTTTTCTGGCATCATTCTTGTAAACCTCCTCTGGACCCTCTCCAGAGCCAGCACATCCTCCCTCAGATATGGGGCCCAAAACTTCTCATAATATTCCAAATGCGGCCTGACCAGCGCCTTATAGAGCCTCAGCATTACATCCCTGTTTTTGTATACAAGCCCTCTTGAAATAAATGCTAGCATTGAGTTTGCTTTCTTTACTACCGATTTGACTTGCAGATGAACTTTTTGGGAATCCTGCACCAGCACTCCCAAGTCCCTTTGCACCTCCGATTTCTGGATTCTCTCTCCATTTAGAAAATAGTCCATCCCTTTATTCCTCCTCCCAAAATGCACGACTCCACGCTTTGCTCCACTATATTCCATCTGCCACTTCTCTTCCCACTCTCCTAACCTGTCCAAGTCCTTCTGCAGAGTCCCTGCCTTCTCTACACTACCTGCCCCTCCACCTATTTTCGCATCATCCGCAAACCTGGCCACAAAGCCTTCAATATTCTCGTCTAAATGGAGACGAGGTACACAATGTAAAGAGTAGCGGGCCCCAGCACCGATCCCTGCTCAACTCCGGCTATTTGTGGAATAAAGGTTATTTGAAAAACAAGACCCCAGACCTTGTAAGAAATTCAATGGTCAAACTCAGCAGAGATCCCTTCCATCCTCTACGGGCAGAGACCTAAATCATCTGCAGCAAGAATTTCAAAGCACGGATGTTCTCTCCATAAACCCTTCAAATTTAGTGAAGGATAAATGAATCAACAAAAATGTCCCCCACCTCGAGCCTGGGTGGGACTGCCCTTATCAGACCCTGACACCAAGTTCCCCGAATTGACAGGTTACTCTGAGCTCGGTCATGGAAGGGATTTGCAAGTGGGCAGTGGAACACATTCAGAGTTATGCTCAAAACCACCTTTAGAAATGCAACAACACCCTGGCCCCTGGTTCATAACTTCTTAAAGAGGACAAGCAGCATTCAGGGGGTTATTAAGGTACAGTGGCACAACTGACAGAACTGCTGGCTCACAGCACCAGAGACCCGAGTTTAACCCTGAGCTTGGGTGCTGTCTGTGTGGAGTTTGCATGTTCTCCCTGTGTCCCTGGGTGGGTTTCCTCCAGTTTCCCTCCCCACATCCCAATGACATGCAGGCCTGTAGGTTGACTGTCCTCTGTAAGTTGCCCCGAGTGTGTGGGGAGTAGATGATAAAGCGGGATAACATAGCACTAGTGTGAGCAGGTGATTGATGGTCAGCGTGGACTCAATGGGCCGAAGGGCCTGTTTCCATGCTGTATCTTTCAATCAACTGAGGCCGTGTATCAGGAACATGCAGAAACCCTGTCCAAGTGTCAGAGTCAGCGCTCCATCACAAACTAAGTGCTCGCCCACTCAACCTAGTCAACGCCTGCCTAAACAGTGCAAGAGACTGCCTTTCCCACTTAGCCTCATTAGCTACCCCAGAGCCCAAAATTGGACTTCCAGCAAGTCATTCTCATCCCGAAGAATCGTTGTAAGCAAAGAACGTTTTTCAATCAAAATCACTGTCGCAAAATACCTGGTCACTTACCTGGTCAACATTACTGTTGCAAAATACCTGGTCACTTACCTGGTCAACATTACTGTACCAAATACCCGGTCACTTACCTGGTCAACATCACTGTAGCAAGATACCTGTTCATTTACACACTGCTGGTTGTTCGCATTTGACATACACTAAGTGACTGCCGTACTTCTTACTTTGCAACATTGCCCAAAGGCAGCAGAAAGTAAACTCGTGGATACAAATAACCCAAGGCTAATCGTAGACCTCGTTAAATTGGAAATTCCTCCTTTCACTTCCAATCAAAGCTACGTGGTGTTGGTCACGGCACCAAATCAGTAACGACCACAACGACACGACACTCGTAGTGAGGTGAACCCAGGCAGCTGGCTTTAATCCCAGTATCAAATAACAGTGACAGGAGGTTCCAGATCTGCACAGAGGCACAGTCCTTTGTCATCACTCAGCAGGCACAATTAATGAGGGGTCTTCCTCTTTCTCTCACTTTCTTCCTGCCCTGCCCTGCCTTCCTTCCTCCCTTCCTTCCCCTGCCCTGCCTTCTTCCTGCCCTGCCTCTTCTCCCCACCCCTCCCCTTTCCTCCCCTCACTCTTTCCCCCCCTCCCCTCTCTCTTTCCCCCCCTCCCCTCTCTCTTTCCCCCCCCTCCCCTCACTCTCTCCCCCCCCCTGCCCTGCCTCGCCTCCCCTCACTCTTTTCCCCTTCCCTTCCCAGCTGGGGCTCGTGGGATTATAAGTGGTGGGGCCTACAACGCTCAGATTAATTGCTCCATTAATTGGAGGCAGTTGAGGCTGGTTTGCCAGTGGCCGCTGTGCCGGTGATCTCCTGCTGCCAGCCACTCTCAGTCGGCTTCTCCTGGCCCGTCTGCCGGTGACAGGGATTGGAGCGGGCCTGAGGGAAGAAGTACTCGCCCACTCCCCTCGTCAATGCCTGCCTAAACAGTGCAAGTGACTGCCTTTCCCACAGCCTCATTAGCTACCCCAGAGCATAAAATTGGATTTCCAGCAAGTCATTCTCATCCCGAAGAATTGTTGTAAGCAAAGAACGTTTTTCAATCAACATCACTGTCGCAAAATACCTGGTCACATTCCTCCCTCCCCATAAAGATGATCCCGAGATTGGTGGCCGACTCACTGCAGGGTGTGGAAGCAGGAGCAGCCGTCCACATTCCCACACTGCCCTCCAGAATGATGTTGCACCTAAAACGAATCGTCTTAGAGAGAGAGGAACCAGCGTGTTATCCTGGAGTTAGTGTCCTTGGCTTTTGCCATCCCTCGCAGGGGGTGTGGTCCGTGATGAGTGTACTCTCTCCCCGGCCATATAGTGCCGTAAGGGCCCATTTGATGACAGAAACATAGAAACATAGAAAATAGGTGCAGGAGGAGGCCATTCGGCCCTTCGAGCCAGGACCACCATTCATTGTGATCATGGCTGATCATCAACAATCTGTAACCCGTGCCTGCTTTCTCCCCATATCCCTTGATTCCACTAGCCCCTTTGAGCTCTATCTAACTCTCTTTTAAATTCATCCAGTGATTTGGCCTCCACTGCCCTCTGTGGCAGAGAATTCCACAAATTCACAACTCTCTGGGTGAATTTTTTTTCTCATCTCAGTTTTAAATGGCCTCCCCTTTGTTCTTAGACTGTGGCCCCTGGTTCTGGACTCCCCCAACATTGGGAACATTGTTCCCAGGGGTCTCTCTCTCTCTCTCTCTCTCTCTCTCTCTCTCTCTCTCTCTCTCTCTCTCTCTCTCTCTCTCTCTCTCTCTCTCTCTCTCTCTATACAGTAACACACTGTCTCAGGCAGCGTTAATTTCTGACTGATGGCAACCACCGGGGGCCCCTCTCCGTCAAGGCCCTGTGAGAGGGCGGCCCCCAGTCCTGTCTCGGGGCCTCCGTCTGCACTGTGAATGTCAGGGTCAGGCAGTAGGGCCTCACTGGCGAGGGCTGATTTTAACCTCAGGAAGGCTTCTTCTGCTGCTGTTGGCCACGGTATTTTCTCCGGTTGGCCCTTCTTGGTCAGGCCTGAGAGGCGGCTGCCACCGGGAAGAAAGGATGGATGAACCGGCGATAGTAGACACCCAGGTCTTTAGTCAGAGGGTGGTGAATCTGTGGAACTCATTGCCACAGAGGGCTGTGGAGGTCAAGTCAGCGGATATTTTTAAGGCAGAGATACACAAATTCTTGATTAGAACGGGTGTCAAGGGTTATGAGGAGAAAGCAGGAAAATGGGATGAGGAGGCAGAGATCAACTATGATTGAATGGTGGAGTAGTCTCGATGGGCCGAATGGCCTAATCCTACTCCTATAACTTGTAAACTCGTGGGGTACTGGGCCTCTGACTGTCCAATGCTGCACTTTTCGGTCGAGTCTGAAGAAGGGTCTCGACCTGAAACGTCACCCATTCCTTCTCTCCAGAGATGCTGCCTGACGTGCTGAGTTAGTCCAGCATTTTGTGCCTATCCATGGGCATATTGACTGTCTGGCCTGTTCCTGCATCAGAATTTGTCTATGATTCTCATTCTACGTTTGATTCCACAAGTTCTTTTAACCTTGAAATTATTGATAATTGATTTTTTGAAGAAGTTTAACAGGGGTCAGATGACAAACTGTCCAGCCAATGTAATCTAAGGAAGGAGAGCAGAGAGGTTTTCCCCAGGGCCCTGACCGGTATTTATCCCTCAATCAACATCACTAAAAGGAGATTATCTGGTCAATTGTTTCTTAGGTGTCTGTGGGGGAATGTTGCCCGTAATTTGGTTTCATCACATTACAACATTGGCTGCCTTTCAAATGTCCTTCATTGTCTACAGAGAGCTTTGCATCGCACGAAACACACGGAAGGTACAATGTAATTGTATGTGGGGAGGACCTGCAGATGGTGGTTTAAACCAAAGATAGACACAGAAAGCTGGAGTAACTCAGCGGGTCAGGCAGCATCTCTGGAGAGAAGGAATGGGTGACGTTTCGGGTCGAGACCCTTCTTCATTCTGAAGAAGGTTCTCGACCCGAAACGTCACCCATTCCTTCTCTCCGGAGATTAGGCCATTCGGCCCATCGAGACGACTCCACCATTAAATCATAGCTGATCTCTGCCTCCTCATCCCATTTTCCTGCTTTCTCCTCATAACCCTTGACACCCGTTCTAATCAAGGATTTGTGTATCTCTGCCTTAAAAATATCCGCTGACTTGACCTCCACAGCCCTCTGTGGCAATGAGTTCCACAGATTCACCACCCTCTGATTAAAGACCTGGGCCTGCTAACAGCACAGGGAAAAAGAAAATGGCCGCAGTGCGGGATATTCCCCGGCCCACCAACAAGGCCCAGATACGTGCTTTCTTGGGGTTCGTGTCTACTATCGCCGGTTCATCCATCCTTTCTGCAGGCACTCTCTTCATTCTGAAGAAGGTTCTTGACCCGAAACGCCACACATTCCTTCCCTCCGGAGATGCTGCCTGTCCCGCTGAGTTACTCCAGCTTTTTGTGTCAATCTTCAATGTATTGGTGTTATTTTTTGCTTTCCACTTAGCCCTTCTCGAAAGTGTCGGCCTCGATCACCCGCACAGCTCCTCGAGTGGGGTGTAGCCTTCGTTGTTTGGGGTCCAAATTTGGCTGTGAGCACATTAATGCAGCCAACACCAAACCAAGGCTCTGTGAGGGACGACCACAGTCTGGGGTCCTTCCGCTGCTGGACATTGTGGGGCAGGGTGTGGTGGAGATGCCCCTCAAAATAGGGGATGGGATCTCACCCCAGGGGAGGGTGGAGGGAGGAGGAAGGGAGGGGGGTGGAGGGAGGGGAGAGGGAGGGAGGGGGAGGAGGGAGGAGGAAGGGAGGGGGTGGAGGGGGGTGGAGGGAGGGGAGAGGGAGGGAGGGGGAGGAGGGAGGATAAGGTGGGTTGAGGGGAATGGAGTGGGGAAGGAGGGGAAGGGTGGGAGGGGAAGGGAGGGAGGGGAGGGGTAAGGAAGGGAAGGGGTAGGGGAGGGGGAGGGGTATGGGAGGGAGAGGAGGGGAAGGGGGGGAGGGGTAGGGGAAGGGGAGGGGGAGGGGTGGAGGAGGGGATTGGGGGTAGGTGGGTGGAGGGGGCGAAGGGGGAGGGGGGGTGGGGAGGGCAGGGAGGGGGGGAGGGGTGGGGGGAGGGGAAGGAGGAGGAGGGAAGGGGGGTAGGAGAGGGTGCTGCACCAATGCAGGAGAGGTTTGGGGAACTTGGTTTAGTTCTGAATTAAAACAATCTTGGATTCTCTCTGTAACTTTCAGTGTGTGGAGCTAAGCAGGTTCACAAACCAGCAGCTCATCAGAACTCGACTGTTTATTCCAAGGAACTCTTTTAACATTCCACTGCGCACAATTACTGCCACCTATACTGTGGAAGATCACATAACTATATTTAATGAGAGAGCAGCCTTTTGGACTCAATTACCATTCAACAGCTCTGCGTAAACACAAGGCATAGAATGAAGCTCGCCCTATCTTTAGTAAGAACTTGCTCGTGTGTTATTCCCAATGCCATCTGCATGTCCATCAGCTGCCCCTCATCCATTCTGCTACTTGCAAGCACAAAAAAACTCTAATAGATTTGTCAAACATTGTTTCCCATTCACAAATTTCTGACCTAGCCTACCATTATATACTAACCACTCCATTGCCAATGTTGTAATAACAGATTCCTGCATTTTCCCGACTGCTGTGATCAGCCGAGCAGATTAGTAGTCTCACATTTCTTTATTTAAACAGTGCGGCTATATTTGCCTCATTCTTAACTGGACCATTATAGAACCTGTGGGACATTGGAAATGATAACCAGTGCATCCACAATCTTGAAATGTTCATCTTTCAACTTTCATCTTTCATCGGCACGGTGGCGCAGCGGTAGAGTTACTGCCTTACAACCCCTGGGACCTGGGTTCCATCCTGACTACGGGTGCTGTCTGTACGGAGTTCGTACTTTCTCCTCGTGGCTGCATGTCTTTTCTCCGAGATCTTCGGTTTCCTCCCACACTCCAAACCTGCCACAGGTTAATAGACAATAGACAATAGACAATAGGTGCAGGAGGAGGCTATTCGGCCCTTCGAGCCAGCACCGCCATTCAATGTGATCATGGCTGATCATTCTCAATCAGTACCCCGTTACTGCCTTCTCCCCATACCCCCTGACTCCGCTATCCTTAAGAGCTCTATCTAGCTCTCTCTTGAATGCATTCAGAGAATTGGTCTCCACTGCCTTCTGAGGCAGAGAATTCCACAGATTCACAACTCTCTGACTGAAAAAGTTTTTCCTCATCTCAGTTCTAAATGGCCTACCCCTTATTCTTAAACTGTGGCCCCTTGTTCTGGACTCCCCCAACATTGGGAACATGTTTCCTGCCTCTAACGTGTCCAACCCCTTAATAATCTTATATGGTTAGTATAAGGTTAGTAGGTTAATTGGCTTGGTTTGAACGTGAATTGTCCCTAGTGTGTGTGTGTGTGTGTGTGTGTGTGTGTGTGTGTGTGTGTGTGTGTGTGTGTGTGTGTGTGTGTGTGAAGGGTAGTGTTAATGTGCGGGGATCGATGGTCGGTGCGGACTCAGTGGGCCGAAGGGCCTGTTTCCGCGTTGTATCTCTAAATTAAACTAAAACCAACCTTTGTAGGACAGCACAGTGGAGCAGCAGTAGAGTTGCTGCCTTACAGCGCTTACAGCACCGGAGACCCGGGTTCGATCCTGACTACGGGCGCCGTCTGTACGGAGTTTGTACGTTCTCCCCGTGACCTGCGTGTGTTTTCGCCGAGATCACCGGTTTCCTCCCACACTCCAAAGACGTACAGGTTTGTAGATTAATTGGCTGCTGTAAGTGTAAATTGTAAATTGTCCCTGGTGTTAATGTATGGAGATTGCTGGTCGGTGGGAACCTGGTGGGCCGAAGGGCCTGTTTCCGTGCTGCCCGTCTACTCACCCACACCCCGATCCGTGACCATATCACCCCCGTCCTTTACAAATTCCACTGGCTCCCCATCCCCCAGAGAATCCAGTACAAAATCCTCCTCATGACCTACAAAGCCCTCCATAACCTGGCCCCATCCTACCTGACTGACCTCCTCCACAGGCACACTCCCACCTGCACCCTCCGCTCTGCTGCTGCCAATCTCCTATCCCCCCCCATCCGGACCAAACTCAGATCCTGGCGGGACAGGGCTTTCTCCATCGCTGCTCCCACCCTATGGAACTCACTACCCCAAACCGTCAGAGACTCCTCCTCACTCACCACATTCAAAACATCACTGAAGTCTCACCTGTTCAGTACTGCCTTCAACCACTGAAGGTCACCTCACCTTCTGTCTCCTTTCTCTGTTTGTTTACTTATTTATCTATTTATTCACTTCCCTATGTTCTTTAAATCCCTGTAAATCGTCTTTGAGTGTATGAAAAGCGCTATATAAATGTAATGCATTATTATTATTATTATTATTAGACTGAACTAAACTTGTTATCCAGGTCAAAGCCTTGGGATATTTTGGATTTTGGTTGCATTAATTTATCCGATACATTTATTTTAGTAATGCAAATTCCTCATTCTGTCTAATTTTCACTTATTTTCTGTACTGTTTCTGGAAGGTTCTCTGCCTTCTTTCTTTGCCATTGTGTTGTTGTCGCAGTTAGTTACTCTAGTCTAACTCTGTAAAGCACCCACTTACTTTTGCTAATCTTTTCCTATTTGCGTACAGCTTGTGTTTATGATTCTCAACAGATTATTCTCATATCCCATTTTTCCTTTCAATATCACTTTGGTCGTGCTTTGCTGAATTCTGAAATGTTCCCTCTCTAGGCTGCTGCTCTTTAGGCCATGTTACAAGCCTTATCCTTTGAACTGATATTAACTTTGCTATTTGTTGTTTCAAACAAACTTACAAGTTAAGTTTATATTACATATCAGTCTGAAGAAAGGCCTTGACCTGAAACGTCACCCATTCCTTCTCTCCAGAGATGCTGCCTGTCCCGCTGAGTTACTCCAGCATTTTGTGCCTATCTTACATATTCAGGAACTATTTTGAATCTCAGAAACCCGCAGTGTAGAATGTGAACACACAGAAAGAGAGGCAGGGACTTCTGAAGACAATTATCCACATGCTACATGTAAAACTTCATGTCAAAATCACCTATAGTTTGGGGACTTTGAGTTGGCAGACAGAATTTCATTTAAATAAATATAATTTTTCTTACATTGGATTTGATCATGAAATGCAATACGACCGGTTAGGTGAATTTTAAATAGCCCCTGCTCATTCTGCAAACTCATATTATATTGTCACATCTGATGATTTATCTTCTTCATTTCACTGCATTGATGATATTAGCATTTATTTTCCACTTAGTGGAAGCAGGAACATCTTCTCAGGCCCATTTCTGGAGGGTCACTAAATGCTAATTACATCATGCCTTCTTTATCCGCCATTAGTCATAAATGATTCCTTAACTTCATTTCCTTTCCAAAATTTCTTCTGTCAATTAAAGTTGAAGTATTTTGCTTGCTTAGTGAAGGACTTTGAAGTCATCCAGCCCAGCTGAACTGAGTGCGAAGCACTGACATTATCACTGAAGAAATAACAGTACAGTCAGATTTACATTTTTTTGTAGTTCGTTTCACGAGGTTGAAGATTTGTAGCCAATAACCATATATTTTAAACGTGGCTGCTGATTTAGAAGAGGAAATACACCTGCCTATTTTCCCAGAAGGAACTGCAGATGCTGGTTTAAACCGAAGATGGACACAAGATGCTGGAGTAACTCTGCGGGTCAGACAGCATCGATGGAGGGAAGGAATAGGTGACTAGTCCAGTCTGAAGAAGGCCTTCGGCCCAAAACATCACCTATTCCTTTTCTCCAGAGATGCTGCCTGACCTGCTGAGTTACTCCAGCTTTTTGTGTCTATCTTCTCACAACCGGTACCTACATGTCAAGCAGATAATGATCGTGCAGACTGACACTGCCTCACAGCTCCAGCAAGCTGGCTCAATCTTCACTTTGGGTGCTGTCTGCATGGACTTTGTGACTGCAAATGCTTCCTCTGACTGCTCACGTTTCCTCCCATCTTCCAAGGACAAGCAGGTTGCTGGGGTAATTCCCCACGGTAAATTGCCCTTAGAGTGTAAGTAAGTGGTAATGGGAGCTAATGGGGCAGTGAGGAGCATTAAATGGGATTAGTGTCGATGAGCACCTAACCTAATGGTTAGAATGAACATTGAGCAAAAAAAGATCAATTGCAGAGGGTGATCAAAGCGTTATGTAAAAACGTAGGGCTCAAAGAAGGTCTGAAATGAGAAGAGAGAGAAATGGAGCAGGTTATGTTAATTGAAAGGACTGGATCAGAATGGACGACTTTGATAGTAGAATGTAGAGGAAACGATTAGGGAGAAACTCTTCCCTGGATCACCTTTGATCTCATTGTTGACATTATCCACAACGGCGATCTGTAGGTTGACTGGATTTTATGGGAATTAAGAGATGAGGTGACAAGTCAAGTCAAGTCAAGTTTATTTGTCACATACACATACACAATGTGCAGTGAAATGAAAGTGGCAATGCCTGCGGATTGTGCACAAAAACGAATTACAGTTACATCATATAAATAAAGTTAATAAAATTAATACAGAGAAGACAAAATTTAGTCTCTGGAGTTATAAAAGTTAACAGTCCTGATGGCCTGTGGGAAGAAACTCCGTCTCATCCTCTCCGTTTTCACAGCGTGACAGCGGAGGCGTTTGCCTGACCGTAGCATCTGGAACAGTCCGTTACTGGGGTGGTAGGGGTCCCTCATGATCTTGCTTGCTCTGGATCTGCACCTCCTGATGTATAGGTCCTGCAGGGGGATGAGTGTAGTTCCCATGGTGCGTTCTGCCGAACGCACTACTCTCTGCAGGGCCATCCTGTCCTGGGCAGAGCTGTTCCCAAACCAGACTGTAATGTTGCCGGACAGGATGCTCTCTACAGCCCCAGAGTAGAAGCAATGAAGGATCCTCAGAGACACTCTGAATTTCCTCAGCTGTCTAAGGTGGTAAAGGCGCTGCTTTGCCTTACCCACCAGTGCTGCAATGTGCGTTGTCCATGTCAGATCCTCTGTGATGTGGACTCCCAAGTATTTAAAACTGCTCACCCTATCCACAGTAGACGTGCTGTGTACGTCCTTGGATGTTGAGTCCTTCTAAAGTCCACAATCAGCTCCTTAGTTTTAGTGACATTCAAGAGGAGGCTATTGTCCTGACACCAGAGTGCCAGATCAGCCACCTCCTCCCGGTAGGCCTTCTCATCGTTGTTGGAGATCCGGCCCACCACCACAGTGTCATCAGCAAACTTGATGATGGAGTTTGAGCTGAACCTGGCCCCACAGTCATGTGTGTACAGGGAGTACAGTAGGGGGCTAAGGACGCAACCCTGGGGAGATCCTATGTTCAGGGTGAGGGAGCTAGATGTGTGTTCCCCCATCCTGACCACTTGGTCAGTGCAGGAACATAGCGTCAAGGTAGAAGACCAGCCATGACCTTGATGAATAGCAGGCAAGTGTGGAGGGCAGAGTGGCCTACTCCTGCTTCTATTTATTTCCTTCTATTTTTATAAGATTGATAAATATTCAGTGAAATTTGGAGGCCTTTTGAGTTCATTTAGCTATTGTAACCTTGGAATTATTCAAAATAGACTCTCAAAAAATAAATGGTGCATTTGCCAGCTGAGTAAATGGAATGTTTGCAAGACACCAAGGTATAATCAGCCTTTGTTTTCTGAAACATCCCTCTTGTTATCTCTCATTCACAACCACTTGTAATGTAGTCTGCCCCTCTCCAGCCCCACACACTCTGGTCTTCATGCGTCCAGATTGCCTCTATTCGATTGTCATTCCTCGATCTTCACTTTCAATCAATCAATGGCTTCCGATCTCCTCCAGCCATTCAACTTCCCTTGTGATCTTCTCCTTCCCCAGTTCCCTTGATGCACAATTTACCAGTCACAGTGACCACCACTGTTTGCAAGCTTGTATCGAAGTCAAACACCATTCCAACTTGGAAATATATATTGCCTGCCCTTCAGTGTGTCGAGAAGAACTGCAGGTGCTGGCTTAAACCGAAAATAGACACAAAATGCTGGTCAGGCAGCATCTCTGGAGAGAAGGAATGGGTGACTCTTTGGGTCGAGACCCTTCTTCAGACTGAAGAAGGTCTGAAGAAGGGTCTTGAGCCGAAACGTCACCTATTCCTTCTCTTCAGAGATGCTGCCTGTCCCGCTGAGTTACTCCAGCATTTTGAGCCTGTCCTTAAGTGTTGTTTGAGTCTGAACCCTGGAAGCTGCTATGGGAGTATATATTTTGTATAGTGCACGAAATTCAGACATTCAAGTGTAACTGTGCAGCATACACATTGTAACTATTCGGACATTCAAGTGTTAACTGTGTAGCATGTGTACTCTTAGGCATTCCTCAGTTAGCCTGGCATTATTCCTCAGTTAGCAGCAGTCCTTAGATCCCTTATTCCATATTTGGTCCTTAGACTTAATCCTTAGGCATTCCTACTTTGGTAACCTTTGACTTAGGGATTGCCTGTATACCATTATCTCTTTGCCTTGTCACATTTGGATGAAAAATAATGGTGGCAAGAGAAGAGAAGACATATGTCTTGGGAGGATGGATGAACTAGAATAGAAAAACAAGGGTGGTGCAATGTGAAGAGATAAGAGTATTAAGATAAGGGTAAGTCAGTAAATGGGATTTAATGGTGGCAGACCAGACAGGAGGACTGCAAAGAAATGAATTATTATAGAGTAGGAGTGTGGGTATGAGGTAATGTAAAGAAGATAAGGTTTGGAATAATCCTGTAAACATAGACTGCCCGATGTACTAGGTGGGCTGTCGGGGCAGTCATGCGGTTGACTTCCTGATTGTTCCAGCCGTTGTTTGCAAATAAAGGCTTTTAACTTCTCGAAGAATTCTCCGTGTCGCCTGTCTTCATTTCGAAGCTGAAGAAAACCATGACACTCCTACCCAATAATGCTCTGTGAGTAACATCACCAGAATATCTGTGGTCATTCTAAAAGGCTGCTGTATCACCTCCTTCCCACAATTAGGGACGGGCAACAAATATTGGCCTTGCCACAGTGACAGCCGTGCACGAGAATGGAACATACAAGCAAAAGGAGTAGGAAGGAACTGGAGATGGTGGTTTACACCGATGGTTGACACAAAATGCTGGAGTAACTCAGCGGGACAGGCAGCATCTCTGGATAGGAGGAATGGATGATGTTTCAGGTCGAGACTCTTCTTCAGGCTTCTCGACCCTAAACGTCACCCATTCCTTCTCTCCAGAGATGCTGCCTGTCCCGCTGAGTTACTCCAGCATTTCGTGTCTATCTTTGATACCATCTAAAGGAGACAATGTCTGCATCTGCACAGTCCTTTCCCTGGAAGCTCCTGACCTAAATCCTTATCTCTCCCCATTCTCACCATCATCATAAACTCTCCACTAGTCCATCTTTCCAGTGCCCTCTTGAAACCTTTGCTCCAAGGCCACCAATCTTCCCCTGTATTCTTCTCGTGTGCAGTAAGTATTTCAGCTCCATGCTGTGAGAAGCTCTGCAGGATGTTTTCTATGGGAAAGAAACCTCTAAACTGTCACAAAGTGTTAAAATATTCCAATGTATTCGTGGGGATTACAGCATTCCAGGATGATCTCACTCTCCATCCCCTCTCACCATTGCGGGTGGCAGGTTTCAGAGACAGGCACTATTTTTACAGTTTAACATTTCCTCTGTACAGTGTTCCCACCTCTTTGTTCTCACCTTTTATTTAAATTCTACCTTTTCTAAATTTGTTTAAATGTAACAGAGTCGTACTTTATTATTCAGTGGCTGTGGGTGTCGATGCAAATGTTCCACTCAAGGCCTGGGTGAATTCATCTGCTCTTCTAGTTTTATTGCAACAGAGACTTGCATTTATTTAGCACTTTTGCCTCAATAAGGTACCCTTCCAGACACCTCACAAGAGCAGTGTTGAATAAAATTAAACTCCAAGCTCCAGAAACACAGATGAACTAATTCTTGATCATAGAGAATCTTAAAGAGGTAGAAAGGTAGGAGAGTTAGAATGCCGCAGGGCGGCACGGTGGCGCAGCGGTAGAGTTGCTGCCTTACAGCGAATGCAGCACCGGAGACTCCGGTTCCATCCTGACTACGGGCGCCGTCTGTACGGAGTTTGTACGTTCTCCCCGTGACCTGCGTGGGTTTTCCCCGAGATCTTCGGTTTCCTCCCGCACTCCAAAGACGTACAGGTATGTAGGTTAATTGACTGGGTAAATGTAAAAATTGTCCCTAGCGGGTGTAGGATAGTGTTAATGTGCGGGGATCGCTGGGCGGCGCGGACTCGATGGGCCGAAGGGCCTGTTTCCGCGCTGTATCTCTAAATCTAAATCTAAATCTAAATATTCTGTCCAGAGTTTCGGGTTCTGTAGGTGCAGCCAGCAATGATGCAGAAAAGCACGAGTCATGAGTGTTCATGCATCTTATATATAATAATAATATAATAAACATTTATTTTTTATAGCGCTTTTCCAAATGCTCAAAGACGCTTTACAACAAAACATAAAGACAAACAAACTGACAAACTGACGGAGAAGCGGTGAACAAACAGCGCCAGCGCCCTCTCGCGTCAGGGTCCGGCAGTAAATAATAAAGAACACAAGACACATAATTACAATTTTTAACACAAACAGCCATCACAGTGATTGCTCCAGGCACACCCTCACTGTGATGGAAGGCAAAGAAAAGTCTTATCTCCTCCTCATTCTTCTCCCGTGGTGCCACGAGGCTCCCAACTTTTGAAGTCCCCACCGAGCGATGGAAAGTGCCGTGGCCGAGCCACACAGGGCGATGAAGGTCCTGAGCCCCCACCGGGCGATGGAAAGTGCCGCGGCCAGGCCACGCAGGGCGATGAAGGTCCTGCGAGCGGGTCGATCGTACCTCGCGCTTCGGGGCGGTCGAAGCTGCTACGGCTGGAGCTCCCGAAAGCCGGTTGCCAGCCAGGGACCTGCGAACTCCAGATGTTGCGGTCTGCAGGGCCCACGGCCGAAGCCTCCGAGATGGTAAGTCCAGGCCCTGCGACCGGAGTCTTCAAGGTCGATCCCAGCTGGAGGCCGCCGACTCCACGGTGTTAGGCCGTAGCGCGAACGGAGATACGACACGGTAAAGGTCGCATCTCCGTTGAGGAGGAGATTGGATCCTATATGAACTGGAACAAGGAAATTCTTACTTTCTGCAGTTTGCTTGGCACATCAGAACATAAAGCAGCTCTATCTAAGAATATTCTACCTGGCTGCTAGCAAAATGTTTCCAGGTTCCTGTGCTATTTTCTATAACAACTACAACCCTCTATCCAGGTAATATCTCCCTCTCCCTCTCCCTCTCCCTCTCCCTCTCCCTCTCCCTCTCCCTCTCCCTCTCCCTCTCCCTCTCCCTCTCCCTCTCCCTCTCCCTCTCCCTCTCCCTCTCCCTCTCCCTCTCCCTCTCCCTCTCCCTCTCCCTCTCCCTCTCCCCCTCCCCCTCCCCCTCCCCCTCCCCCTCCCCCTCCCCCTCCCCCTCCCCCTCCCCCTCCCCCTCCCCCTCCCCCTCCCCCTCCCCTCTCCCCCCCTCTCTCCCCCTCTCTCCCCCCCTCCCCCCTCCCCCTCTCCCCCCTCTCCCCCTCTCTCTCTCTCCCCCTCCCCCTCCCTCTCTCTATGTTTTGAGATTTTGAAGACAGAGAGGTGATCTGATGGTGACGTTGATAATGTTGCAGTAGAAAGACAAGGAAACAATATTTCCACTGACAGGAGAATTATGAATCATGGAGAGTCTGAAGAAGGGTCTTGACCCGAAACGTCACCCGTTCCTTCTCTCCTGAGATGCTGCCTGTTCCGCTGTGTTACTCCAGCATTTTGTGTCTATCTTAGGAGAATCATGAATGTGGGGCATAAGGTTAAAGTGACAGCCTTGGCCATTCAGGCATTGAGTCAGGAAGCACCTGTCCACATGCAGGGCCATGGAAATCCATATCATGCCTTGGCTGGAAACATCAAAGAATTAAATATTCAGATGAAGATGTCTTTGTTAGTTAAAGATTACTAAGGGCTACAGAAGCCAGGTGAAAAGGCTTACTTCTCTTCCTGTGTTCCCACGGACTCTGATGGAGACCAATTAAACACACTTCAATTGCTCCTGCTTTTTGCCAAGGAGACTTTTGCACACAAATCTTGGCAGTTCCTCATTCCTTGCTGATCTGTCTAATAAAGCAGGAGCCGTTTGTCAACAAGATCTCACCTATTGATTTGCTGCCACAGAGCCACTGGACTTTGTTGACAAGATTGCAGGCCCCTCCATCTCATTTCAATACTTGGTGACAGCAAATTGGCAGTGAAATATTGTCCCTGGTCCAGACTTAAAGAAAGCGGACAAAGTTGTCACTGGGTGTCTGTGAATCAGTCTGCTTCTTTGTGCCTGCGTGCCGTGCAGTGACAGCCTTGGCTGAACTCCTGCTGATGCATCTCAGACTATGTGGACAAATGTGCGGAGCTTGATATCATTCCAGATGAACCATTACCCAGAACGGTGGAAACAATCGACTCACTTACTTGCACAAATCCCTCCTGTAAACATATTGGGATTTACACACAGATACCGTTCCAGCTTCGGCTGGCTATGCACCACAAATTCATCTACTCAATGTACATTTGGCAGGGACTCTGGTGATGAGCTTGGCTTTCCTCCAGCTTGCAAGTCACCTACATTTATTACAGTTGTCAGACTTCGAGCGGTGCCTGTAATCATACACCGTTTACACTCTCCTGCCTTGCATTGCAACACACAGACAGATGTTGGGTTGCTGCCGCTCAGAGTGCATCCCCTGCTTGGCAAAGAGGGCAAGCCTCTGATGGTGATGTAGGCTTTGAATGGTCCATGCAATGAGGCACGATCTCTACCTTCACCCCATGGCAGCTTGACTGATGTTTGATACCATTCTGCCCGACGCTTCGTTTGCTTATCTGATTACCGCTTGTACGTGCCGGACGCAACGAGGTATAATAACATTTGCAAAGCTTTCTTCTCAGCCTAACCATTCATCAAGGCTTTGGGCAAATTACATTTGCCAACGGAGTGACACCAACATCGACCTGCTATCATATTTCGTCTTACTTAACGCTTATTTCAAAATCTGCAGATGGTTTTCAGATTTAGATTTAGAGAAACAGCGCGGAAACAGGCCCTTCGGCCCACCGAGTCCGTGCCGCCCAGCGATCCCCGCACATTAACACTATCCTACACACACTAGGGACAATTTTTTTTACATTTGCCCAGCCAATTAACCTACATACCTGTACGTCTTTGGAGTGTGGGAGGAAACCGAAGATCTCGGAGGAAACCCACGCAGGTCACGGGGAGAACGTACAAACTCCATACAGACGGCGCCCGTAGTCAGGATCGAACCTGAGTCTCCGGCGCTGCATTCGCTGCAAGGCAGCAACTCTACCGCTGCGCCACCGTGCCGGCCACACTCACAGAGACAGCAAGGGAAGATGACAGTAGAACACATTTGTCAGCAAAGGGTGTTTGAGATGATGAGATCTTCAAGAATACCGAGAATTCCAAAGAATGGATTTACAGAAGACACTCCCAGTTTGGGAGGTGGGGGGCAAAAAGCCACTCTATAAATGTAAGATCATTGCTAATCAATAGGGAATTAGGGAGAAACCTTTTTCCTCAAAGTGTCCATAATGTAGAATTCAGTATCGCAATGGACAATTATAGTAATTCGTCAGCATATATCGAGGGGGTAGCTGGATAGACAGATGTAAGGATAGAGCTCCATATGTCAAAATTAAGTTTAGTGGCCTATTTTTATACTGCAGTCAGGTGTGTCCTTATGTAACTTTGCAGGATGAATCTTGCTTAATCCAGCTCACCTGTCCCATTTGTTATTCCCCCATCGACAATAGGTTTTGCCCACAGCCAAGATGGCTGCCTCGCCCACGGTCTGCCTTCGTCCTTTTCCTTCTTTGTGTTTTTAGTTTGTTGTAAAATGTATGTTTTAGTTTATCTTTAGTTTTGTATTATGTGGGGGGGGGGGGTGGTAGATGGGGGGAGGGGGGGCATGGGGGTGGGGGAAACTTTTCTTATCTCTTTCCTCAACGGAGATGCGACTTTTCCCGTGTCGTATCTCCGTCCGCACTGCGGCCTAACATCGTGGAGTTGGCGGCCTCTTGTTTGGGGATTCTAGAGCTCCAACACCGCGGAGCCTGCGGAGTTTAACATCGTGGAGCGGGCGATCCCTTCGCCAGGGGTCGGCCTTTGGAGCTCCAACCTGCGGGAGCTGCAGACTTTAACATCGTGGAGCTCACGGTCCCTAGTTAGGGACCGACTTCGGGGACTGCAGGAGTTTTGACCGCCCCGATGCCCGACGTGGGAAGCTCGATCGCCGGCTGTGGACGGTTTGACTCCCCCGACCACGGGAGGAAAGGAGGAAAGAAGATAAGACTTTATTGCCTTCCATGACAGTGAGGAATCTGGGGGAACCACTGTGGTGGATGTTTATGCCAAATTTTAATGTAGTTGTGTGTCTTGTTGCTGTTTATTGGTCTGGCTGCATGGCAAACCAAATTCCTCATATGTTGCAAAACAATCTTGGCTAATAAATTACGATTATGATGATGATACAATACAATACAATATATCCTTATTGTCATTGTATAGGGGTACAACGAGATTGGGAATGCGCCTCCCATACGATGCAATAAATTAATTAGCTAGTCAGTATTCATTTAAACAACCCAATGAAACAAATTAGAACAGTTTTAAAACAGAATAAAGTGCAAGTAGATCTGTGCCGGTTCACTGTGCGATGTGACCATCCGGCTCAGCAGGACCGGTTCATAGCAGCTATGACCCTGGGGATGAAGCTGTTCCTGAGTCTGGAGGTGCGGGCGTAGAAGGCCTTGTTTTGTCTGCCCGATGGAAGGAGTTTTTACAGACTGTTGCAGGGGTGTGAAGAGTCCTTGTGGATGCTGGTGGCTTTTCTGAGGCATCGTGTGTTGTAGATGCCCTCCAAGGCTGGTAGCTGTGTTCCGATAGTCCACTGAGCTCTATGGACTACCCGCTGAAGAGCTTTCCTCTCTACCTCCGTGCAGCTGAGATACCACACAGGGATGCCACACATGGATCCCATTCTTCTTCTCCTATCTTGCTGAACTTTAAGCATGAGGGCCGCTGCAAGCAGCAGAGTTTCTTCTTGTGAGAGCAATGCCCTCTGATGTTGCTCCATGGTAGACATGATGCAGAATGATTGGAAACCCTACCCTACATTCCCTTTTATAGGGAAACTGGGCGATTCCATTGTTTTGGAGCCAAAATGGCGTGTATTGTCTTCAGTTGTCTTCAGTTGTCACCGACAGGGTCGCAGCTTGTCGCGGGTGGACGTAGGCTAACTTCGGTTGTCGTAGGTTGCCGTCTGTGTGGTCGTAGGTTGTCGTAGGTGCGGTCGTAGGTGGACGTCCTAAGTTGCGACGATTGGGTCGCCGTTTGTCGGTAGTTTGCCGTAGCTTGACGTCGACTAGGTGGTAGGTTGTTGTAGCTTGTCGTAGACATTGTCGTAGGGGGGTCCAGGCGCCGGTTTGTCGGCGACCTGCTACGACTGTTGCAGTCGCCAGCAGTCGCCTAAAAAAATGCCTAACTGGGACAGGCCCTTAAATGTCCCTTAAAATTGTTCTCCTATCTCCTCCTTTCACCACCTCCCCTAACAGCACAAACCAGGTACCCGAGACTCAAGGTTCACCTGCACCTCCTCCAACCTCATCTATTGCATCCGCTGCTCTAGATGTCAACTTATTTATATCGGCGAAACCAAGCGCAGGCTCGGCGATCGCTTCGCTGAACACCTTCGATCGGTCCGCATTAACGCAACTGATGTCCCGGTGGCCGAGCACTTTAACTCCCCCTCCCATTCCCAGTCTGACCTCTCTGTCATGGGCCTCCTCCAGTGCCATAGTGAGGCCCGCCGGAAATTGGAGGAGCAGCACCTCATATTTCGCCTGGGCAGTTTGCAGCCCGGTGGTATGAACGTCGACTTCTCCAACTTCAGATAGCTCCTCTGTCCCTCTCTTCCCCTCCTCCTTCCCAGATCTCCCTCTATCTTCCTGTCTCCACCTATATCCTTCCTTTGTCCCACCCCCGACATCAGTCTGAAGAAGGGTCTCGACCCGAAACGTCACCCATTCCTTCTCTCCCGAGATGCTGCCTGACCTGCTGAGTTACTCCAGCATTTTGTGAATAAATCGATTTGTACCAGCATCTGCAGTTATTTTCTTATACCCGAGACTCAAGAATGTTTTATTGTCATATGTCCCAGATAGAACAATGAAACTCTTACTGGCAGCAGCACATCAGAATATGTAAACATAGTGCACTGTAAACAATATAATAAACGAGAAAAAACAGCTTTAAAAAAACTTGCTTCGTAAATCTCCTTTAAACTTTCTCCCCTCATCTTAAAAGTATTCCCTTCATAATTCTATGTTATATCTTTTTGCCATTCTTCCTTCTGTTATCTAAATGAAAGCATCAAATCTTATTCTGTGCAGGGATAGGCTTCTGTTTAAAGAGTTGGCACACTTTGGAAACCTATTAAATGTTAACAACTAATTAGCACTGACAGAAATCTCTGTGTTGCAATCTTTGATGAGTTGCAAGATGACCATGCTGTGCTGTGGAATACATATCTTATCCGTGTAACCTGTGGTAGCCTGTACGGGATAATTAAAAAATCCGAGAGCTTATTATTGGATTGCCGGAAATCCCATCTCTTAATATTTTACCCGCCATCTTGCACCCTGCATCTTATTTGGCCATTGATTGAGATCCAGAAAGGTTAGGGTAAATTACAAAGGAAAGAATTTGCTATTATACAGCAACGTTCAGCCTCCCAGTGTGTCTCAACGTATTCAAGGCCGGTGAAGCTTTTTGGAGTTGGTGTAAGAAATGTGGCATCTAATCTGCAGAAAGCACGACCCAGCCAAAGACTTTGTGACAAACGATCAGATAATCTCCTTGTAGCAGTTTGTTGTGGACAAAATATTAGCTCAGACACTGTCAATCTTCAAGGCCAGAGTAAAATGGGATCTTTTGCTCTCTCTTGTGTTTACAATTATGGCCTTGGTATAAGGTTTCAACCAAAAGGCAGCATCTCGAACAGACTGAATTGTTACGGGTCAGGCACTGCAAATTACCACAAGGCTTTTGTGCTAAAAGTGAAGGACATCATATCCTTTATGTTTTCCTTCATTTCTCTGGGAATGGATGAAATGCCCAACCTGACCTGTTGGCCATGTCTTCCTGCTCCGCATTTTGCAGCTTTAACATTCCTTTATCCATTTCCATTGTCAATGTTCCCACTGTCTAACGGCTCCCATTCACTGATTGACCTGATAACAATGTTGACAGCTTATTCCCCACGCTCATCCTAGTTTTTCCCTATTGGGACACATCCCTACTTTCCCATCCTCCCCGCAATTTAACAGACATCTTTTGTCTCCTTCCCAGATCGAATGTAGGACCTTTGATCTGAAATATTAACAGCTTCTCTTCCCACAAATACAGCCTGATGTGCTAAATATTACCAGCATTTTCTGTTTTTATCTTAGATTTCCTGAATCTGTATTTTTTTGGTCTACACCAAATGGGATCCCGGGGGACTTGCATGGTGTGGGGGTGTGGACACAGGCTTTCTATTATTAAGGGGTTGGACATATTAGAGGCAGGAAACATGTTCCCAATGTTGGGGGAGTCCAGAACCAGGGGCCACAGTTTAAGAATAAGGGGTAGGCCATTTAGAACGGAGATGAGGAAAAACTTTTTCAGTCAGAGAGTTGTGAATCTGTGGAATTCTCTGCCTCAGTGGAGGCCAATTCTCTGAATATATTCAAGAGAGAGTTAGATAGAGCTCTTAAGGAGAGCGGAGTCAGGGGGTAAGGGGAGAAAGCAGGAACGGGGTACTGATTGAGAATGATCAGCCATGATCACATTGAATGGCGGTGCTGGCTCGAGGGGCCAAATGGCCTCCTCCTGCATCTATTGTCTATTGTCTATTGTCTATTTGTTCTTCTAATTCCCATGGACTATTTGGGGGTCTGTAGTGCATCCTCAACAAGGTGATCATCTCTTTCTAGTTCCTCAGCTCCACCCATATAGCCTCACTAAAAGAACCGTCTATAATGTCACCTCTGACCACTGCTGCGATAAATATTACCTGCCTTGCCCTTCACTCTTACAGGGACGTGCATGTCCTGAGCATAATAATGAGCATTCAGACCAAAGCATCAATCCAACTTTCATGCCAAGTTACCCAGTCCAGCGTCCCCCATGCTCAGCCCACTCTCTCACCCACTGCAACACCCCCCTCAACAGTTGCTCTATCCAGCACCCCCTCACCCAATCTCATCCATGTATTGTAACATTCATCCTCTCAATCCAATCTCCAATTCACCCTGCCAATTCTCCAATTCCACTCACACTGCCCAGTATAACGCACACACTGCCCAGTATAACGCACACTCACACTGCCCAGTATAACGCACACTCACACTGCCCAGTGTAACGCACACTCACACTGCCCAGTGTAACGCACACTCACACTGCCCAGTGTAACGCACACTCACACTGCCCAGTATAACGCACACACTGCCCAGTATAACACTCACACTGCCCAGTGTAACACACACTGCCCAGTCTAACACTCACACTGCCCAGTGTAACGCACACACTGCTCAGTGTAACGCACACTCACACTGCCCAGTGTAACACTCACACTGCTCAGTGTAACACTCACACTGCCCAGTGTAACGCTCACACTCACCCAGTGTAACGCACACTCACACTGCCCAGTGTAACGCACACTCACACTGGCCAGTATAATGCTCACACTGCCCAGTGTAAAGCACACTCACACTGCCCAGTGTAACGCGCACACTGCCCAGTGTAACGCACACTCACACTGGCCAGTATAACACTCACACTGCTCAGTGTAACACACACACTGGCCAGTATAACGCACACACTGCCCAGTGTAATGCTCACACTGCCCAGTATAACACTCACACTGCCCAGTGTAACGCACACTCACACTGCCCAGTATAACACTCACACTGCCCAGTGTAACGCACACTCACACTGCCCAGTATAACACTCACACTGCCCAATATTCCACTCACACTGCCCAGTATTCCACACACACTGCCCAGTATAACACTCACACTGCCCAGTATAACACTCACTCTGCTCAATATCCCACGCACCACTGTCCAATATCCCACCCTCTATCCAATATGCCACCCTTCATCCAATATCCCCCTCATCCTGCCCAGTACCCCACTCACCCTGCCCAGTACCCCACTCACCCTGCCTTAAATGCCATTCATCTGGTCCACAATTTATTTCATATTTTATAGCTGATTAATCCGTTCACTTTTGATCATTGAGATTGGGCTAAAACCTTGAGCCTAGGTTTCCAT
Organism: Rhinoraja longicauda; assembly: GCF_053455715.1. Taxonomy (NCBI): domain Eukaryota; kingdom Metazoa; phylum Chordata; class Chondrichthyes; order Rajiformes; family Arhynchobatidae; genus Rhinoraja; species Rhinoraja longicauda. The sequence continues at coordinate 4,152,514 of NC_135976.1, forward strand.
GTTAATACACCAAATACATTGCAGCATAGCCCACCAATCTGTTCTGCAATGGGGACCATGGGACTGACCACCAGGGCAATTTAATCTCAATAAATTAAAAACTGTGTTGGATCTTTTCGTAAGATTGTTGGAACCTCTGCCTCCTCATTCAATCTAACGTGATACGTGTGCATCACTGGAGAACCTTAACCCCAGCAGGATCTGTCTGGCTGTAAAACCCTGTACCTGTCCTTCTCCATTAAGGTTTGTAGTTGTAATAAGAGGATGGTTTTAATTTAGTTTCGGCACTGAGCAGTTAAGCCGGATTGAACGCATTGCTTTTCTTGGCCAAACGCTGCTCTCTGAGCCCCAGTGAAGGATGGCTCAGTTTCGGGGCAGCCGAGGAAATGAGAAGCTTTAGGATCAGGAGTATGCAGAGAAGTAATGGGAATAATGAGCGGAAGCAAAAGACTGATCACTGGCCTCGTCTGCTCAGTTCAGGAAAGGAGTAATCCCCCTCTGGGCTTGAATCCAGCCAGGCTGTTGGATGAAAGGATTCTTCAGCATGATTATGCAGGGAACATAAGTTAAAAAATGTTTTGTGCCTGGGTGTGAAACACAAAGAGCAAATTGCCATTTCCTTGCATGAAAAATTGAGTTATTGCGCGTGAAATGCAATTATTAGTCTGAGGGAAGATTTTCCTCCACTGGAGACTGTTATATTTCTCAGAAGCACCTTGTTATGCGACATTGATTTCTTGTGCAAACTCTGTTTGCACCAATTCTCAGTCATCCTGCTCGTTGTGTAGGAAAAAGAAACTGCAGGTGCTGGTTGAAATCGAAGGTAGACACACAATGCTGGAGTAACTCAGCGGGTCAGGCAGCATCTCAGGAGAGAAGGAATGGGTGACGTTTCGGGTCGAGACCCTTCAGGATACCTCCTCAGAAATATGCGCCCCCAGGAATTTGAAGCTTTTGGTTCACTTCACCATCATCCCTTCGATTGTAGATAGGTTTTTGGGTCCTCAGTCAGAGAGTTGTGAATCTGTGGAATTCTCTGCCTCAGAAGGCAGTGGAGGTCAATTCTCTGAATGCATTCGAGAGAGAGCTAGATAGAGCTCTTAAGGATAGCGGAGTCAGGGGGTATGGGGAGAAGGCAGGAACGGGGTACTGATTGAGAATGATCAGCCATGATCACATTGAATGGCGGTGCTGGCTCGAAGGGCTGAATGGCCTCCTCCTGCACCTATTGTCTATTGTTTATTGTCTCATCCTTCCTCTTCCAAAGTCCACAATCAGTGCCTTGGTCTTATTGAGTTTGAAAGCCAGGTTGTTGTGCTGCCATCGTTTGGTCAGTCGATCGATCTCACTTCTATATGAAGGTTCTGAATGCCTACATTATTTATTCATTTTAAAGGAAATGGGCATGGGCATTAAAGCACTTATACTTTAATGTAAACGCTGTGATAAGATTTGAACTCTGAGCTCAGGATTGTTGTCCAGATCCACAGAATACCGGCCATGTTACGTGACCAGGCATCACTACCACGCCCCAGTTATTGCTCATCCTAAATCATCCCTTGAAATGAAAGCCCCTATTGTAATATTCCAGTCAAGCACGTCACCCTGGGTGTAGAGATTTCGAGAATGGTTACAAGAACAGCTGGGACAGGCTGGGACAGCTTTCTTGGGAAAAGACGGGGCAGACAGGTGAGCAAGGGATGACTGACTTCATTCCCTCTAGCGCAATAATGCACCAGATGAAATGTTAATAGATATCAGTTGTGGGAGGAGTTGGCTGCGCCTAACGGCTGCGGCTCTCTGGCAGTCTGTTGTCTTTTTTTCTTTTTTTTTGTTTGTGTCGGTGTTGGGATGGTTTTTGTTTCTGTTTTTGGCTGTGTATGTGTGGTGGGGGTGTGTGGTGGGGGTGTGGGGTGGGGTGGGGGGGTGGGGCGGGGGGAAACCTTTATTTTATTAGGTCTCTTCCCCGGGGCGCGGCTCGGCTGCGGGCCTTAACATTGCCGGCGCAGCTCGGCTGCGGGACGTTTCAGTGCCCGGTGCGGCTCGGCTGCGGGCCTTAACATTGCCGGCGCAGCTCGGCTGCGGGACGTTTCAGTGCCCGGTGCGGCTCGGCTGCGGGCCTTAACATTGCCGGCGCAGCTCGGCCGCGGGACGTTTCAGTGCCCGGTGCGGCTCGGCCGCTGGACTTAACATCGCCCGGTGCGGCCGCGGGACGTTTCAGTGCCCGGTGTGGCTCGGCCGCGGGACGTTTCAGTGCCCGGTGCGGCTTGGCCGCTGGACTTAACATCGCCCGGTGTGGCCGCGGGACGTTTCAGTGCCCGGTGTGGCCGCGGGACGTTTCAGTGCCCGGTGCGGCTCGGCCGCGGGACGTTTCAATGCCCGGTGCGGCTTGGCCGCTGGACTTAACATCGCCCGGTGTGGCCGCGGGACGTTTCAGTGCCCGGTGCGGCTTGGCCGCTGGACTTAACATCGTCAGCGCTGTTCGGCCGCGGGACGTTTCAGTGCCCGGTGCGGCTCGGCCGTTGGACTTAACATCGCCCGGTGCAGCCGCGGGACGTTTCGGTGCCCGGGGCGGCTCGGCCGGGGGCCTTCCATCCCCTTGCGGGGGCTGTGCGTGTCGTTTGCCTCGGTAGGGGTCGAGCTGCCTGTCCGTGGGTGCGGGGGGAAGAGAGGGGAAGTTTTGTTGCCTCCATCACAGTGAGGGGGTGTTTGGAGTCACTGTGATGGATGTTTGTGTTGGGGTCGGGTGTCCTGTGTTCTTTTCTTTTTGCTGTATTTTGTGTGACTGCTGAAATTTCGCTCGGTGTTGTGCCGAGTGACAATAAAGTGTTGTTATGTTATGTTATGTTATGTTGTTACGTTACTGATAACAGTTTTTTTATTGCAGAGTTTTATTTGTTTAGCTGAATTTAAAGACCTCAGCTGTTGTAAATATACTTGGATGCACATCTAGATCGTGGAATCATAGAACAGCTCGAGCAGAGAAGGATTTGACCCAACATGTCCCTGGCGGCCCTCGATCAGAACAACACTCAAGTTCTAAGATAGACTAGACGCAAAATGCTGGAGTAACTCAGTGGGACAGGCAGCATCTCTGGAGAGAAGGAATGGGTGACGTTTCGGGTCGAGACCCTTCCTCGGACTGAAGAAGGGTTCGACCCAAAATGTCACCAATTCCTTCTCGCTAGAGATGCTGCCTGACCCGCTGAGTTACTCCAGCATTTTGTGTGTGTTCAGGTAAAGGAACGAGCAGATTGAGAGGAAGCAGCTGACATCGGTTGTATGGGTATTACTGTTGCGTGAGGGAAACTACAGAGGCATGAGGGAGACGCTGGCTAACGTTGATTGGAAGGGGACCCAGACGACAATGCAGGGACCAACGTGAGTCCGAGCGAAACCTCTTGAACATCCCACGACTGCGGAAAGGCTTGAATACTGTAACTCCAGCAGGTTGTATCTAACCGGTATAAAGCAGCATCTGCAGGTCCTTCCTAGGCACAAGTTCTAAGGCCTGGTCCCTTCTCCATGGCCTTGCAAATTCCTCTTCCCAATTTATTTATGCAATTCCCTCTTGAATGCCACGTTGAAAACTGCCCTCAACATGTAGCAAATGCTTTCTGGATTCTGACCACATGTTATTGGACATTGCATACGAATGATACATTGTAGAATATAGAACATAGATGATTACAGCACAGGAACAGACCGGTCAGCCCATGCCTGTGGTGAACATGATGCCAAGCCCATGGCTTATCTGCCTGTACACAATGCATTTCGCTCCATTCCCTTCATTCCCTGCATACCCAGGATTGGTATGCAGGGAATACCGGAATCTTGGAATCATCTTTGATCAAACCCTCTCCTTCGACAAACACATCAAACACATCACAAAGACAGCCTTCTTCCACCTCAAAAACATTGCCCGTCTCCGTCCATCCCTCTCCTCCACAGCTGCAGAAACCCTCATCCACGCCTTCATCACCTCCCGTCTGGACTACTGCAACAGCCTCCTCTATGGCGCACCCTCAAAAATCATCAGTAAACTTCAATACATTCAAAACTCCGCTGCCCGTCTACTCACACACACCCCGATCCGTGACCATATCACCCCCATCCTTTACAAACTCCACTGGCTCCCCATCCCCCAGAGAATCCAGTACAAAATCCTCCTCATGACCTACAAAGCCCTCCATAACCTGGCCCCATCCTACCTGACTGACCTCCTCCACAGGCACACTCCCACCTGCACCCTCCGCTCTGCTGCTGCCAATCTCCTATCCCCCCCCATCCGGACCAAACTCAGATCCTGGGGGGACAGGGCTTTCTCCATCGCTGCTCCCACCCTATGGAACTCACTACCCCAAACCGTCAGAGACTCCTCCACACTCACCACATTCAAAACATCACTGAAGTCTCACCTGTTCAGTACTGCCTTCAACCACTGAAGGTCACCTCACCTTCTGTCTCCTTTCTCTGTTCGTTTACTTATTTATCTATTTATTCACTTCCCTATGTTCTTTAAATCCCTGTAAAGCGTCTTTGAGTGTATGAAAAGCGCTATATAAATGTAATGCATTATTATTATTATTATTATTACCCATATGCCTGTGCAAAGGTCTCTTAAATGCCACTGTCATATATGTTACCGTATATAAAAAGATATTTTCCTCATATCACATTTCCCCTTTATACTTGACTTCAAATCTTTGACACCTACACACCGACACCAAAGGGAACAGCCCCCTCCCCCCCTCACCCCCTCCCCCCACCACTGTCTAATCTGCCTGGACCTCTCAACATTTTGTACACCTCTACCAGATCTCCCCTCAACCTTCTCCTCTCCAAAGAAAAATGTCCCACCCTGTCCCTTCTGTCTTTCATTTTTTTTCCCGAGATACGGCTTGGAACATGGAACAGGACCTTCGGCCCATTGACTCCACACCGACCGCCATCCACTCACACCAGGTCGATGTTATCTCACTTTCTCATCCACTCCCAACTTGAGACAATTTGTACAGAGACCAATCGACCTACAAACATACATGTCTTTGGGACGTGGAAGGAAACTGGAGCACCCAGAGGAAACCCATCCGGTCATATGGGGAACATCCAGACTCCACAGAGGCAGCATCCAAGATCAGGATCTAGCCCAGGCCTCTACCAGCTGCGCCACTGTGCCGCACTATCCTTGTAGCCATCGTCCACATCACAGAATCACTCCCCAAATTTCCTCCGAACTCTTTTCTAAATCTCCATATCTTTCCTACAATGTGTTGGCAAGAACTGAATGTAACACTCTCTCACAGTGGCCTAATCAATATCTTTTAAAGATACAACATGGCATTCTGACTATTAAAATCAATGCACCTCGCAATGAATGCAAAGCACACCCTGCGCCTTCTTTAATCTCCTATCCAATTGTGCTGCCACCTTCAATGAGCTGTGAACTTGGATCTATCCGCAATAGATCCATCAGCACATCAATATTGTTAACTGTGTACTCTCCCTTTAAATCCAACCTCCCAAAGTGCACCACTTCACATTTGCTCGGGTTAAACTCCATCTGCCATTTCTCTGCCCATTTCCGCAGCTGATCTACACCTCGCTGTGTCTCCTGGCTTCATTTCTCACTGTCCGCAACTCTTCCAAATTTTGGTGTTGTCAGGAAAGGTACTCAAGATTCAAGATTCAAGATTCAAGATTCCAAAATTCAAGATATCTTTATTTGTCATCCAAAAAACAAGTTTTTTGGACGAAATTTCGTCACCCACAGTCCAACAATAAGAGCAATAAAATAAGCAAATTACACAACCCCAACCAACACAAAACCCCCCAAAAAGAAACATCCATCACAGTGAGTCTCCTCCAGTCCCCTCCTCACTGTGATGGAAGGCCAGAATGTCTTTTTCTCTTCCCCTGCCGTCTTCTCCTGCGGTCAGGCTGTTGTCGTTGCCATGTTCCAGGCTGCGCCGGACGGTGAAATGTCCGCAACGGGCCGACCCAAGCCCCGCTGCAAGTCGGGGCGGTCGGGGCTCCCGACATTGAAGCCCCCGCCGAGCAGAGAAATTTCCGTGGCCTATTTCAGGCCGCGCCGGACGGTGAAATATCCGCGGCGGGCCGACCCAAGCCCCGCGATCCGGGGCGGGCGAACACGCTGCCGGAGCTCCCGATGTCGGCATCCACGCGGCCCGAGCCTAAGGCGAGTCGCAGCCGCTCCCGCAGCCTCCGAGAACGGCCGGCTCCGCTGATGGTGAGTCTGGTCCGCGGGCTCTGCGAACCAGAGCCCTGGAGGCCGCCAGCTCCAGGAGTTGGGCCGATGGTAGGCCGCAGCAGGAACGGAGACACGGCCCAGAAAACAAAGGTCGGGTCTCCGTTCGGAAGGGACACATATTTACAATGTTACAGTTCCCCCCCTCCCCCCCACACCCACCCATCTACATTTACGTCTGTACGTATATACAGTATACATTGCAAACCGCAGAGGTCCCAGCACAGACCCCTGTACAACTGCACTGGTCGCAGACCTCCAGTCAGAGGATCTCCCTTCCACTGCAACCCTCTGACTTCTACGAATAAGCCAGTTCTGAATCCACACGAGCAAGTCATCGTGAATCCCCTACACCTTAATCTTCTGGATCAGCTTACCATGAGAGACCTTATCAAAAGCCTTACTAAAACCTCCATGAATACAACATCCATCGCCCGACCTTCATCAATCTCCTTCATCACCTCCTCAACAAACTCAATCACATTAGTAAGTCATGACCTGTTGCATACAAAGCCATGCTGCCCATCCCGAATGAGCCCATTCTCTTACAAATGGGAATAAATTCTATCTCAAAGAATTCTCTCCAATAGTTTCCCGACCCACTAACATGAGGCTCGCTGGCCTACAGTTCCCTGGATTCTCTCCAGGGAAACTATAGGAAGAAGTATTTGCTCCTTTTTAAACAAAAGAACAACATTGGTCCTAACCAGGACCTCACCTGCCGCTCGAGAAGAAACAGAGATCTTATAACTTAACGAAGCTGTGGACACCATCTCCAAAATGCTCTCCCATCATAACACCAGTCACCTGGCCAGGCTCCTTCCACAATATAAAGTCCACACTATCCACATACTGTTTAAGGAAACCCTCTTGGATACACTCAACAAAATTCTGCCCCGTTAATCTTCTTGCCATGAGTAAATCCCAGTCAATATTTGGGAAGTTATAGTCATCCACTCTGGCTGCTCTGTGGTGCTTGCATCCTTCAGTAATAGACAATAGACAATAGACAATAGGTGCAGGAGTAGGCCATTCGGCCCTTCAAGCCAGCACCGCCATTCAATGTGATCATGGCTGATCATTCTCAATCAGTGTGGAGATGAGGAACACAATCTGTCCTTTTTGTTTGCTTCGGCCACTGGACTCCACATGGGCTTTGCAGCATTGTGCGCTAGGTTAAAGCACATGCTTGAGGCTCTCTCTCTCTCTCTCTCTCACCTGCTTGAGGCTATGTAATCACAAAAATGCTGAACTTGCTAAAGCTAGTAGTAATCAGTAGCCCAAACCGCAGAATGTTCCAGCTCGTCTTCAGAGGAGAAAAACACAATGTATAAAGAACACAAACAGTAAACAGACGCCGACTAAACCTTGAACACCATTAAGGAGGGAAACAATTTCATGCGGACAAAGAGACCGGATCATGCTGTCATGAGGTATCTCACCAAGACTCCCTCTTGGGCAAATGGTACAACTGGTTCATTAATATTGCTATATATCTCGGCATTATCTTAATATGTGTGTTTGTAGGCACTGCAGTAATTAAATGTATAATTGCGAGGCTTATGCAAACGATGGAGGGGATTGGGAATACCCACAAAATGCTGATGTTGAGAATGGAGGAGACAGGGGAAACGTGTCCCATGCTGAAGGAGGATGAAAGTTCAATGGGAAGACTCACGAATGATCAGCTGAATGAGCAGGTGGCAGGAGAGTTAGTGGAAGAGGAGTACCTCCGATTAAATGTTCTGGGGAGAAACCAGAGCTATGAGGACGTTTACCACTAGTCTCCATGAGGGGTTAGGGTATAAGAATCCGACGGAAGGAGTAGGGACTAGAGGCGAGATTAGACAGCCTATTCCGGCTAATAAAGCATCATGAGGTTAGGAATAAACTCTGATGACTCTATAAGCTCGCCTCTAATGAGCCTTCCGTTTGATTTATACCTTTAGCCAAATAAGATACTCACTCTACTGGCCAATTCCACCGTTCTTCGCTCCTCGTGCCCTCAAGTCTCAGCCGCTATGTATCGATCTTTGTTGTGGAATCCCACCGCTGCCACCAAATGTCGAGTTTGCGTTCGTGGTCAGTTGGATGACAATAATCAGAGACGGCACAGACTTTACTTGTTAGTTTATCCGTATCCCCCTTATGAGAGTGGTTCCCTGATCTGGGACGTGTCGATCGTTTAGCCTGGACGTGCTGCGGGAGTGCGGTGTTCAAATCTGCGGTCGTTTTCAGATGATCTTTACTCCTTGTCCCCTCACATGGTCCTGGGTGAAAAGTCACCGCATCTGTATAGCCAGGTGGAGGGGGGCGAACAGCGGTAGGGTATATGGCTGCGGGAGTAGGGGGTGCACTGGGGCTCTGAGGCAGGTCCTGAGTTCCTGATTGGAAGCCTCTACTCAGGCTGGGATCGGGAAGCCCGCCACCGGTTGGGTGTCTCAAAACCGGAGGGGGTGTTTGGCTACCAAGGGTGAGATACAATAGACCCTCGTCCCATATGGAGTCGTCATCCCCCCCCCCAAACCTATGCCAGCCATTGAATTGCGCAATTCTTTTGATTGTACATCTTTAGTTGGTTTAGTTACGGTCGCACGCTTCCGTTTTTCTTCTCCCACCTCCTTTTTTAAAATGTCAACAGTTTTAGGGCTTCCTTCGTCTGTCAACTTAATGCCCAATTTGACGGCCTTGTCCTGCCAACTAGATCAAATATCCTCATCCCTCTTTTCTTGGCAAAACTCCCGCCACTTCTGGATCAGAAGTTTTGCTTCCTTACTGCGGTTTCGCGTCCAGATAAGCTCCTGGGCTTTTTGGACAGTCTCCAGGTCATCTGACCCCCCTAATGGCCACACAGTAGGTCCTAGTTTCTTATTAAGGGCCCCCGATAATAGTCGGAATTGTTTAGCATATTCCGGGAGCTTATCACATAAAAGGTTAAGAGGGGACCTGTCGTCCGAGGTGGTGTCTATTACGTTCCCCATTTGTATTTTATATATGTTTTTCTTATCAACAAAAGGAGTTGTATATTCCCTGAGTTTCCTCTCGTGCCTTGGCAGCCCACTTCAGGGTCCTGACCTTCGCGTGGGGGATTTCCCCCTTTAACAACCGGTCTAAGGCTGGGTGTTACGTAGAGAGGTACTCCCTTGTCCGATATACAACTCTTTAACTTTAACTCTTTACATGCAACACACTTATGTTCTATAGATTACCCGAGGATCATTATTGGTTGAGTCTTATTATACCTTTGTTCTATGTCCCCTAGTGAGACACGGTACACCTTATTAGCTGCTAACACGTTAGACCTTTTAAATCTTTAGAGGATTGAAACCTCAGGGCTTTCAACCCTCGTTTACCGTTTAGACTCAACGATCCTTCCTAAAAACCCTTACCCACCTGTCCGTCCAACTGACCCCCGAGATTCCGTCACGCAGATTAACACATCAGCGGTGATCGGCAGGTCATAGAGGAGTCACAAAGACGGGGAAAATGGAGTGGCCAAATAAGATACTCACTCTACTGGCCAATTCCACCGTTCTTCGCTCCTCGCGCCCTCAAGTCTCAGCCGCTATGTATCGATCTTTGTTGTGGAATCCCACCGCTGCCACCAAATGTCGAGTACGCGTTCGCGGTCAGTTGTTTGACAATAATCAGAGACGGCACAGAACCAGAGCTATGAGGACGTTTACCACCCGGCCCACATATTGGGCTCAGTTCCTCCCCTAGCCAAAGTACGATGTACCCAGATCCTCACTGCCATCTACAATAGTCTCCAGTCTGCAGCTAACATCAATAGACAATAGACAATAGACAATAGGTGCAGGAGTAGGCCATTCAGCCCTTCGAGCCAGCACCGCCATTCAATGCGATCATGGCTGATCACTCTCAATCAGTACCCCGTTCCTGCCTTCTCCCCATACCCCCTCACTCCGCTATCCTTAAGAGCTCTATCCAGCTCTCTCTTGAAAGCATCCAACGAACTGGCCTCCACTGCCTTCTGAGGCAGAGAATTCCACACCTTCACCACCCTCTGACTGAAAAAGTTCTTCCTCATCTCCGTTCTAAACTGGAGACACGCTCCAACAGGACATCACAGTCTACAGCAGCCATTCGGTTACCACCTTACTCGGTCAACTGCAGACCCAACATCTGACTTCGGCGCGACAAAACCGTTATGAGATCTTTCTGTTAAATAACCCCCAGCTGACTTTTAAATATTGCTCTAACATCAATCCTGCTACATTTCTCGATCACCCACCTCTCGAACAAGTAACCTCTGGGCATGATTGTCTCCAGTTGATCCAAGAAGACACTAGCCCGCGGGCTGATCTCTCCGACGCACCGCTCCTCAATCCTGACCTGGTCATGAACACTGATGGCAGTTCCTCCCTGGATGAGCGCGGTCAGCATCTCTCTGGCTCAAACCCCAATCCCCCCCAATCCACTCCTTCGGTTATCCCATTCAGGAAGGTTCGAATGTCATCCTTGGATAAAATAACTGGGATTCGAGACTGGGGTGGGAGTTAAGAGGCCCACCGCTGAAGTGGAGGGGTAACAGACAACAGATTCGGGAGAGTACATCAAATCATGAGCCCTTATGAATAAGTTCTGAGCATCATCCATCTCTGTCTTTCTTCGTGCCCCCGGGTGGGGTGTCAAGAGGGAGTCTTGGTGAGAGGCCTCATGAGAGCATGATCCGGTCTCTTTGTCGCCGTCGCGTGGACAAATGAAGTCGAAGCGACACTCCTGGAACAAACTGGGCATATCCCACCTGTTGTGGTATCTCAGGAGTACTCTCCTGGTATCTTGGTGTAGGACACCGTGACAGTAATTATACATGGTGACATTCCAAGATCCCGTAGCCTCTGGTGGCAACTCCCTGTACGTCATGTGCCCAATCCAAGAGCCGGGGTAGTTCCGCCCGGTGGAGGTGCAGCAGCACCCAATACCATAGAAGTGTACATTCCTTGGAAACCGCATGAAATTGTTTCCCTCCTTAATACCCCGCCCCCATACCACCTGACTCCGCTATGCTTAAGAGCTCTATCTAGCTCTCTCTTGAATGCATTCAGAGAATTGGCCTCCACTGCCTCCACTGCCCTCTGAGGCAGAGAATTCTGAGGGAGATCATTAATCTGTCTACATATCTGATTCTCTATCGCCCGCAGCCTATTGGGTGCCTTTCATGTAATCCCATTAGAGTAATTGCTCCTTTGCTATTTTTTTGCTCGATCAATAACGTTTGAGTAGACATGCCCTTCAGTTTGTCCTCTCGAAGTACCATCATGGCTTTCTTCTTGATTATTAAAGCAACTCCTCCACCTCTTCCCCCCCCCCCCACCGCCCCCCATCTCATCTGAAACATGGAAACCCAGGCACGTCCCACTCACAACCAAGTTTCCACAGTGGCCACAACATTGTAACTCCAAGCATTGATCCCGGGTCTAAGTTTGATCCACAACACTCCTTGCATTAACCTAAATACACTCCAGCCCTCCATTATCCCCATCTTCATGAACCTCTTTGTCCTTCCTTTGAGACTTACTTATCACAACCTCCACTTTCTCATCAGCCCCTTCCATTTGCTGACCTGCTGGTTTGCTCCCCCCCCCCCCCCCCCCCATTATTCTAGTTAGCGTTGTCTTCCCCTCTGGCAGAACTTTCATAACTATTAAATGTAAATGTACTTTATTCTTAAGTGGTGCTATAATTTTCTTTGCTTAAAGGGTAGTTTCCACACAACTCCTTGGAGATTAATCTTCCCATTCTTGGAAATTTGTACGGTCTGGCATTCCGAAGTGAAATCCTCATTGGATACGATGGTTGAGAGATACACGCTTGAATTCATTATTCATAGAGTCCAGCGTGGCGTGAGCAGTCTTTCATTATCAAGGCAGACAGTGCTCATTTGCAGCAAGAATCACTTCCAGTTTTACTTCAGAGATCATTAAAGAGGACAACGCTAACTGAGAGTACAATCAGCTCAGCATGAAGTATCTAATCTATTTGATTCTACCCATTTATTGACAATCATTAGACAAGGAATATAATTGTACTAGAGCAAAACTCTGCAGATTCTGGAAATTATGTACAAAAGCTGAAACAACTGGAAATATTCATTGGGAGAGGCAGAAGATTAGGTGAAATGTTTCAATAGACAATAGACAATAGGTGCAGGAGGAGGCCATTCGGCCCTTCGAGCTAGCACCGCCATTCAATGTGATCATGGCTGATCATTCTCAATCAGTACCCCGTTCCTGCCTTCTCCCCATACCCCCTGACTCCACTATCCTTAAGAGCTCAATCCAGCTCTCTCTTGAATGCATTCAGAGAATTGGCTTCCACTGCCTTCTGAGGCAGAGAATTCCACAGATTCACAACTCTCTGACTGAAAAAGTTTTTCCTCATCTCAGTTCTAAATGGCCTACACCTTATTCGTAAACTGTGGCCCCTTGTTCTGGACTCCCCCAACATTGGGAACATGTTTCCTGCCTCTAACGTGTCCAACCCCTTAATAATCTTATACGTTTTGATAAGATCTCCTCTCATCCTTCTAAATTCCAGTGTATACAAGCCTAGTCGCTCCAGTCTTTCAACATATGACAGTCCCGCCATTCCGGGAATTAACCTAGTAAACCTACACTGCAGGCCCTCAATAGCAAGAATATCCTTCCTCAAATTTGGAAACCTAAGCCTGAATTTTGATGGAAGATTATCACCCTGAAATGATCTTCCATCAACCTCTCTTCCCTCTCTTCCCTTCCCCCTTCCCAGTTCTCCCACTGTCTTCCTGTCTCCACCTATATCCTTTCTTTGTCCCGCCCCCCCTGACATCAGTCTGAAAGATCAGTCTGTAGAAGGGTCTCGACCCTGAACGTCACCCATTCCTTCTCCCCAGAGATGCTGACTGACCTGCTGAGTTACTCCAGCATTTTGTGAAATACCTTCGATTTGTACCAGCATCTGCAGTTATTTTCCCACACAACCTGAAATGTTAACATGTCTACGGGCACTGCCTGGACTGGCAAGTATTAACAGTATTTATTGTTAACAGTTTAATTCAGTGATACGGCGCGAACAAAGGCACTTCAGCCCACTGAGTCCGTACCAACCAGCGATCCCCACACGTTAACACTATCCTACACACACTAGGGACAATTTACATTTAGACCAAGCCAATTAACCTACAAACCTGCACATTTTGGAGTGTGGGAGGAAACCAAAGATCTCGGAGAAAACACATGCAGGCCATGGGGAGAACGTACAAACTCCGTACAGACAGGACCCGTAGTTACCCGTAGTGGCGCAGCGGTAGAGTTGCGGCCTTACAGCGACACGGGTTCGATCCCGACTATGGCGCGTCTGTACGGAGTTTGTACGTTCTCCCCGTGACCTGCGAGGGTTTTCTCCGAGATCTTCTGTTTCCTCCCACACTCCAAAGACGTACAGGTTTGTAGGTTAATTGGCTTTGTAAATGTAAAAATTGTCCCTAGTGTGTGTAGGATAGTGTTAGTGCGCGGGGATCGCTGGGCGGCGCGGACCCGGTGGGCTGAAGGGCCTGTTTCCGCGCTGTATCTCTACACTAAACTAAACTAAACTAAACTCTACCGCTGCGCCACCATGCCGTCGAACTTGGTCTCTTATTTGGAATTTGTTATATATCTGTAGAATCTTTCATGGTCTCGGAACTTCCCAAAATTGTATGCAGTTGTTAAAGTGCAGTAAACCTTCCACTCACACAGAAGAGGTGAGCCACAGTTTGCATTAGGTATTCCAGTTTTGGAAATGTGGAGTGTGATGCGTGGCAGCCAATTTGTCCACAGCACGATTTCACAAACAGCAATGCAATAATGGCCAAGTTATGTGCATTGGCGATACAGGTTAGAAGATGAATTTTATCACAGGCGTCACTGAGTTAACCTTTTGCCCATTTTGCCTCTTTCTTATAAAATAGTCATTTTGAGCCTTTAGATGCCAATTGACCTGAAACCGAAGATAGATTGATGAGCCTCGATGATTGTTCGTTCAGAGTTTCTCACTAAAACACTCAGTTTGCAGACGCCCAGTGATATAAATGAGGCATTTTACCCTCATAGGTAGACACAAAATGCTGCAGTAACTCAGCAGGTCAGGCAGCATCTCGGGAGGGAAGGAATGGGTGACGTTTCGGGGCGGTCCCGCCCCCTCCCCTGACATCAGTCTGAAGAAGGGTCTCGACCCGAAGCGCCACCCATTCCTTCTCTCCAGAGATGCTGCCTGACCCGCTGAGTTACTGCAGCATTTTGTGTCTACCTTCGATTTAAAGTAGCATCTGCAGTTTTTTCCTACACATTCTCCCTCATGGTTCACAAGCAGGTTGGCCTGTTCTACGAACTAACCCATCACATTTCAAACTAGTTCAGCCTGGAGTAAGTCAATGGCAAATGGCACGCAACTAAACTTAGGCCTCACAGATTTATGCACCAACTATATTGCTTGCCATAAACCATTTGCTCCAGAGCACTTAGCAAACAGTGTGTAATCATTGTGCAAATGTAATCACTGTTTAAATATTCATAGATTGTGTTCAGGGAGCTAAAGGGTCAAACAACATAGAAATAGGCCCTTTGCCTAACTGCACACTCTATCCAGCACCTACGTTTTACATTCTAATTTGGTTTAGTTTAGTTTAGAGACGCAGTGCGGAAACAGGCCCTACAGCCCATCGAATCCGCACCGACCAGCGATCCCCGCACTAACACTAACACTGACACTGACACTAACACTGACACTGACACTAACACTGACACTGACACTAACACTAACACTGACACTAACACTGACGGGGATCGCTGGGCGGCACGGACTTGGAGGGCCGAAAAGGCCTGTTTCCGGCTGTAGATATATGATGATGATGATGATGATGATGATGATGATAACACTGACACTGACACTGACACTGACACTGACACTGACACTGACACTGATACTGACACTGACACTGACACTGACACTGACACTGACACTGACACTGACACTGATACTGACACTAACACTGACACTGACACTAACACTGACACTGACACTGACACTGACACTGACACTGACACTGACACTAACACTGACACTGACACTAACACTGTCACTAACACTGACACGAACACTGACACTGACACTGACACTAACACTGACACTGACACTGACACTGACACTAACACTGACACTGACACTAACACTGACACTGACACTAACATTGTCACTAACACTAACACTAACACTGACACTAACACTAACACTGACACTGACACTGGCACTGACACGGACACTAACACTAACACTAACACTAACACTAACACTAACACTAACACTAACACTAACACTGACACTAACACTAACACTGACACTGACACTAACACTAACACTGACACTAACACTGACACTAACACTAACTCTAACACTGACACTAACACCAACACTGACACTAACACTAACACTAACACTGACACTGACACTAACACTGACACTAACACTAACACTAACACTGACACTGACACTAACACTAACACTAACACTGACACTGACACTAACACTGACACTGATACTGACACTGACACTGACACTAACACTAACACTAACAGTAACACTGACACTGACACTGACACTGACACTGACACTGACACTGACACTGACACTGACACTGACACTGACACTGACACTGACACTGACACTAACACTGACACTAACACTAACACTGACACTGACACTGACACTAACACTAACACTAACACTGACACTGACACTAACACTGACACTGATACTGACACTGACACTGACACTAACACTAACACTAACAGTAACACTGACACTGACACTGACACTGACACTGACACTGACACTGACACTGACACTGACACTGACACTGACACTAACTCTAACACTAACACTAATACTAATACTAACACTAACACTAACAGTAACACTCACACTAACAGTATCCTGCACACACCAGCGACAATTTTACACATATACCAAGCTAATTAGCCTGCAAATCTGTACGTCATTGGAGTGTGGGAGGAAACCGAAGATCACGGAGAAAACCCACGCAGGTCAAGGGGAGAACGTACAAACTCCGTACAGAGAGCGCCCGTAGTCATGATGGAACCCGGGTGTCTTGCGTTGTAAGGTGACAGCAATACTGCTGCTCCACCACACCGCCCTTATTCTATTTTATTCTCCCTGCATTCTCATCAACCATATCTAGATTCTACCTACCCACCTACACGCCAGCGGTCATTTACAGTGGCTGCTTCATGTACTGTTTGTGCATCCAGAAGAAATCCAAGCAGCCACGAGGACAATGTGCAAACTCCACACAACGAGCATCAGTTACTGCCGTTTGTTCCTACACATTCTCTCTCATGGTTCACAAGCAGGTTGTGCTGTTCTACTAACTAACCCATCACATTTCAAACTAGTTCAGCCTGGAGCAGACAAACTAGCAGCAAAGGTCAGAATTGAACTTAGGTTGCTGAAGCTGTCAGCTAGAGCTCTATTGGCCATGTCACGTCTATTCATTAACGGGTCATACAGTACCAATGATTTGAGACATTTTAACCCCAATAAAGGAAAACTGATGGAGTCAATATAAAAAGCAGAGTCCCAGAATTAATCTACACTACCAGCCAGTTCCCTTTTATCATGACTCTCAGTCTGAAGAAGGGTCATCACCTATCCTTTTTCCCCAGAGATGCTGCCTGACCCGCTGAATTATTCCAGCTTTTTGTGTCTATCTACAAGTCACGCAGGCCGGCTGTAGATTAAACAGTCATTGGTGCAGAAGGATCTGGAACAACTGTATCCTCCAAACCTGCATGGGTGATTCAAGGATTCGAGCTGCAGCCACACCCTTGTGAAGCGGCCTGTCCACTCACACCAGACCCATTCTACCTCTTTATTAGATAGAGTTTCAGAGACTCATGCAAACTCTGCTGGTCCTTCAATCATACAATGACCTGAAAAATGATCCCGACTGAAACGCCACTTATCCATGTCCTACAGAGATGCTCCATACTGCATGATTCACTCCAGCACTTTTGTATTCTGTCCAAGATGCCTGCATCTGCAGTTCTGTTTGCCTCTAAGTAATGATCTGATCTGTACCTCATTCATCAAGGGAGTACAAGAGACCGTCCATACATATCGTTTAAATGTATGTTTTGATTTATTTTTAACTCTGTATATGTGTGGGGTGGTGGGGGGGTGGGGGAAACCTTTTTTTCCAATCTCCTCCTCAACGGAGATGCGACCTTTACCGTGTTGTGTCTCCGTTCGCGCTACGGCCTAACACCGGGGAGTCGGCGGCCTCCAGCTGGGATCGACCTTGAAGACTCCGGTCGCAGGGCCTGGACTTACCATCTCGGAGGCTTCGGCCGTGGGCCCTGCAGACCGCAACATCGGGTGCTCACAGGTCCCTGGCTGGCAACCGGCTTTCGGGAGCTCCAGCCGTAGCAGCTTCGACCGCCCCGAAGCGCGAGGTTCGATCGACCCGCTCGCAGGCCCCTCATCGCCCTGCGTGGCCTGGCCGCGGCACTTTCCATCGCCAGGTGGGGGCTGAGGACCTTCATCGGCCTGCTCGGCTCGGCCTGGGACTTTCCATCGCCCGGTGGGGGCTTCAAAAGTCGGGAGCCTCGATCGCCTCGAGGCAGCAGTTTGACTGCCTGACCACGGGAGAAGAATGAGGAGGAGATAAGACTTTTCTTTGCCTTCCATCACAGTGAGGGTGTGCCTGGAGCAATCACTGTGATGGTTGTTTGTGTTAAATTGTAATTGTGTGTCTTGTGTTCCTTATTGTCTACTGCCGGACCCTGACGTGAGAGGACGCTGACGCTGTTTGTTCACCGCTTCTCCGTCAGGACAAATCTTTTGTTTGTTTGTTTGTTTGTTTTCATGTCTTGTTTGCTCTGTAAAGCGTCTTTGAGTATTTTGAAAAGCGCTATATAAAATAAATGTATTATTATTATTTATTATTATTTCTCTCCAAAGGTGCTGCCTGACCCCTAGAGTTTCTCCAGGTTGCTGGCTTGTGGATTAATTGGCAATTGTAAATTGTCATCATTACTATAGATGGATAGCAGTTGAATCAAAAGTGTGTTCATAAGATTATAAGATCATAAGTGATAGGAGCAGAATTAGGCCATTCGGCCCATCAGGTCTACTCTGCCATTCAATCGTGGCAGATCTATCTCTCCCTCCTAACCCCATTCTCCTGACTTCTCCCCATAACCTCTGATATCCGTACTAATCAACAATCTATCTATGCCTTGAATATACTGTATCCACTGACTTGGCCTCCACAGCCTTCTGTGGCAAAGAATTCCACAATTTCACCACCCTTTGACTAAATACATTTCTCCTCATCTCCTTCCTAAAATAATGTCCTTTAATTCTGAGGCTGTGACCTCTTGTCCTAGACTCTCCCACTAGTGGAAACATCCTCTCCACATCCACTCTATCCAAACACTCTATCCAAGTGTTAATGGACAAGTGTGAAAATATGTGACCATTGGAATTGTATTGAGCGGTGGCATATTTACGATGGACTGAATGGCTTCCTTTTACATCATAAGAAACTCTAAAATTATTTTTTGAGAGGCTTTGACAAGCTTTGCAGAATGAAATTGTTCTCCACGGAATGCCAGACCTGGAGAGTGCATGCTTGGAAATATGGGTGATCGTGGCTCTGCCCTGAGATGGTTCTTTTAGCACATTGACATGGGAACCAGGAAAGACAGCGGGCAAAAAATCTGAATATTTATGATTTATAAGAAGAGGGATGCTTTGCCAAGTCTTATGACTGACTCCTCCCCTACGGCTTGTGTTATCATCGTCTATACATTAAAACTCTCGTTTGTTTGTTTGTTTGTTTGTTTGTTTGTTTGTTCCTGAACTACAGCCAAAACGGTACACGATACCGCAACAATTTTAGGCCCACCTTACTCAACTTCGTTCCTGTGGTGCCAATGGAAGAAGTTTCATTGAAATCAGTGTTATATTTTTAAAGTTATTCACATTTTAAAGTTTCAATCTATCTCCTAGGAAAGGAGGGAGGGAGGGGGAGGAGGGAGGATAAGGGGGGTTGAGGGGGATGGAGTGGGGGGGAGGGGAAGGGGAGGGGAAGGGGAGGAGGAGGGGAAGGGGGAGAGGGAGGGGAGGGGGACAGGGAGGCGACGGGGAGGGGAGGAGGGAGGGGGAGGAGGGAGGAAGAGGAGGGGGTGAGGGGGAGGGGGGAGAGGAGGAGGGGGGAGGGGGGGAGGGGGGAGAGGGGGAGGGGGGAGTGGGGGAGGAGAGGATGCTGCACCAATGCAGGAGAAGTTTGGGCCCAACGGGTCCACTTGGTCTAGTTACTCAACAAAAATCACAATCTACGAATGTTTCTGAAATAAAGGAATAAAGGAATTTAAAGGAATTTTTAGTTGAGTAACCTTTGGGATTTGTAAATTTCCTTTGCAAACAGAGTGAATGTTTCTTGCTCCCTGTAAGTATCGATGGGAAAGGTACCTCTTTGTCCAAAGGTTAAACTAGCTGTTTAACCATCTCCAGAGCACTAAAGCTCTCGGTCACAAAATAAAGGGAGAGAAAGAGGATAGTCAGATGGTAGTGAATGTGTGGAACTCATTGCCACAGAGGGTAGTCAGATGGTAGTTAATGATAGTTAATGGTAGTCAGATGGTAGTGAATGTGTGGAACTCATTGCCACAGAGGGCTGTGGAGGCCAAGTCAGTGGATAATTTTAAGGCAGAGATAGACAAATTCTTGTTTAGAACGGGTGTCAAGGGTTATGGGGAGAAGGCAGGAAAATGGGATTAGGTGGCAAAGATCAGTCAGGATTGAATGGCGGAGTAGACTCGATGGGCCGAATGGCCTAATTCTACACCTATAACTTGCGAACCTGTGAACACCACGTGGATAATCAAGTTAGGCCGTTAGCAGATAGACACAAAATGCTGGAGTAACTCAGCAGGACAGGCAGCATCTCTGGAGTGAAGGAACGGGTGACGTTTCGGGTCAAGATCCTTCTTCAGACTCAGAGGTTTGAAGAAGGGTCTTGACGCGTGATGTCACCCATTCCATCTCTCCAGAGATGCTGCCTGTCCTGCTGAGTTACTCCAGCATTTTGTGTCTATCTTCGATGTAAACCAGCATCTGCAGTTCGTTTCTACGCATTCGGGAGTTGGTAACTGGGTAGGTACATTGGGTCGGCACAAAACTCCATTTCGATGGGTGGCCATCACCATGAAGCTATTAGTATTATTTAGGAAGGTGTCGTTCTCACCTTCCCACTCAGGTTTCCCATTACACAGCACATCAAGTGTACAATCTGCAAGAGAAGCAGCATCCGAGCACTGCTGGGAACAGCTGCACCAACTTGCAGGGAGAATGCAGAGTTGATAGTCAGAATAATGACAGAACCACAAAATAAACCTTCAACTGTGGTGGGATGCAAATGTAATGAGTCTTAATTTGTCAATTTAATAACGACTGCTTGATGAGGTGTTGCATTCTCAGTGTCCCCCCCTGTCATTCAACATCTGCCTTGTTCTATCACTCTCGATCGGTTTAATTTCTAACTCTCCCGATAACTCGTGTGTCTTTCTCACAAGCTCCCTATTGCTGTGCCTGGTGCCTCTCCCTACCCAATACATACACTCTCACACACTCTCACACACTCTCACACACTCTCACACACTCTCACACACTCTCACACACTCTCACACACTCTCACACACACTCACACACACTCTCACACACACTCACACACACTCACACACACTCTCACACACTCTCACACACACTCACACACACTCACACACACTCTCACACACTCTCACACACACTCACACACACTCTCACACACTCTCACACACTCTCACACACTCTCACACACTCACACACACTCTCACACACTCTCACACACTCTCACACACTCTCACACACTCTCACACACTCTCACACACTCTCACACACTCTCACACACTCTCACACACTCTCACACACTCTCACACACTCTCACACACACTCTCACGCACTCTCTCCCAGCCCCCTCACTCATGCACACCTCTTTTATTCACAAAAAGCTGGAGTAACTCAGCAGGTCAGGCAGCATCTCAGGAGAGAAGGAATGGGTGACGTTTCGGGTCGAGACCCTTCTTCAGACTTGTACCAGCATCTGCAGCTATTTTCTTACACACCTCTTTTACACATATTCTCTCACTCGCACACACACACACACACTGTCTCCCAAGCACACTTTTTCTCAAACACACATTCTCTCACACTCCCTTTCTTTGTACACCTACACTTACACACACACACTTTCTCACATACTCACATTCTCTCTCTCTCTCTCAAGCACACACACACACATCCACGCACACACCCACGCACACACACTAACACACACACACATGATCTCTCTCACACGCACACACACATCCACGCACACACTAACACACACACACCCACGCACACACACATGGTCACTCTCTCTCTCTCTCCCACACCCAAGTACAGCCACTCTCACCTGTGCTCACTGTCCCATGCACCCACTGTCGGCCAAGCATACTCCCTCTCTCCGTCACACTCACTCATTTACTCTCTCACCCTCTGCGTCTAGTGCCTACTCTCATTTCATTCTCTGGTTTACTCTCCCTCTCTGTCTCTCTCTCATTACCGCTCACTCAATCTCGCTGTCTCAGTAATTGTCCCACACAAAACCTCTCTCCTGATTGCCTATTTCACTGTTGGCAATCTCTCTCTCTTTCACTTCCCTGATCTCATTCACTCTGTCTTCAATGAGATTTAACATATGATGAGCGTTTGTCGGCACTGGGCCTGTACTCATTGGAGTTCAGAAGAATGAGGGGGGACCTCATTGAAACGTACAGTATAGTGAAAGGGTTGGACAGAGTGGATGAGGAGACGATGTTTCCACTAGTGGGAGAGTCTGGGACAAGAGGTCATAACCTCAGAATTAAAGGACGTTCTTTTAGGAAGGAGATGAGGAGGAATTTCTTTAGTCAGAGAGTAGTGAATCTGTGGAATTCTTTAACAGCATCTCACTCCAGCTCTCTCTTTCCTGAAGTACACCCTCTGAGTAGGCCTTGCTGCTAATTCTATCACATTCCAAGGAACAATGATGGTGTAAAACGCCTGGGCGATAAGATGATTACAAATTGGGTTTGTAATCTGTTGAAAGACTGGAGCGGCTAGGCTTGTATAGGCTTGTAGGCTTAGAAGGATGAGAGGGGATCTTATTGAAACATATAAGATTATTAAGGGGTTGGACACGTTAGAGGCAGGAAACATGTTCCCAATGTTGGGGGAGTCCAGAACCAGGGGCCACAGTTTAAGGATAAAGGGTTGGCCATTTAGAACGGAGATGAGGAAAAACATTTTCAGTCAGAGAGTTGTGAATCTGTGGAATTCTCTGCCTCAGAAGGCAGTGGAGGCCAATTCTCTGAATGCAATCAAGAGAGAGCTAGATAGAGCTCTTAAGGATAGCAGAGTCAGGGGGTATGGGGAGAAGGCAGGAACGGGGTACTGATTGAGAATGATCAGCCATGATCACATTGAATGGTGGTGCTGGCTCGAAGGGCCGAATGGCCTACTCCTGCACCTATTGTCTATTGTCTGTTGGTTAGATTTGTTTTCCCAGCATTTTGAATGATTACCCAAAAAAGATGTCTTTCTTCCAAATGCTGACTTAGATGAGGTTTGACATGATCTCCGGGAGGGGAAGGTTATATTGAGATCCTTAACAGACGATGTCAGAGAGTTGCAGCAGCAAAAACCTGCAGTGGATCTCGGAGGAAGCACTTCTGTCCCTCAAAGAAACATACTTAGACGTTAGAATGGTGCATTCAATGTGGGTGAAATTCCAGAAGGCTGGAGAGTGGCCAATGTTATTCCTTTGTTTAAGATAGGAGGTAGGGACAAACTAAGGAACTGTACGCAGGTGAACGTCACATCGATGGTAGAGAACCTATCGAAGTGAATTCTCCGAGATAGGATTTACTCCCATTTGGAAAAGAATGGGCTGATTATTGATAGCCGGCATGATTTTGTACACAGCAGGTCATGTTTCACTAACTTGATTGAGTTTCTTGTGGAGGTGACAAAGGAGACAGATGAAGATAGGACAGTGGATTTAGAATAAGGGGTAGGCCATTTAGAACGGAGACAAGGAAAATCTTTTTCACTTAGAGAGTTGTAAATCTGTGGAACTCTCTGCCTCAGAAGGCAGTGGAGGCCAATTCTCTGGATGCTTTCAAGAGAGAGTTAGATAGAGCTCTTAATGATAGCAGAGTCAGGGGGTATGGGGAGAGGGCAGGAACGGGGTACTGATTGTGGATGATCAGCCATGATCACATTGAATGGCAGTGCTGGCTCGAAGGGCCGAATGGCCTCCTCCTGCACCTATTGTCTATTGATGTAGTAAACGTGGATTTTAGAAAGGCTTCTGATAAGGTCGCTCATGGTAGGCCGATCCAGAAGATTTAAGATGTACGGGAATCACGATGACTTGGTCGTAGGGATTCAAAACTGGCTGATTCACAGAAGACAGAGGGTTGTGCTGGAAGGCAGATATTCTGGCTGGTGGTCTGTGATGTGGGGTTTTGCAGGGATCCGTGCTGGGGACCTCTGCCCGTTGTGATATCTATCAATGACCTGGATGGAACAGTAGATGGTTTGCTGGGTACTTTTGCTGACAACATCACCATTGGAGGAGTTGCAGACAGTGAGGGAGATTGTCAGAAGATACAGCAGGGTACAGATCAGCTGCAGAGATGCTTGACGTCAGAATCTCTCGGCAAGGTTCTCATCGAGCACTTTGCAGCTTAATTCACCAAGGAGAAGGACGTGGAGGACAGTGGGATCAGTGTGGGGAATACTAATATGCAAGGGCAGTTAGAGATCAAGAAGGAGGTGGTGATGGGGCTCTTGAAAAGCATTTAGGGGGATGAATCCCCAGGGGCTGATGGCACCTGTCCCAGGTTATTGAGAGAGGCAAGAACTGAGATTGCAGGGGCCTTGTTGAAAATCTTCTCTAGGCACAGTGCGATCTCAGAAGACAAAAGAGTAGCCAAAGTTTCCCTTTGTTTTAGAAGGGAAGTAGAGAGAATCCGGGGAATTATAGGCCGTAAGCCACATGTCAGTGGTAGGTAAGCTGTTGGAGAGGAATCTTCAGAGGGATGAGGTGAGAAGAAACTGAGGTGAGAAGAAACTTTTTCACCCAGAGAGTTGTGAATTTGTGGAATTCTCTGCCACAGAAGGCAGTGGAGGCCAATTCACTCGATGTATTTAAAAGAGAATTAGATAGAGCTCTAGGGGCTAGTGGAATCAAGGGATTTGGGGGGAAGGCAGGAACGGGTTACTGATTGTGGATGATCAGCCATGATCACAATGAATGGTGGTGCTGGCTCGAAGGGCCAAATGGCCTCCTCCTGCACCTATTTTCCATGTTTCTATGGATGGGATGTACTTCCATTTTGAAGAGAATGTGTTAATCAGAGACAGTCTCGGTCTTACTAATGATCGATGTTTTAGGAGGCGGCGAAGGTGATCAATCAGAGTAGGGTGGTGGGTGTTGTCTCTGTGGATTTTAGATAAGGCATTTGATAAAGTCCCCACATGGTAGGCTGTTCCAGAAGATTAAGATGCACAGGATTCATGGTGACTTGGTTGTATGGATTCAGGACTGGTCGACCCATCGAGAAGAGAAGGTTGTAGTGGAAGCGAGTTACAGCAGCTCCTTGGCTTCTGATGGGGTCCCGTCCCGCGAAAACCATCGCAAACCGAAAGTATTGTAAGTCAAAGTGAATTGAATGCGCGCGATCACGTGGCCGGAGGCGCGCTGCGGCCTGCTACGGGTCACGGCCGTTTGCACCATCGTGAAGTCGAACTATCGCAAGTCAAAGCAGCGTAAGCCGGGCAGCACCTGTATTCTAACTGGTTTGTGATGAATGGAATTTTTTTTTTTAGAGATACAGCGCAGAAACAGGCCCTTCGGCCCACCGAGTCCGTGCCGCCCAGTGATCCCCGCACATTAACACTACCCGACACACACTAGGGACAATTTTTACATTTACTCAGTCAATTAACCTACATACCTGCACGTCTTTGGAGTGTGGGAGGAAACCGAAGATCTCGGAGAAAACCCACGCAGGTCACGGGGAGAACGTACAAACTCAGTACAGACGGCGCCCGTAGTCAGGATCGAACCTGAGTCTCCGGCGCTGCATTCGCTGTAAGGCAGCAACTCTACCGCTGTGCCACCGTGCCGCCCTTCACAGAGGTCTGCACTTGGACCTCTGTTGTTTTCAATATATATAAATGACGTGGACATAACTGGATGTGGATCGGCTAATACGTCTGCAGACAACGCCAAAAGCAATGGAGATGCGGACAGCAAGGAAAACGGTCTGGGTATGCAATGGAGCGTAGATCAGCTGCAGAAATGGGCAGATACATAGCACATAGAGTTTAATTCAAGCAAGTGTGAGGTTTTGCACTTTGGAGATTAAATGTAAGGGGAAAGTATATGTATACCAACAGCATTGATGCACAGAGGAATCTTGGAGACAAAATCCATAAAGTGGCAGCGCATGTAGAAAAGGCACATGGCACATGGTATGTTTGCCTTCATTGAGTATAGGAGTCAGGAGGCTTTGAGGCTTTGCTAGCCTACAAGGCTTTCCTACAAGGCTTTGCTGGGCTGCATTGGGTGTGTTGAGTGCAGTTCTGGTTGACCTATCACAGGACGGATGTAGAGGCCTTGGAGAGGGTGCAGAAGAGATTTACGAGATTGCTGCCTGGATTAGGGTGCATTAGCTACAAGGACAGGTTGGATCTACTTGGATTGTTGTCTCTGGAACACTGGAGTTTGAAGGCAGACCTGATACTTGTATAAAAGTATGGGGGTACAGACACAGCGGGCAGTCAGAACCTTTTTCCCCGATGGTAGAAATGTCAAATACCACAGGGTATGGCTTTAAGGTAAGAAGGAAAGTTTAAAGGGGGCAGGTTTGTTTACACGGAGGGTGGTGTGTGCCTGGAACATGCAGCCACTAATAGCAGTGGAGGCAGATATGATGGAGACTTTTAAAAGGCTTTTAGATAGGCACATTAATATGCAGGAAACAGAGGGATATGGATCACATGCAGGCTGGAGTCACTTAGCGGGACAGGCAGCATCTCTGAAGAGAAGGAATGGGTGACGTTTCAAGTCGAGCCCCCGAAACGTCACCCATTCCTTCCATCCAGGGATGCTGCCTGTCCCGCTGAGTTACTCCAGCTTTCTCTGTCTATCTGCACTGTTCCGTGTTCCATTAACACACACAAAGAAAGCTCAAAGGATGATGACAGCCAGGGCTCTAGGAAACGTCTACCGAATAGCTTGAGAAACATGACCAGGCAGAAGAGATGCATTGAACTTTTTGAAGATTTTGAACACGTTCTTCAAGACTAATTACACTGTGGGACTTCTGAGTGACAATGTTGAAGAATATAATGTAGAGATCCGTCTGTGGAAAAAAAGGTGTATTATTAGTAGAGATGGACTACAACACTTACATGGTACATGTTTCAATCAAACTCACTGGCAGAATGGAGTGGAATGAAGGGGAACTTGGAAAGAGCAATTTAATTTAATGGAAATGAAATCCTGGGCCAGTTAGCATGAACGGGGCAACCAAAGAGACCAGAACACAATGTAGAGTGTGGAGGGATCACACACAAGGCTCAAAAGAGGGCCATTGTAAGCACCAGACATGGATGGACAAAATGACTGCATTGAGTGTGCAGAGTTCTAAAATGTCAGTATATCATTGACGTATGTTGGCGGCACAATCTTTTGCTATTGCATGTTCTGTTATGTTTTTGCTATTTGTGCTTTTATGCTTTTGCCATTGTATGTTCTTTTTTAGTACCTGCACTGATGTACAGCACTTTGGTCAACGTGGGTTGTGTTTAAATGTGCTATACAAATAAAATTGACTTGGCTTGACTTGACTATTGGAATTTTCTGAGTAAAGGGGTAGAAAATGGAATGTTTAGTTTAGTTTAGAGAACAGGGACCGCGCCGACCAGCGATCCCCGCACATCAACACTATCCCACACTCACTGGGGACAATGTGTAAGGGGTTTCTGCGCCGAGCTTTCGCCCGACCTAAGGTCCCCGTGCCTTGCTCTGATCCCTTGACCAGGCCGCGCACACTGGTTCCCCGTGAGTGGTTCGACCCACTCACCCCTTACGGTTCTAGACACTGGACTTAGATGCAGGAGCTCTTATAGTGCAGAAAAATTCAACCAGACCAGATTTGAAAACCAGGGTTTAAATGGAAAAGGCTTTTATTCAGCACTTGGGACTATTGTCCATGAATACTTATACAGTTCTATAATACATGTCTATAAAACACATACCGAATCACACGAATACTTATGACTAGCAGTCTGTCCGTCTTTCTTTTGTTGAGTGTCGGTGTTGGGATGATTTTTATATATATTTTTTTGGTTGTGTATGTGTGGGAGGGGGTGGTGGTGTGTGGGGGTGGGTGTGGGTGGGTGGGTGTGGGGAACTTTTCTCTTCCTCACGGCGCGGGGTGCGGCTCGGCTGCGGGGCCTAACATCCCCCGGTGCGGCCCGGCCGCTGGACTTTACATCCCGGTGCGGCTTGGCCGCTGGACTTACATCGCCCGGTGCAGCTCGGCTGCGGGGCTTAACACCGCCCGGTGCAACTCGGCTGCGGGACTTTACATCGCCCGGTGCAGCTCGGCTGCGGGGCTTAACACCGCCCGGTGCAACTCGGCTGCGGGGCTTAACACCGCCCGGTGCAACTCGGCTGCGGGACTTAACACCGCCCGGTGCGGCTCGGCTGCGGGACTTTTCACCGCTGGTGCGGCTCGGCTGCGGGACTTAGCTGCGCAAGGCTTGGTCGCGGGCCTTTCATCGCCCGGTTCGGCCGCGAGACGTTTCAGCGCCCGGTGCGGGGACTGTGCGGGTCGGTCGGGGACGAGCTGTCTGTCCGTGGGCGTGGGGAAGAGAGGGGAAGTTTTGTTGCCTCCATCACAGTGAGGGGATGTTTGGAGTCACTGTGATGGACGTTTGTGTTGGGGTCATGTGTCTTGTGTTCTTTTTTTTTTCTATGACTGCTATGTAGTTTCGTTCGGTACTTCGGTACCGAACGACAAATAAAGCTCTGTTATACTGTTATACAGTTCTATAAGACATATACACGACTGTAAGATGGGGAACGTACGACACATCGCAAAATTGACCAACACACACTCTTTTACACACCCACGTTTATTCAAACCACCCTCCCCTCTACACTAAACTATGTCCAGGATATGTAGGATTTGGAGTACATGCTCACCATGGGGCTATCACTGGGGTTACTGACTGTTCGTTTTGCAGTATTTCTTCTCGAGTTGCGTGCCTGTTCCTCTCTCTTGCACCCGTGCTTCTTGCCTGTCGTTTCTTCCTCCTGCATTCGTTTGACTTCCTTCTGACTCTCTTCTTGACTTCAGTTGACTTCAGTTCCGACTCCCCTCCGACTTAACTTTTTCACCCAAAAGTAGTGGCCAGTTATACTATTTCTGACCCGTCCTATCTCCCGCCAGATCTTGGAATCTCTTTGTTCAAAAAGATATGTATGAGTTTTTCTTCTGATCTGCGCTTATGTTCGGGGATACCGGGGATGGCCAGACGGTGTTAATTGGTATTTCGTTGTGAGGTGATGGGTGTTAACTGGTTTCCCATCACCTACCAGGTAGTTTTCTATGGGCTATTGTGCCCCCTCACTGAGATGAACTGTTTAGGTCGGCTTGGGGCATTGTGAGTATGCTGATGTCAGCGCCCCAGTGTCTGGACTCCGACCTGGTTTCGTAGGTTTCTGCATGGCCAATACCCATCCTTTGTTCTGGCCGTGGCTTTGCAGAAACCTAGAGACTGGGTTGTAAGGTTTTTACCTTTTGTGGCTGGTCACGAGGTCCTGCGGCCATTTTAGGACCCACGGATTGTGACATCCTTTGTTAATCTGACCGCAGCCTTTCTCCGCTATCAGCCCCAGTCTCTCGTTTAAAATGTCCAAACTGCAGCTCTTTGGTTTGGTGTTGCTTTCCAAATGAGGGAAAACTTCTCAAATCTTACAGTCCCTCCTGTTGATTTGCATAACCCCAGCTTATCGAATCAATTAAATAATGTGGTTGAGCAATGTTTTCCCGATTCTCCATATCCAGACCCCTGAGGTTTTAACTAAACTAGTGTTTCATTGCGAACGTACAGTCCCCATCTTTTAGGCTGACCTTTACTGCCCGTGTCCCGGGCAAAACTATATTACAAGTATGTACATTTTCATGTCAGACATATACACCTACACCTTGTCCCAGGCCGATGCCTCCGCCATCCTCCTACTGGTGTCAGCTTTAATGTAGGACATGAAAACAACACAACAGCAAAACGATACATTTTGTACATTCCTACACAATCACTCTTGATAAGAATTCGAAGAGGACAATACAAAAACACAGTTTATACAAATTTGAAGGGGACAATATAAAACACAGTCTACTCGGTGCGGAGGGGGCACGTCCTCCTAGCAGCTTGCGGCTGGGTCCTGCTCGCCCACCCGCACGTAACGGTCTCTCCATTCCCCTTGATGTACTCGGTTATTGAGGTGCTGCCCTCTTTTACATTTTACGCATATCAAATATAAGACTATCCCTGCTTGTATCACAACTAATGCGTGTGACGCTATCCTAACCCAAGACGGGACCTCGATATTGGTGAACAGGTCCCACCATGGTGGGATCACGATGTCCAATATTTCGGACCCTATCTCTACGGTCTTTTGCTCCAGGGTGTAAAAATGTCTTTGCGACACGGCGACTGCCTTTAACAGGGTTGTGAGATGTTCGGGAAGAGGGGGAATGGCGTACCCGAAATGCGCTACAAATCGCTGCAGGTCGGTGAAGTTTTCCTGTACAGTTAGGTGAACCGTGGAGGGTTCAGGAATGGGGACAATTCGCTGCTGTGCCACTTGAACCTCTGCCCTGGGTTTAAAACAGAAGCTGCTGTCTCTTACCGGACACGAACCGTGCTGTCCGTGTCGATAGTACTGCGCTGCCGTGGTAACACAATAGGTACCACCCCCTATGTATGCCACCTGTGGGGGCACATGGCTCTGTGCCATTGCCTCCATGGTACAATTCATAGGCTTCGCGCCAGCAGTCCTGAACCCGCATTGCTGTTCTGAAAAGGCATTCAAGTGCTGAGGACACAATATGATATGTGCTCCCCGGCTCCGACACCCCGAGAGGTCAGTACCCGTCATCGACTGCTCCCAGCGGATGACGTGCGATGGGACCGCTGCATAGCGAATATGGGCTCCCCCCTGAATGACTCCAATGTTCTCCACCCTGTACACTGGTGCGGGCCTTGTCGTCTTGCCCAACACTGGCATCCGCACCACTATTCCCATGACTGTGTGGTTTGACTGGCCACAATCTACGGGAACAGGGTATGCCTCCGATGCTAACCTGAGCTGGCACGGGGTGAGCGCATTCTGAAAGGGTAGCAGCGCCTGTAGGTGTTTGTTACTGATCCAGGACGGGACCAATCCTCCCTTTAGGTCCTCGAGGTTGCTGCGGCCCTCGCCCAGCAACCATGCCCCGTACAGTATGCACACCTCATTTTGCGCTGCCTGATCGGACGCGTTCCGATCTTCCCTAATCAGTGCGTTCACCGTGCCGGCATGCCTTTCCAGCTCAGCGATTATCTCGCGCAGGTGTAGTGTCATCGCCTGGTCCTTATGTAGCTCGGACCCGACGACCTTGTTCTCATCTGTGAGGATGTCTTTTAACTGCGACTTTAACCTGTTAATCTGGGTCTGCAGCTCCACGGTATCTAGAGCGTTGACCACAGAGGTCCCGGTGTTAAAGCCTGTAAATACATCATTTACTACACCCCTCCTATGCCTCCCCGTCTGACTCCAGTCCTCCGGCTCTTGGCTATACAAGCTCTCCTTGTCCACACTGGCAAGGTCGAACTCGTAAAATTGCCGGAACATGTTGGTTAGTAGCACCTAGTACAGTTTTTCAGTTTCCCTGGGGCACCACCCCGGCAACCGCACCTCGGTGAGGTTTAAGATCACCGAGGCTACCGCGTAGTGCACCCCCTGGTACAATACCTGGTCAGCCGGTATCAGTACCAGGCCATTCCCGGGCCCCTTAGTGGTTTGTGGGCAATCACCCTCCTGTGCTACTGCCAGTGGAACTGTGGGAGGTGTTATGCGTGGTCTAGTGATGAGTTCAGTGGCGTTTACCGGGATCGGGGAAAGGGGGACCCCACAAGCCCGCGAGCTAACATCCCACCTCATCCCCTTACCGTCATCCTGCCACTGTCTCTGGAAAAATATGCTGTTGCCTGTGGGGCAACGATACCTCGAACCCCACATACACATATAAATCCCCTCATCCGGTTCCCACCATTTGTCCCAACACACACTCAACTGTTCTTTAGTCCCAGAAATAGTCCTGTGAGTGTCGTTGTCAAGTCTCTCCCACTCAACAGTGGAGTTGGCCATTGTCCGGCTTGTTTTCCTCAGCCACCACCGCCTGCTCGCGGGGACCTTCCCCGTGTATACCAGGCAGATCCTTTTGCCAACGGTGGCGCTGATCTTTTGGGCGATGATCTTGATTCTCGGGCACAATAATGAAGTGTCCCGATAAGCAAAACCTGAAGAGTTCGATCCCAGCCACCCCGGCCACCGGCCTTCATGGAAGTAAACTGCGGTCTCCTCCGCTTCTCTCCTTCCAGTCCCATCGGTCGCGATGGGAGCCGTGTCCCCGGAGCAGCCGTAGACGATGATGTCCTTGGTGTGGCCCCGATAGGTCCACCCACATCCGATCGCCGTGGCAAAGATCCACCATACGAGTGCCTCCTTCCACTCCAGAAAACAGATAAAGAAGAATGGTATAGCCAGTCTCGTGGGGAGCGCTTGGCTTTGTTAACGCCTCTGCGGGCGGGTCTCTTGACCCCCAGCCTGCACCCCACACCCACACATCCTGGACGCATCAACTTTATTTAAACGCTAACTATCCCCACAAAACTTATCAAAAATAGCTTATCCTTATCTAAAATACCTATCCACCCCTTATTTAAATTACCTAAAATATAATACAGTGCCGCCTTCCCAGGGCGGCTCAGCTAATCCCTGTCAGGGCTGCAGCGGGTCGTCTCCTGCGGCTGCACCACGCTGTCTCCCACCTTTGATCCTCCGCAGCCTGTCGCTGCCTGTCGGGGGCTAGGTCCCCTCCGGGACGTAAGCTCCCTCCTCCTTACTTGGCTCCCGTACCTCGGGGCGTGATTGACCTCTGGCCAAAACTTCCTAAGTTGGGGTTTCCTGCTGGACCTACGGAGGATCACCTTAGGCACTGCCCCCTGGACAGCCTGGCTGAGGACCGGTTCCTGCCGTGCCGCAGCTCGGGTACCCCCCGCAGCTGCCGACCCTGGCCCCGCCTCATCCAGCTCTGCCCCCTTGGTGCTGGGTATACCCGCGGCATCCGGCCTCACTCTACCTGTATCTACAGGTGGTGAGCCTTCGCTCGCTACCCCCGCCTTCCTGGTGCTTGAGTCGGGGACGTTACTGTCGTCCCCCTCCGACTCCTCTTCCTCCGTAATGGGATCCAGCCCCTGGTCGAGCTGATCAGGCTCTTCCTCGTCCGAATCCCACCCAAAACGCGAGACTCTCCATTCCTGGAGAATGTCCTCCCCCCTCACGCAGGCAACCTTACCTGTCTGCGTGGCCTGCCTCATTCTTGGCTCTGAGTCCCCACTCAGAGGGCTGGCCCCTGTGGTTGACCCCTGTGCCCCCGGCCTGTACAATTTACATTGATTGACATGGAACCACTTACTCCGCCGGGGCATCTTCACGGCGTAGACCATGGGGCTGGCTTTATCTACAATGCTGTAGGGCCCCGTGTAGAGTGGTTCGAAACTACCTACCCTAGCGTAGTTCCGAACCATCACACGTTCTCCTACCTTCCACTCCTGCAGCTTGCGCGGCTCCAGCAACAGCTTGTTACCCAGGTGCTGCCTACCCATGTTCCCAGCCGCCTGCCCGTGGACCTGCTTCAGATGCTCGAAGAGGTTCTGGACAAACCTGTCCCTCTTAACCTCCTCGAGCTGACCCTCCGTGAGCACCGGGGCCAGAACATGGGTGGGAGTGCGCATAACCCTGCCAGTCATCAGCTCGTACGGGGAATATCCCGTGCTCTTAGACTGGCTGGCCCTGATCCCCATGAGGACTAGGGGCAGGACCTCCGCCCATTTTTGGGGCGAGCCCGTAGCCTCCTTCCTCAGCCTTTCTTTCAGGGTCCTGTTCATGCGCTCCACAATCCCTGATGACTGGGGATTGTGGGCTACGTGCCACTTCCCCTCAATGCCCAGGAGCATGAGGGTGTTCTGCATTACCTGCCCTGTGAAATGACTCCCTTGGTCGGACTCCACAAAACGAGGGAGCCCCCACCGTGAGAACACCTCCCGGACCAGGATCTTAGCAGTACCCAGTGCCGTAGCTGCCTTGCAGGGGAAAGCCTCCACCCACTTAGTGAACACGTCAACGAGGACGAGGCAGTACTTATAGCCTCCTTGGGTGGTGGGCAAGGGCCCGATGTAGTCGATCTGGATCGACTGCCATGGTCCCTCCACCCTCCTGACGTGTCCCATTGGCGCTTTCCTTTTCTGGGGGTCTGGGTTATTGGCAGCACAGACGAGGCAGCTGGCACAGAACTCACGGACCTCGTCCCTAAGCCCCGGCCACCATCCCGCCTGCTCTACCCGCTGCCACGTAACCTCCGGTCCGGGGTGCCCTGCCCCTGGACCCTCATGTGCCAGCTGGAGGAACTCCCTCCTGTGCTGCTGTGGCACAACCCACTGTTCGGCATGGAAGAGCATGCCTTCTTTTACAGAGAGGGTCTCCTTACCGTAGAGACCCTCTACCTGCTCGCCCTCACTAACTGCTCTGAGGACGGCTTTTAAAACAGGATCCTGAGCTTGGACGGTCCTCAGGTCCAGAGGCAATGTGACCTTTGGGGTCCCGACGTTACCTTCCTTACCCTGGATCACTGCTATCTGCCTGTGCCCATCGGGGTCCCAGAAAATGCCACTGCGGGCGCCCTCCTTAGCCAGGGCGTCCGCCTGCTTGTTGCCCTCCCGCCGGGGCTCTGTGGCGGAATGAGCCTTTACCTTATGGATGTAAACCTCCCCTTTCTCCCCTACTGCTGCTAAAATCTGCTCTAGCAGGGGTTTAATAGTTAAAGGCCTCCCGTCTGAGGAAGTGTATCCGCGACGGGACCAGATGGCCAGGTACTCTGTACACGAATTGCAGGTGAACATACTGTCCGAGCAGATCGTGTACGGGGTTGGGAACCTCTCTGGGTGGGTAATCACGTACGCCACCGCGGACAGCTCAGCCTGCTGCGCGCTCATGAGACTGGGGAGCTTAATTGCCAAGGCAATGCCTGCCTTGGGGTCATAAACTCCACACCCCGTGAGTCGTTCGCCAGCTGACACCGTACTGGAGCCGTCCACATAGATCTCCCGGCCTGTGGGATGGATCCCAGCCCGTAGACCTATGTCGACGTCCCAGACCCCCTCCACGGAACACCGTTGGGCCGTTCCGGGATATACTAAATTTGCCGCGAGCTTTGGCTCGCACAGACCTTCAATTTTTAGATTCATCTGTGTAAGGAGGAGGGTCCAGCGCGCGATGCGGGCGCTGCTGACAGTCCCATCCTTGATCCTTCCATCCAGAAGCATCTGGGTGGGTGTGTGATGGGTGAGGAAAGTGATTGGAGAGGTTCCTGTGAAGATTAAAGCCCTCTTCACAGCCCAATGCATGGCTAAAAGGTGCCTCTCGCAATTGGAGAAACTCCTCTCCACTTCGGTGAGCACCCTGGAGGAGTACACCACTGGTCGCAGCCTACCGTGCCGTTCCTGCAGCAGCACGGTACTCAGGCTGTCCCCACTGGCTGCCACCTCCAGAGAAAACCCTTTCTCCCCATCTACGGCTCCTAAGGCTGGTGCGGTTTGCAGATCCCCCTTCAACTTCTCGAACGTGGCCTGGCAACCCTCATCCCAAGCCCACTCCACTCCCTTGTGTAGGAGTCAGAGTAGCGGGGCTGCGGTGGCCGCGTAGTCCTCGATGAAGTCTCTACAATACCCGGTCAGTCCCAGGAAAGACCTCACACCCGTTACTGTACAGGGAATCGGCAACTCCTGCACTGACTCCCTCCTAGCCTGATCTATAGCCCTTTCCCCAGCGAGGATGGTCAGACCCAAGAATTTTACCTCTGGCAGACCGATCCGTGCCTTCTTCGGGTTTATCTTAAAACCCTTCCTAGCCAGCAGCTCCAACAACTCGGTCAGCAGTGGACCGTGCTCCTCCTTTGTGTCTGTGAACAAAAGGAGGTCGTCCACATACTGCACGACCTGGTGGCGCTGGCTAAACTCCCTCAGGCTATCCGCCATACACAGGTGAAAAGTGCTGGGGCTGTTGTGGAAACCCTGTGGCAAGCAGTTCCAGGTATACTGTTGCCCTTTAAAAGTAAAGGCAAACTTGTACTGGTCCTCCCGCCGTAGCAGAATGGACCAAAACCCATTGGAAATATCCAGCACCGTGAACGTGGTCGCGTATGCTGGGATACTTCCTATGAGGTCGGCAACTGCTGCCACCGTGGGTGCGCAGGCGGGGATGTTACTGTTGAGGACCCGGTAGTCCACCGTGGCCCTCAATGAGTTATCCGGTTTCCTAACCGGCCACAATGGAGAGTTTACGTGTGTGGCTATTGGCCTCAGTACGCCCTGCTGCACCAGTGAAGATATGGCTATCTCCAAATCGGGTTCTGCCTCCTTGGGGAAATTGTACTGCCTCTGGGGTCTGGTCATGGGGTCCCCGTCTATGCTGACCTCGAACCCCACTACCCTACCACAATCGTGTATGTGGGTCGCAAACGCATTCAGGTTGCTCCCCACACACTCTTGTAGTTCGGCCGGGACCTCCGCCACCATGCACTCGAGGTCGTAACCCTCGGGCGGCTTCATGGTGCACAGAGTCCCTTTCCCCTCCTTTCCCCTAATCACCATTATCTCACCTTTACCGCCCTTGTCCACCCAAAGGCAGTGGTTCCGTAAGTCCATGAGGATCCCATGGCTTACTAGAAAATCGGAACCAATGATCCCCTTCCCACCCCCTTCTGTCCACTTCATCAGGATACACTCCCATGTGGTATGGAGTGTCCCCAAATGAACGGACAGCGGGATGGAACGCGCGCCAGCCTGTTCCTTCCCCGTGAACCCCGCCAGTGCGAAAGGGACCCCTGTGGACAGGGGAGAGTCAAAGGGTTCCTCTGTGTGGACCACGGTGCATGAAGCCCCGTGTCCAACAGATAATTGCCCCTTTGCCTCTCCACTACCATCTCCACAAGCGGCCTCTTCCACGCATCGTAGCGGAGAGGACACAGGTAGGCGGGCTGTGCGGGCTGATGTCATTGGGGAATGTCCAGTGTCCCTCCCGTACCTGGGGAGTCGGTAGCGACTGCCACCTTCCCCTGTGCTGTCATGAGGGACCGCATCACCTCGATCATCATCTCGATGATCTCGGGCTTAACTGGGACCTCGGCGCGCTGGGTGGTGCCAACCCTATCTTCCTTAATGTGGACCCTGCAATCCTTCCGCCAGTGCCCCACCTTACCGCACCTGAAACACTTGGACTGTGCGGTAGGGTTACCCTCCTGTCGCCACTCCTTTTGGGTCGGTGCAGTAGCCTCCGCTACGTGCACCTTCCCTGTTACTAACCGGGTGGTCGTACTCCAGGTATTCCTATACCCTACCGTGAGACGGTCCAAAACTGCCTCCTCCGTGCTATTTGTGGGATCAAACCAGGCTTTCGCCTGTCCCCTGACGGCTGCCAGGCTGTTTGATACCAAACATTGGAGCCACTGTGCTCTCCCATTCCCGGCCAGGTCATCCCGCGCGGGGACGTGCGGGCAACTACTCTGATATACTGTCCACAGTCGCGCCGCAAAAACCCTTGGGGGTTCTCCCTCCATCTGGAGGGTCCTCACCAATCGGGCAAATGGACCCTCATCGCCCATCCCCAAAACTTCCAGGACCTCGTCCCGCAGGAGATTGTAGGTCCTGGTCCCTCTTTTACTCTCGTCTGAGAGGCATTGGAGGATCGAGCTGTCCAGGGAGAACAGCAACAATTTTGCCCGTTCTCCCTCGTCACAACCGTTGATTGCGGTGGTCTGTTCTATCTCCCTGAAATGCAGTGAGGGGTCCCCTGATCCGGACAATTTTGTAACATGCCCGATCATGGCTCTTAAATGCTGGGAGTTGTGGGGCACCACGATCTCGCTCTGAATGGGTCCGGCGTCCCCATTCTCCATGGTGGGGTCCCCGTCTGGTTTCCAGGACCGGGCACATGGGTGCCGGTGCCGAGTATTCTACCGGGAGCTCCTCTCTCTCTCTTTCCCCTACACTACCCCTTTTCCAGGATGCCTCGTAGCTAGGGGGATCGCGGAGTTTGGGGGCTGAAGCCACCACGGTCTTTCTAGGGATCGGAACCGGGACCTTCGCACCCGCTAGTGACTGGCCCGTGGGGGGGTTCATCAAACAGACCAGCCCGCTTGCTTTATTTAAAGCACCCCGCAGACCCTCTATATCCTGCAGGCAGGCCCCGTGGTCGGCCCCTTCCGACCTGTCCTCCAAAACCATTTTATAGGCTGCCCTAACCCCCTTGAGGTTCTCTTCCTGGGTCTCCAGCTGGTGGCTCAGGGAAGCGCACTGCTCCCGGAGCCTGCCCTCACTGAGCATAGCCTCAGTGATCTGACACTCCATCAGCTCTACCCTGGTTTCGTGGCGGTTGGTCACGACCCGGCGCTCTTTGTTTAAAGAGTCCAGAGCCTCGATCAACTGGTTCCCACCCGCAGCCTTCTCCTCTACCTCCTCCTGAAGGTCCCTGATCTGGGCTGCCTGTGCCACAACCACGCGGTCCAAAAGCTGGACCTGCTTTTTATAGCAGGTCAGCCAGACCGCCTTCTCTACAGATTTCTTGTGGGCTGTACTGGCCGTCCACCGGATCGCTGCATCCAGTGGGCGCTTGTCATCTAATAAAACACACATCCATTGCTTGGTGATATTCACCTTGCTAAAAACATAGTCCGCAATGCGCTCATCCATTAGGTCCCTAGTTTTAAAATCCTTTTCCGGTCCACTATCATCCTGCTGCCAGTGTCCCTTCGTGGTCGCCATTATCTGTAAGGGGTTTCTGCGCCGAGCTTTCGCCCGACCTAAGGTCCCCGTGCCTTGCTCTGATCCCTTGACCAGGCCGTGCACACTGGTTCCCCGTGAGTGGTTCGACCCACTCACCCCTTACGGTTCTAGACACTGGACTTAGATGCAGGAGCTCTTATAGTGCAGAAAAATTCAACCAGACCAGATTTGAAAACCAGGGTTTAAATGGAAAAGGCTTTTATTCAGCACTTGGGACTATTGTCCATGAATACTTATACAGTTCTATAATACATGTCTATAAAACACATACCGAATCACACGAATACTTATAACTATGAATCATAAAACACATACAGTTCTATAAGACATATACACGACTGTAAGATGGGGAACGTACGACACATCGCAAAATTGACCAACACACACTCTTTTACACACCCACGTTTATTCAAACCACCCTCCCCTCTACACTAAACTATGTCCAGGATATGTAGGATTTGGAGTACATGCTCACCATGGGGCTATCACTGGGGTTACTGGCTGTTCGTGCTGCAGTATTTCTTCTCTAGTTGCGTGCCTGTTCCTCTCTCTTGCACCCGTGCTTCTTGCCTGTCGTTTCTTCCTCCTGCATTCGTTTGACTTCCTTCTGACTCTCTTCTTGACTTCAGTTGACTTCAGTTCCGACTCCCCTCCGACTTAACTTTTTCACCCAAAAGTAGTGGCCAGTTATACTATTTCTGACCCGTCCTATCTCCCGCCAGATCTTGGAATCTCTTTGTTCAAAAAGATATGTATGAGTTTTTCTTCTGATCTGCGCTTATGTTCGGGGATACCGGGGATGGCCAGACGGTGTTAATTGGTATTTCGTTGTGAGGTGATGGGTGTTAACTGGTTTCCCATCACCTACCAGGTAGTTTTCTATGGGCTATTGTGCCCCCTCACCGAGATGAACTGTTTAGGTCGGCTTGGGGCATTGTGAGTATGCTGATGTCAGCGCCCCAGTGTCTGGACTCCGACCTGGTTTCGTAGGTTTCTGCATGGCCAATACCCATCCTTTGTTCTGGCCGTGGCTTTGCAGAAACCTAGAGACTGGGTTGTAAGGTTTTTACTTTTTGTGGCTGGTCACGAGGTCCTGCGGCCATTTTAGGACCCACGGATTGTGACATCCTTTGTTAATCTGACCGCAGCCTTTCTCCGCTATCAGCCCCAGTCTCTCGTTTAAAATGTCCAAACTGCAGCTCTTTGGTTTTGTGTTGCTTTCCAAATGAGGGAAAACTTCTCAAATCTTACAAATGTTTACATTTACCAAGCCAATCAACCTACAAACCCATTGGGTTTTCTCAGAGTGTTTCCTGATGTGCACTTTTGAGGCCTTCAATAAACCGACTTGTTCGATAGGCTTTGATTTGATTTGTACCAGCATCTACAGTTATTTTCTTATACTACTTGTTCGATAGTCTCACCACTGATCTACGAGCTGTTTTATTTTGTGTTTGTGACTATCTGAGTAATCCCAGATACAGGTTATGGGTATAGCACAAGATAACACAGATTTCCCTTCTACACCACTCCCCCTATGTTCCTATGCCACTCCCACCAGTCCAACTTCTGTTTATCTTTTCCATCTCTCCCCTCACCCCCCCTTGTTACTTGGGCTCATCACCCCACCCCCCCCCCCCCCCTTGTTACATGGGCTCATCACCCCACCCCACCTTGCTCCATCTGTGTATCATCTCAGCCCTATTTCCCATCGCCCATCAGTCTCTGTCTCAACACTTCCACCGCGTCCTCCCCCACCAGGCTTCACCTGCTCATCACTGTAACCTCCCCCTCCTGTTTCTGCCGACCACCGATCAGCGCCTCAGCCACCCCTCCCCTTCACGTCTACCTGCTGCTTTTCTTATCTCCACGCTCAGTCCTGATGCAAGATTTCGGCCTGAAACACCCACCCATTCATTTGCCTCCTCAGATGTTACTTGACCTGCAGTGCCCTTTATAGCATCAGTCTGAAGAAGGGTCTCGACCCGAAACGTCACCCATTCCTTCTCTCCAGAGATACTCCCTGACCCGCTGAGTTACTCCAGCATTTTATGTCTTTTTAGCAGTCCCTTTCGTGCTCCTGATTCCAGCATCTCTGGTCTCTTTATAGTTGGTTTCCATTGACTTATTAGTATCTTCAGTATATTAAAAAAATGTAATGTATATTTTGTGGTTCACCATTCTTTTACAATTAACAATTTGACCAAGCCAAATAACCTGTACAAACCTGTACGTCTTTGGAGTGAAGGGATAGTATTTTATTAGATGCCAAAGACCAATAAGGACAAAAGAGAAAAATGTTCCAAGTGTTGGGGGAGTCCAGAACCAGGGGCCACAGTCTAAGAATAAAGGGGAGGCCATTTAAAACTGAGGTGAGAAGAAACCTTTTCACCCAGAGAGTTGTGAATTTGTGGAGTTCTCTGCCACAGAAGGCAGTGGAGGCTAATTCACTGGATGAATTTAAAAGAGAGTTAGATAGAGCTCTAGGGGCTAGTGGAATCAAGGGATATGGGGAGAAGGCAGGCACGGGTTACTGATTGTGGATGATCAGCCATGATCACAATGAATGATGGTGCTGGCTCGAAGGGCCGAATGGCCTCCTCCTGCACCTATTTTCTATGTTTTTCTGTTTCATTATGTAATAATACATTAAAGTTGGTGGGTTGCCACTTC
Organism: Rhinoraja longicauda; assembly: GCF_053455715.1. Taxonomy (NCBI): domain Eukaryota; kingdom Metazoa; phylum Chordata; class Chondrichthyes; order Rajiformes; family Arhynchobatidae; genus Rhinoraja; species Rhinoraja longicauda. The sequence goes on from NC_135976.1 coordinate 4,193,825, forward strand.
CTGAAGAGATTGTGTCATGTGGTTATCTCTTGTAACCTTATTTGTACCGCGTTTCTCTTTAGTTGATTGACTGCCATGATATACCATTATGTTCCCTTGGTGCACTGTCTAAGTGAATGATGAGCGACAGTGATACTCAGCTCTGGAGACTTCAGAAGAACCCGCAATACACCACGGGGACTGTTTGTCACATACTACTGTTCAACGATGACTGTGGTCGGACTCTCAACGCTCATCGCAAGTTCCTATCATTCTACCAATGCTACTCATAGGTGGGGCGAGCCGCAGGGTGTTGCGTGTGTCTGGTGCCCTGGTATAAGTCCAGATGCCGATGGCTGGCAATTTATGCGATAAAGGGAGCGGAGTGCGTGAACCTCCCCCTGCCAGTACATCACCTCTGCATCATCAAGACTCTCGCAGTGCCTCCTCCTGGCAACACATGGTAGCTGGGGCCACCTTCAGTCCCAGGCTAAACTGCGCGGGGATCTGGGAGGAACTCTGGCCCCCAGAGATGCGGTGTGCAGGCCCCACCGGCGTGTGGACACGTCCAGACGTCCATCAACCAGGTCCCAACGATGGGTTAAATAGCACCCCAGCCCACTGCCTTGTGGGTAAGGCTCAGGAGAGACAAAGGCACTGGAGTCCCTAGAGACGGCCGGCTGACCCCTCGTGCGTCCGCCTTCCAGCAACTCCTGCAACCAAGTAGGCCCCAGACGTAGAGGCCACGCCGCTCCTCTGGAATCACCCTACCAGGTCGCGAGGGGAATGTAGATGCTGGGCCAGTTTGTGTTCCCATTTTCCTGCCCAGGCTCAGCGGCCAAATCAAATGGAGAGGACACTTCATCCTTGCTGGGCACAGTGAGGTGTAACCACGGATGGAAAATCCCCCTCTCCAAGCTGGACAACGCCAAGCCACACCATCATCTCCCGCTGATGGACGGATGCCGGCACTCATAGGTGAATGCAGGATCCAAACATAAATATAAAAAGTTCCCAGCCAAGGGCGGGGAAACCTAAGCCCAAATGTGTCCAGCTAATTGTTTACCATTGTTTAGTTTAGTTTAGAGATACAATGCGGAAACAGGCCCTTCGGCCCATGAGTCAGTACTGACCAGTGATCCCCGCACATTAACAGTATCCTACACACACTAGGGAGAATTTACAAGTTTACCAAGTCAAATGGCCTACAAACCTGTACGTCTTTGCAGTGCGGTCTAATTTTGGGGTTATAAAATGGGCCTAGTGGCATTCATAAGGTCATGTGATAGGAGCAGAATTAGGCCCTTTGAACCATCATGTCTACTCCACCATTCAATCATGGCTGATCTATCTTTCCTGCTTAACCCCGTTCTCCTGCCTTCTCCCCGTAACCACTGACACCCGTACTAATTTATCTCTGCCTTAAAATTATTCATTGGCCTTCTGTGGCAATGAATTCCACAGATTCACCGCCCTCTGACTAACCAAATCCCTCCTCATCTCCATCCTAAAGGAACACCCTTTAATTCTGAGGCTGTGACCTCTGGTCTTAGACTCTCCCACTAGTAAAAACATCCTCTCCACATGCAATCTATCCAGGCCTTTCACTATTTGGTAAGTTGCCATGAGGTCCCCACCTCATCCTTCTAAACTCTAGCGTTATGCGTGGACTTAATTTTTCTTGACTGCTCTGCACTGGTAAGGTTTGCCAATCTGCTGTCAAAGGTGGCTCCCACCCACATCAGTAATCAAACGTCGCTTGCTTCAGAGAATTCTTTCAACATATACGTCAACAACATGACTAATTCATCTAACGTCATCCGAATACTAATGTTCAAGTCAAGTAAAATACAAAGTAACTTGATTAAGCCTTGGAGCTAAAGATTGCTTCTGACTTCAGGACTGATTGATACCGGAATGGCAAGGGAATAGGAAGGGTGAAATGAGGAAGAGGCGTGGATTCAAGATCAATAAAATTAACAGTGGCTACAACCAAGCCCGACCTCTCGGTATTGAATGGCATTTAATTTGAAGAGATGTTATTGATCCTGAATGTCTCAGTTCCAACAGAAAATTGATAAAGAATTGGATTTGCACTAAAATACTCTCAATGGCCTTATGTAAGCTGGGAACAAGAAAAAAAATAGCTAGAATTTACCGAGCAATTTACCTTGTGACGTCCTAAGGAAATTCACCATTCAAACGGAGATGCATGAATACACAATGGCTTAGGCTTTGGAGTCATAGAGTCATGGAGACAATGCAGCGTGAAAACCTCGACACAACTTACACATGCCGACTCCAATGCCCCATCTACACTAATCCCACCCTCCTGGCCCATATCCCTCGAAACCTATCCTGTCCATATACCTGTCCAAATGTTTCTTAAGCATTGTGATAGTATCTGCCACAACTACCTCATCTTGCAGCTTGTTCCATATATCTACCACCATTTCTGTAAGAAAAGTTGGCCCTCAGATTCCTATTAAATCTTTCCCCCTCACCTTGAACCTATGTCCTCTGGTTTTCAATTCCCCAACTCTGGATAAATGACACTGAGCATTCACCCTATCTATTCCTCTCATGATCTTGTACACCCCTATAAGATCACCTCTCATTCTCCTGTGCTCCAATTGAATAAAGTCCCAGCCTGCTCAACCTCTCCCTGTAGCTCAGGCCCTTGAAGTCCTGGCAACATTCTCGTAAATCTTTTGTGCACCCTTTCCTGCTTGACACCATCTTTCCTGTAACAGGGCAAGCAAAACTGGACACAGTACTCTAAATGTGGCCTCACCAATGTCTTGTGCAATTATATCATGACCTCCCAACTTCTATACTCAATAATCAGTAAATAGTGAAGCCTTCTTGACCACCCGATCTACTTGTGACACCTCTTTCAAGGAATTATGTACCTGCACTTCTAGATCCCTCTGCTCTACGACACTCCCCTGGGCCCTGCCATTCACTGTGTAGGTCCTGAAGTAGTTTGACTACCCAAAATGCAACACCTCACACTTCTCTGTATTAAACTCCATCAACCATCCCTCAGCCCACCTGCCCAACCGATCAAGATCCTGCTGAAATTTTTGACACTCATCTTCGCTATCTACAATACCACCCACTTTAGTGTCATCTGCAAACGTAATAATCATGCCTTGTACGTTCTCATCCAAATCATTCGTATAGATGACAAATAACAATGGGCCCAGCACCGAACCACAGCACCACTACTCACAGGCCTCCAGTCTGAAAAACAACCTTCCACCATCACCCACTGCTTCCTTCCATGAAGCCAATTTTCTATCGAGTCAGCTAACTCTCCTTGGATCACATGCGATCTAACCTTCCATACCAGTCTACCATACAAACCTTGCTTTGCTGAAATCCATAAGTACAACATCTGCAGCTCTGTCCTCAGCAGCTTTTATGGTCACATCTTCAAAAACCTCATAAGATTTGTAAGACACGATCTCCCATTCACAAACCCATGCTGACTATCCCTAATCAGCTCCTGTCCATCTAAATGCATGTATATTTCATCCCTCAGAATACCCTCGAGTAACTTTCCGACCACCGATGTTAGACCCACTGACCTGTAGTTCCCCAGCTTTTTCCTGCAGGCTTCTTAAATAGTGGCACAACGTTTGCCAGTCCTTGGCTACTTCGCCCTCCTCCTGACCTTGGGGAATTTTTTGTCTCAATTTCCTACACAGAAATTTTGTGAGAGAGTTTGCATGAACTTCAAGAAGCCACCTGATTTTCGATTCATTGATCCTCTACCAAAAAACATATTTTCAGCTCTTTGCCATTCAGTAATGAAAATAGTTTCCCTGTGAGTTGGATGAATTATTTTATGTTCTATTTATATTTGATTTCATTTTACTACTGATTCAAAGAAAGGGCGCAACTCCACAGACCAGAAGACCAAGGCTCAGAACCTCCGTGAAGGACTCCTTTTTGTAGCATCCTGATGCAGGACCCCAGAGAGGAAAGCTCCATCTTGAAGGTCCCACGATGCAGTTCCTTGAGTTGAGACCTCCATAATGCAGCCTTCCATGGTGGAGGTCATCACCATGCAGTTCCCCATAATGGAAGCTCATACCATACAGGTCCTTACATGTTGGGGTTACCAACTGTCCCATATTGGCCGGGACATCCCGTATTTTAGGCTAAACTGATTTAGATTTTAGATTTAGATTTTTTTTAGATTTAGTGATACAGCACGGAAACAGGCCCTTCGGCCCACCGAGTCCACGCCGCCCAGCGATCCCTGCACATTAACACTATCCTACACACACTAGGGACAATTTTTACATTTTACCCAGTCAATTAACCTACATACCTGCACGTCTTTGGAATGTGGGAGGAAACCGAAGATCTCTGAGAAAACCCACGTAGGTCACGGGGAGAACGTACAAACTCCGTACAGACGGCGCCTGTAGTCAGGATCGAACCTGAGTCTCAGGCACTACATTCGCTGTAAGGCAGCAACTCTACCGCTGCGCCACCGTGCCGCACTTGTCCCGTATTAGGCCCGGACACTGTAGGCCCGGACACTGTAGACCTGGACACTGTAGACCTGGACACTGTAGCCCGGGGGCCGCAGCAGTCCCGGACAGTGTAGGCCCGGGCGCCGCCTAACGGAGGTTGCGTAGCAACCTGCCTCCCGGGCCGGGCAGCCACCATTGGTGGAGCGGGAGCATGTGGCCGCTGGCTGGATGAGGTCATGTGGGGCGCGGGGCGGTGACGTCACCTTGTCCCTTATTTGGGAGTGAGATAGTTGGCAACCCTACCTACACGGGAAGCCCCCATCACAGTCTCTCAAGATGATGGCCGCCATCAAGCAGGCCCACATGGAAGAGGCCCTCAACATTAAGCCTGCCCCCAATGGAGGCTGTGACGAAGCACTCACCCATTTACCTCACCATTATCATATCATATATCATATACATACAGCCGGAAACAGGCCTTTTCGGCCCTCCAAGTCCGTGCCGCCCAGTGATCCCCGTACATTAACACTATCCTACACCCACTAGGGACAATCTTTACATTTACCCAGCCAATTAACCTACATACCTGTACGTCTTTGGAGTGTGGGAGGAAACCGAAGATCTCGGAGTAAACCCACGCAGGTCACGGGGAGAACGTACAAACTCCTTACAGTGCAGCACCCGTAGTCAGGATCGAACCTGAGTCTCCGGCGCTGCATTCGCTGTAAAGCAGCAACTCTACCGCTGCGCTACCGTGCCGCCCATTGATGGTTTCATTGGATTTCAATAGAATTCTATGAGGCTTCGCTGTCAGAGAGTGGCAGGTATTGGCGTGGTCTCAGCAGCACGTTTAGATTGCATAAAATCCAACCCTTTCAGTAAAAGTCCTGGAGCTATACTGGCAGCTGCAACTTGATGCTTTTATACTGTAAACTATCCCAACGTGCTTCAAAAGACCATGAGTCGAAAGATTTTCTGAGTCAGGAAAGGACACGGTTTCTCAAAGAGATCTTCTTCTTATCGTGTCCACACATGCTAGATATTGTGCTTCAGACAAATCTGAACACAACTCTTAGCAATATCATTGTTCTCTGCAAGGTCCTCAGCTTTGCATTCGTGCTCCAATAGAGGACATCTCAATAGGTGCTCCATAGTTTGTGGTTCAGTGCCACATATGCAGATGACGTCTTCAGTGTCGATATAACCCCACTTCTCGAGAGTGGATTTACAACGACCGGCAACAGCTCTCAGTCTGTTGAGGCATTTCCATTCAGCCCAGCTTGATCCGGCCCCAGGAGGAGGTTCTTCTTTGGCACTTATGGACATGGATGAAGTTGATGGGAGATTAGCTAGTCTCTCTTCCCACAATGCAACTCTTGTACCATCAGCTTCTGCATTTGGTTCAACTTCGCTGAGGAAGCTTTTCCTGGACTTTAGCCGACTCTTTGTGGGCTCATGGCCGAATAGGGGATGTCGTGCATCAGTGGCCTGGCGATGGCGTTCTCTACTGCATCCTGCACTGCGACCAATCTCTGGTGGCGTTATACCAGATAGTATGTATAGACTGTCTGTTGATGTTGGTCTAAGACATCCAGAGACAAGGCGGCAGGTTGTATTGATGGCTGGCTCAACGAGATAGACAATAGACAATAGACAATAGGTGCAGGAGGAGGCCATTCAGCCCTTCGAGCCAGCACCGCCATTCAATGTGATCATGGCTGATCATTCTCAATCAGTACCCTGTTCCTGCCTTCTCCCCATACCCCCTGACTCCGCTATCCTTAAGAGCTCTATCTAGCTCTCTCTTGAATGCAATCAGAGACTTTGCCTCCACTGCCTTCTGAGGCAGAGAATTCCACAGATTTACAACTCTCTGACTGAAAAAGTTTTTCCTCATCTCAGTTCTAAATGGCCTACCCCTTATTCTTAAACAGTGGCCCCTTGTTCTGGACTCCCCCAACATTGGCAACATGTTTCCTGCCTCTAACGTGTCCAACCCCTTAATAATCTTATACGTTTCGATAAGATCTCCTCTCATCCTTCTAAATTCCAGTGTATGCAAGCCCAGAGATAAATGTTAAGGATGTGAGAAACACAAAGAGCTGTTGTTGCCATCCTCATACTTTGTGTCACGACTCTCACCTTTGCTATCTTTCGGCATTATTTTTTATCATTTATTTATCATTTCTCTAAAAGAAATATTACAACAAATTGACCATCTTGCCCAACAAAATTATTGAACTTCATCAGCCTTTATAGTTAACTGGACCAAGTGGACCCGTTGGGCCCAAACCTCTTTGGCATTGGTACAGCACCCTCCCCTTCCCCCCTCCCCCTTCACCCTTCCCCTCCCCCCCCCCCCACTCCATCCCCCTCAACCCTCGTCATCCTCCCGCTTCCCCCTCCCTCCCTCCCCCCCATCCTCCCTAGGAGATAGATTTAAACTTTAAAATGTGAATAACTTTAAAAATATAACACAGATTTCAATGAAACTTCTTCCATTCGCACCAAAGGGACGCCGGTGAGTAAGGTGGGCCTAAAATTGTCGCGCTATCGTGTAACGTTTTGGCTGGAGTTCAGGAAGAAACGAGGGTTTTAGTATATAGATTATATTTAAAATATGTCACTCTGGCAGCCCTGGCTAATGCAGTTGTCGACAGTAGAGAATGAAGATGCTGGAATCATGAGCAAAACAAAAAACAAACTGCTGGAGGAACTCAGCAGAGGTCTTCTAGCACTATGTTTTTAAAAGATTAATTTGTAGGATGGAATTCTATGGAAGACTGTTACAGTAACCTCTTAAATTTGGAATTCAATGTGCAATGAACCACTGACACTGCAAATAAAGACGCAAAATGCTGGTGTAACTTAGTTACCCGGGTCAGGCAGCATTTCTGGAGAAGATTGACAGGTGATGTTTCGGGTCGGGACCCTTCCTCAGAGCTGAACGTCACCCGTCTATGTTCTCCAGAGATCCTGCCTGACCCATTGAGTTACTCCAGCACATTCTGTCCCTTTTTGTTTGTAAACCAGCATCTGCAGTTCCTTCTATCCACATTGACACTGCAAACTAGTCATGTTCCTCCAAGTTTAGTGAAGATCGTTCAACCCATCGGACCTGTTCTATCACTTAGTTTAGTTTAGAGATACCCCGCGAAAACAGGCCCTTTCGGCCCACCGGGTCTGTGCGCCGACCAGCGATCCCCACACATCAACACTATTCTATACCCACTAGGAACCATTTTTACTTTTACCATACCAATTACCAAGCCACTGTGGAATTCTCTGCCTCAGAAGGCAGTGGAGGCCAGTTCTCTGAATGCATTCAAGAGAGAGCGAGATAGAGCTCTTAAGGATAGCGGAGTCAGGGGGTATGGGGAGAAGGCAGGAACGGGGTACTGATTGAGAATGATCAGCCATGATCACATTGAATGGTGGTGCTGGCTCGAAGGGCTGAATAGTCTACTCCTGCACCTATTGTCTATTGTCAATGAACATACATACTTGTACGTCTTTGGAGTGTGGGAGAAAACCGAAGATCCCGGAGAAAACCCACGTGGGGAGAACGTACAAAGTCCGTACAGACAGCACCCGTAGTCGGGATCGAACCCGGGTCTCTGGCACTGCATTCGCTGTAAGGAGTACAGAGAAGGTTCACCAGATTGATCACTGGGATGGCAGGACTTTCATATGAAGAAAGACTGGATAGACTAGGCTTGTACTCGCTGGAATTTAGAAGACTGAGGGGGGATCTTATTGAAACATATAAAATTCTTAAGGGGTTGGAGAGGCTAGATGCGGGAAAATTGTTCCCGATGTTGGGGAAGTCCAGAACCAGGGGTCACAGCTTAAGGATAAGGGGGAAGTCTTTTAGGACCGAGATGAGAAAACATTTCTTCACACAGAGAGTGGTGAGTCTGTGGAATTCTCTGCCACAGAAGGTAGTTGAGGCCAGTTCATTGGCTATATTTAAGAGGGAGTTAGATGTGGCCCTTTTTGCTAAAGAGATCAGGGGGTATGGAGAGAAGGCAGGTACAGGTTCCTGAGCTGGACGATCAGCCTTGATCATATTGAATGGCGGTGCAGGCTCGAAGGGCCGAATGGCCTACTCCTGCACCTATTTTCTATGTTTCTATGTTTCTATGTAACTCTACCACTGCGCTACCGTGCCGCCCTTAGAATGAAGCTTATCTACATCTATCTACTGCTTTGGTTCTGTGACTTTATACATTTGCTGAATAACAGATTAGGAATCTAACTTTAGATGGCAACTGTTTGAGTAGAAATTACCAGGTTCCCACTGTCTTTCTGGATATCACCCCTGAATGGGTGATGTCTAATTGTAAATCAACAATACAATACAGCTGCAGGAAAATCGTAAGCATGTCTTCCTTCCAAAGGTTATAGGTTGTGACCGTAATGATTCCACATGACTGCGTGGTGACATTTCTATACTTTGTTTGTTTAATTAACAGGATTAAAATGTATACAAAAATAATCAAATTTGGCAATCGGCTGCGTTTAACGACAAAAGATATTTCATCAGGCAGACTTTTGATATATTAAAGGGGATGGGTCGATGTGGGAAAGAGTAAACGTGGGCAAAATACATAATCTACTGAACCTAGTGTCGAGAGAAAGTCGCCTGAAAGATACGATAGAATG